>NC_056728.1:701485555-701792777 GCF_019279795.1 Protopterus annectens | reverse complement strand
CAGACTCAGGGATTTTTCCCAGAGAATCATTGTTAGTCTGCAGAGGGGATAAGAATGAGTGCTTCCCTGCTTGTTTACATACCACATAACAGTGGTGTTGTCTGTCCTTATTAGCAAATGTCCTTGTTGTAGTGATTTTTCGAAAGTCTCAATTGCATGTATCACTGCCAACATCTCTTTCTGGTTTATGTACAGATGTCTTTCCCTTGGTGTCCATTGACCTTGAATGCATCTGCCCTCCATGTGCGCCCCCCATCCATGATCTGAGGCGTCTGTTGTAATCATTTGACCTGCTCGAGGTTTGTTGAAAGACATGCCTTTGTTTAACTGACTTGCTTGAGCCCACCACAAAAATTCTCTTTGCAGACATGGAATGAGTGGGATTACGTCCTCTAGGCTTTGGCTGTGTTGGGACCATAAGCTTTTTAAGTACCATTGCAGCTTTCTCATATGAAGTCTTGCCAAAGGTATCAGAAGAATGCAAGATGCCATGAACCCCAGGGCCTGCAGGATTTTCCTTGCAGTCAGCTGGGAGAGCTTTGCTAGGCCTTTGAAGTACTCTGGTAACTGCTGTTGTTTTTCCTCTGTGAGATAGGCCATTTGTGTTTTTGTGTCCAGTTTGGCTCCTAGGAAAATAATCTGTTGGGATGGCAGTAGTCTTGATTTCTGAATGTTGACTGTGTATCCCAAGGCCTGTAGTAATTGAATGACATAGTCCAAGGCTGCTATTAAGGTTTGTTTGTTGTCTGCTTGTATGAGGCAGTCGTCCAGGTAGGGGTATATTTGAATCCCCTGGAGTCTGCAGTGTGCCACTACTGATGCCAGGCATTTCGTGAACACTCTGGGCGCAGTAGATAATCCAAACGGCAATGCTGAGAATTGATAATGCTCTGTCCCTGCAAGAAATCTGAGGTATCTTCTGCAGCTTTGTCTGATTGGGACATGCAGGTATGCCTCCTTGAGGTCCAGAGTGACCAGCCAAGACCCCTTGCCCAGCATGGGAAGGAGTTGCTGCAACGTCAGCATTTTGAACTTTGGCACAATGAGAAAAGTATTTAGAGAAGACAAGTCCAGTATAGGCCTCCATTTGTTTTCTTTTCTTGGAACAAGGAACAGTCTTGAATAAAATCCCTGGCCTTGTTCCTGAGGAGGAACCTTTTCTATTGCTTTTATACTTAACAGCTTTGAAACTTGAATGAGTGCCTCTGCCCTTTGATGATGTGGCAGGTTTGGCATGCCTTGTCTTACTGGTAAAGTAAGAAAGTGGAATCTGTAACCTTTGTCTATTAAATCCAGAATCCAGTTGTCCTTGGTTAAGATATGCCAGTTTTTTGAGAATAAGGATAATTTTCCACCCAAAGGTGCTTCTCTTTGAGCCTTTGTAGGCGGTATGAAAGTCAAGTCATTGTGATTGTCCTTGTGGTGCAGCTGGACTGCCTGCGCCACTTCTTTGATTTGGTGGTTGCCATTGGCGGCCCCTGTAGGAGCCTCGGTATTGCCCTCTACCTCGGGCACGCCTGTTTTTTCCCCTTTGAATCTTGTCAGTGTCTGGAAAGGACCAATTCTTTGAAGGCCAATTCCTGCTGAATCTGGGTGGCTGAACCTGGAGGAAATCTTTGACTGTCTGTACTGATTTAGCTTTTTCCTCAATGGACTTCAACACATCTTGTGCATAAGCACCAAAAAGCTTCTGTTTTTCCAGAGGTGCATCAAGTAACTTTACTTTAACATGGTCTGGCAGTGGCTGATCTTTTAACCAAGCATGTCTAAGTATCACAGCCCCAGTCATAGCTGCCCTACATGAAGCCTCCAATGCATCATAACCACACTGAAGAAAATGATTGCTAACCTGCTGAGTTATGTACTAGATCCTGCAATGCCTTTCTATCAACAGGCTCAGGAGAGGCTAGCTTTTTCTGTAAATCATCCAGTAAAAAATCCTGGTACTGAAACATATGAAAAAGGCAGTTAAGTGACCTCATGGCCAGGGTGGTAGAGGTATAAACTTTTTTACCCCATCTCTCCAGGGACCTAGCTTCCCTATCCGCTGGCAGGGGATTTTTGGCAGTGGAAGTAGCCACTCCCTTGGGGCCCTGTGAAATAGTTTCTAGATCCACAGAGTGGGCCTTAAAGAGATGTTTGTGAGTGTCAGGGACCCTATAATATCTGTCTGGCTTGACAGGAGCAGGAGGGAGAGAATCAGGGTTTTCTCTGCAGGCGGCTGAGAACCTCTGTCTGGATGAGGCTGAGACCCCCTGATAAGAGAAATAAGATCTGCAGCAAGAGACATGATCTGTTTATCAGAAGAAGGGGCCTGGGCAGTAGGTTTAGGATGGGCCTTGGCCTGGCTGGCGGCCTTAGCACGTGCAAAGGCCTTGATGGACATGGATAACAGGAGGCCTAGCAGCCCCACGTGCAGGAGTAACCTTGTCTACAGGAATGGTGTCGGGTAGATCCAGAGCTTCGGTTTCCAGAGGAAAATCAACAACCGGCACCGGAGAAGTCTCCAAGACCGAAGGACATGTTAACGCTGTGTCGTCGGCCTGGAGCGGTTGAATTACCGCTTCCGAAGGGACCGAAGCACTAGCGGAGGGTTTAGGAGGAGCATCGGTGGAGGACACGGGCCGAGAATGTCGGTCCCGGTCCTTTCGTTTTTTGGTAGATTGAGTTGTCGGTTGATCCGACGGCATGATATAAGCGAAAGATTCGCCGAAAAAGTCTTCGGCAAATTCTGCCCGGCGCCTGAGAGTGCGCTTATTAAAGCAAGCACAGGCAGCACAGGCCGAGACGTCGTGGTCTGGGCCCAGGCAAGGGAGGCAGTAAGAATGGAAGTCCTTATGAGGTATTTGTTTACCACAAGACAAACAATTATTAACTTTCTCAATTTGTTCTGACATCGGCTGAGGCAAGAAAAAATGTTCCCCAACGGGGTACTTAGCTTTTAGATGACTTCGGTACTGAAAACACAGGAGCTGACTGACCGGCACTTGCGAACTGCTTCTGCTTCGGGCACCGCGCGGCAAGAAAGACTGAAGAAGATGACGTCGGCCGATGCCTTTATACTCCAGCCGTTCTGACGTCAGAGAGGAGGCGACACCAGCCGACGCCGGACCCAGACTTTGGAATCCGGCCGACCGAGGGCTGCCTGAGGCAGGACAACCCATATGTCATGACTGCAGTTGCATTCTTGAAGGACATCAGCATTGAAACCCACATTCAAAGAAAATACATTTTGCCAGTGGCAGATAAAGATTAACTTTGGGCTGTTTTCAAATCATAGGCCCTTGCACATGAAACATACATGTGCTCTTTGATACACCTTCCTGATTCTACTAAATTATATTCCTTGTACAATACAGTACAGTTGTTAGACAGCATTTTAAATTTATTGTTTTGAACATTTTTCCAGTAAACAATGAAACAAAATGCATGCACCAATGACAAAACTACCCAATTCAGAACATTTCCATCATAAAAGTCTACTCAACCTTCTACAGTCCACCAGTATCAGTAAATATGCACAATCTCTAAAGTAGTAAAAGTCATCTAAATAATTCCACATTAAAGAAATCTGTAACAATGAAGAGGTTGCTGCCAGCAAACAACTTCATATGTCACTGTTTATTCATCTACAAATAAAGTGCCTGTTGCCCTTGAGGAATAAATTGCCTATGTTGCATGCATTAAAAAAATGATAAGCTAGTAATATAGCAATAGGGACTGTATGGCAAACTGATAACAGGTTCAGGTTCATAGTTACTACTCTAGGTATCTTTGCCAAAAAGGACAGCAGCATCCACCCACTTTACAACACAGTACAGTATCAGCATTGCATCTATCTACTGTGGGAGTAGAACCCACAGCCTTCTGCATCAAAAGCAAGTACACTACCTGCTGTGCTATTAATACAAGGAGACTTAGAATAAGCAGCAATAAAGGTTTGTTCCCCTGCAGCTCTCAGCTCCTTGTAAAATCTACTCGACATGCAGTTGTATCTCTGAACTTTGCAGCACAAGAAATCTGGAAAAAGCCGAAATTTATTTGGGGGGGGGGGGCAAAAGCCAAGGACACATTTTAAACATTGCTTGTATAATGTTGGAAAGTTGCTAGAATAAAATGCTGGGTTACCACCATACATTTCACTGCCACGTCTTTAACCCAGGGGACCCTGTGCAAAACCGTCAGAGAAACATACCACTATGCCAAATCAGCTGTTTTGTAAAAGAGAGGAAGACAAACTTAAATGGCTACCATTTAGTGAATTCAGTGCTCAGCATAACCGTCAACCTCTTGGCACAAAACACCTGAACAAAGCCCATAATGGGGTGAATACAGCCCCCAAACGTATTCAGTGAATTCAGTTCTCACTATAGCTTCTCAACCTCTTAGCAAAAAACATGTGGACAATGCCAGTAATGGGGGGGGGGATACAGCCCCCAAACATTCAATGAATACAGTTCCCACCATAGATAACTCTCAACCTTAGCACAAAATACCTGGACAAAGCCAATAATGGGGGAATACAAACCCAAAAATAGGGACAAATTTCAAATAGCCATGTTATAAACTTAGACAACTGCTAGAACAATTTCACACAGAAGGCACCCCAAGAATCAAACCAGAGAACCTGTAGCTGTTAGGCAGCAATGCTACCAGTGCACCACTACACTACAGACTTTGCAAGGAAAAATGTAGATACAGAAACCACAGATTTTATGAGGAACAGAAGAAATATGAAGCAAAAATCTGCAAATTTTTTTAGAAATGGTTGAGGAGATGGAATTCAGGTCCTTGCCACCTGCTTCCAAAGTACAGGGTTCAAGCCTGAGTATCTCTATCCACCACCATTTGCTCTCTCTAGCCACCAGTATATAGTAACTTGGGAATTACACATACACACACAACACACACAACACACCTGAATGAATCCAGCCAGTGACCACCTACATCCTGTATGTCTCAACGAACGAAGCGACCACCTACCTCCTGAATTAATCCAGCCAGCGACCAAAACGGAGCAATCCAGCGACCAAACCCGCCCGCGAAACAGAGAAGTCCAGCCCGTGCAATATATATGTCCTACGAGAGCAGCTCACCTCTCTCAGTCCTCATTGGGTCCTCCAGCTCACCTCTCTCCTCATTGGGTCTGCCTGCAGCCGAAGCAGTCCAGACCTCCTCTTCTGTGCGGTCGTCACTGCACTAATTCCTGGGTGCACTTGCAGCAATGATTGCTGGGTACCTGTGTTTCTCTATCCGGACTGCTGATAAAGGCAGTCTGAAGTCTTCAAATGCCTCTGCACATGCACAGAGGAGTCGAGACTCGTGCTTCCCCCCCCCCCCCCAGTTTTGTTTTTTTAGTTTTAAAGATTTTTTTTGTGTTTTTTTCTAGGTGGGAGGGCTGCAGTCCGGCAGTCCGATATCACGAGCCACCCCTGTCTCTAATTCTATATGCAAGATGGATGTTGACAGCTTTGTCAGACATAAATCTGACAGTTTGTTGTGTGCCTCATTACATTTTGTCATGTCCCCTGTAAAATGTGATTTTTTTTCTGACAACTCACTGAAGATTACAAATAGATATTAAAAGTTTCATACTTCTTATTGTTTCGAAAAGTGTGTTGATGCCAAAATAGCTCTTGGACCCCATTCATAAGTAAAATTACGATTAAAGTTCATGAAATTAGTACTGTTTCAATGTTTGAGGTCACCCAGAAGTGCTCTTTGAAGCACCCACAAATGTCCGCAGTAATGACTCCTCCTGCAATTTGTATGAAGTTACATGTATTGGTAATATATCTAAATACAATTGTAGATTCTTTTTTATAAGACCTGTTGCTTCTACTATTATTGGAACTGTCTGGCTATCTTTCTTCCACATTGCTCTTGTTTCTGCCTGTAAATCCTGATATTTTATGACTTTGTATCTCTCTCTACACAAGACACTGTAGTCACTGGGTGTGACTATGTCAAAGATCAATGCTACTTTTTTGTCTTCTTTTCATGTACCACTACATCTGGCTTTCAAGCATCTATCTTTTGAACTGTTGGTAATGGGTGATCCCATGTGAAGTAGACTTCATTTTCTAGGATGCTTTGTAGCTCATGTTTCCAGTATTTTACAGCCACTTCAATATTGTAATGTTTGCACAATCACCAGTGCAAGTCTTGCCACATCATTATGCCTTTCAGTACACAGTCCTTCTGCCATTAGTATGTCACAACCAGCAACGAGGTGTGCAACTGTTTCCAATTCTGTTTTACAAAACCTCCATTTGTCTGTTTCTCCCACGTGTTCAATGTTCATGTCTTGAGTAAAGAAGATGAGACTATATGATATGCAGCAGCTAGCTCCTTGATGTTACTCAACTGCTGCAACATTCTGAGAACAATGCAAAACCACTGGCACTGTCCAGTGCTCTCCATTATTGCCCTTAATTCTACAGCTCATACTAGTAATTTATTTCATTCTAAACCATCAGAGAATAAATATTACAAAATGAGAAGCAAGCATACACCTAGTTAAAACTCAAGTCACATGCTTAAACGCCTCACTACTGGCATTCATTAATTAAAGCAGAAGACTCATGTAATTTGCATTCTACATTTTCTTTGTTAAAAATGCACATAAACCTGCTGCTGGAACTCAAAATTACAGTTCAAGAGGAACACATCAGTATTAAGATCTCTGAACTGTGTTACAATGCATCTTATTCAAGATGAAAATCTACCTTGATGTAAATGCTACCTGTAATGTATTAAATAGCATTCTTTTTACGCATGAAGGAAAATAAAAGTGCATTAATATAAAACCAAGGAATAGTTGAAATACTATGTAAAATTCTTAAAATAAAGTTTATATGACAAGGTACTCACTTGTTTCCAATGTGATTTAGGCCACTATGACTTAGTCCTTCTACAGCTTTGTTTGTATGACCACAGATATTTCCATAACTGTCATACCCAAAAACCAGGCGGGATGCTGCTCCAGTAGCTATTGAAAAGCCACATATAAAGCCCTGAATAGAGAAAGATTTAATTATGTAAGCATTATTCTCAAATTCCAAACCCAAGGAAAACAGATAAATACAAAAAATCTATAAGGATAATTAAAAAAAATATTCTACCTAGCGCTTTAGCAAAAGCCTTCACAGGGAGACAAATAGTTTTCATAAAGCACAACAAATATTTTTAAAACCACAAAAACTAAGAATTAACCCATTAATGAAGTGCAGCAAATAATTATTTAAAGAGACAGGCCATGGAAACCAATAAATATACTAAGCAAATACACAATCAAAACATGCCAAAGTGATTTCATTATTTAAATCAATAGGAAAAAGGGTATTAAATTTTAATATTAGCTTTGCTTCTAATTGGTTCAACAAATCACATTTATCGCCACTTCCTTGTATATTTACAGTTCCAAGCACAAAAATATTGAATTATTAACATCCCATGTATTCCCTTGACAAGTAAAGCAACACTACTCGTGTTTTTAACAACCATAACGCATTCCCCTATTCTGACTTCCAACTTTCCTTTTCATCTGTCTAACACAGCATTTTGGAGTCAAAATATCCACATCTAATCCTATATACTACCACTGAGCTTTGTGAAGTAAGAGATTACATACTTCTAAATTTTCCATCAATTCCAGCTTTCTCTGTTTTCAAACCTAAAGCCAAATCTTATTTCAGATTTACTACTCCTCTGTTACAAAAGACAGAAAAAAAAAACAAAGGCATTGCAAACCAGGAAAGGATGACGTTCCTCCTCCTGCAACTTGACTATTACATCACAAAATGGATGAAAGGTGGGTGGGAAAGGGGGAATGAATGGAGTTAGGGGAGGTGCAAGGGGTGTGGCCATAGTCCAGTTTCAATCACAACAAAAAACGGCAACCCTAATGCTGAATAGCATGTAGCAAAACATTAATGCATCAAATTATAAAAAAAATGGTTAAGCTTTCACTTAATAATGAGCTTCTTCAGAACAATGTAGCAACTCAGAAATCCCCATTTATAACACCAACTTAAGAAAATGGACCAATCAAATGCAATGCTTACTTACATCTCATTAATATTCTTGAGTCTTTTGTATCAGACTGACACATATAAAGCTATATAGCTTAACATAGCTTACATTTTACCTTCCTTCATAACTACATGTATAAGAATATATTAAATCAATTTAAAAAACTTCACATTAACAATAAAAATCAAAATAACATGTACCATCTACAAAATTTCATTTGATATTATTTGATTAGCTAGGACTGGAAGGTTTTGCCCAATACTGAAAGATTACAAGTTTTTTCTGAAAAACAGAGATAAAGGAGGCGATTTTAAAACAGCAAGGATGTTGAATTATAATAAAAATAACACGGTAGTTAAGTATATCATAAATGCAAATTGGACTACAATACTTGGGGGTTTTAATTTGTTTGATTAACTACAGAACCAAAGTTTGTATTTAAAAAGAGGAAGAAATTTTGAAGTTATTTTAGAACGTGAAAAAGGCAGTCTTGCAATAGGAAATAAATATGGGATGGCTAAATGCAGGGCATGCACACATACGCAGTTATATTTTTGAGGTTAAAGAATATTAGAGTAGCTGCCTACCCTATGGTATTTTGTGGAAATGGGCAACTTAATTGTAATGCCAATGGAGCGGCATATATTGCACAATGCATGCCCTACGAAGCATTCTATATAGGCACGATTGAGACAGTCTTGAGATTAAGAATATATGAACACATGTACTCTAGTAACAGAAAATATGAAAACACTACCTTGTTTAAACATTCAAGGGAAAGTAATCATTTTAAGAAGTTGTCAGGTTTTAATTTAGAGAAGGTACCACATAATGATAGAGTGAGTCATTGTTAGAAAGTAAAAAGGTATTCTGGCAAACTAAGCTGAATGCTACACAATATCCTGGCATCAATGACAAACTAAGCATTAACAGTATACTGGTATTAAAGTCAGACAATCAAATTTTCTGTGTACATATTATTTTGATCAGATGTTTGCATTTCCATTCAATCCTTAACTGCTGGGTCTTGGATTCAACCTTGGATCCGGCTTGGGCGCATTAACTTAGACTCTTGGATCAAACTCTCCAACTCTTCCCTTTATCCATAATGTCTCAGAACCCTGAAATATCTCAGATCTCATTTGCTGTTTCTATGCTTTAGACATAAATTGTGCTTTCTTGAACTTTATGTGTGTTTGTCAACCTAGTTTCTGAGTAAAAGTAAAAAATTCTTCTTTCTCTTCTATATTTCACCCTTCCTCCCTTTTAATTATTGTTTTTTTTTCTGATTAGTCCTACCTGCTCTCTTCAGGGTACTGTTGCTACCATCATTGGTAATTCCATTTCTTTCTGTAAAGTTTCATACCCGTTCATATATTTTTGGTATACCATTCCTAGTATCTTTTTTTTTTTTTTTTTTAATAGAAAAGATAAAAGTCTTTCTTTTTCTCCTAGTTGTTAAAATAGCCGCAAAGGCAAAAGGTTTCAAAAAGTGCACTTCCTGTAGGCATGATGTGTGCGTCTGTGTGCGTCTGTGTGCGTCTGTGTGCGTCTGTGTGCGTCTGTGTGCGTCTGTGTGCGTCTGTGTGCGTCTGTGTGCGTCTGTGTGCGTCTGTGTGCGTCTGTGTGCGTCTGTGTGTTGTTTAGGGGTGGCTGACCTTGAAACCTCCTGTCAGATTTCTGTGGATTTCAACTCTTGGGCCTTCAGCAATTGCCCCAATAAATGAATTTTAAGAGGTTTGTTTCCTTTGTCTGCTTCTTCAATGCTGCTTCTCTTTCAGGGGCTGAAACCCCCACAAAGTAACAAAACTCCTCTTCGGAATCCATGAGGCACAGAAAGTACAGTTTTGTACCTACCATAAATGTAGATGTTCGAGGATTCCCTTGCTGCAGTCCTGACTATTGGGTATAGTCCGCGTCCCAGTCGGCCGGACTACCAGAGAGACGCGGTCATGGCTTTAGACTGACGCCAGTACGCCAGGGTACTAATGCGCATGACCGACGTCATTTCCTCAGTCTTTTCTTGCCCCAGATGTCAGAAGACCCAAAAAGACAAGTCCCAAAAACAACCTGCACCAATAAACATGTACAATATATACAGTAATATATATACAAAAAATATAAGCATGTAAAGGCACACACAACCACCCTGAAACACAAATCCTCGAACATCTACATTTATGGTAGGTACAAAACTGTACTATGTTCTTCGCTTCCCTTGCTGCAGTCCTGACTATTGGGTAGAATCCCAAAGCAGAGGTAAGGGAGGCTGGCAAATTATAAAGTAGCAGGAGCTGACAACATGCCTTGTAAAACAGCTGTGGCAAAACCAGCTCTAGACTTAGAGTATATAGGCAGGTGATAATGCCTAGAGAAAGTATGCACTGAACTCCAAGTAGCTGCTTCCAGAATATCCTTAGTTGCCACCCCCTTAGAAATGCTGTTGAAGTGGCAGCCCTAGTGGAATGAGGCCTAATCCCAGCTGGAACCTCTTTGCCATGATGGGAATAACAAAATGCAATGCAAAAGCCAATCCACCTAGAAATAGTTTGTTTTGACACAGGTTTGCCCTGTGAACTTAAAGCAAAAGAAACAAGTAACTGCTGAGACTGCCTAAAATCTTTAGTCCTGCTCAAATAATAACGCAATTGCCTGTGTACATCTAAAGTGTGCAAAATCTTTTCCCTTTATTTTGAGGATCTGCAAAAACGTAGGCAAATGAATAGTTTGGTTTAAAGCCACACTAGAAACCACCTTAGGCATAAAGGAAGGATTAGTACGTAATGATACCCTGTCCTTATGGAAAATCAAAAGGCTCTACTGCCATGAGAGCCTGCAACTCAGACACCCTTCTTGCAGAAGTAATAGCCAACAGAAAAGCCGCCTTCCATGACAAATATTTCAATTCAGCAGTAGCTGCCGGCTCAAAAGGTTGTAGAGTAAGTTTTTCCAACACAAAATTGAGATCCCAAGCAGGAGTAGGAGCTCTACGTGGGGGTCTTATATTCTTTGCCCCTCTAAGAAACTGCTTGAACAAAGGATGCGAAAACAAAGGTGGGTCACAATCATAGTGAGCTGAAATTGCTGCAGCATGAATCTTTATGGAAGAGAAAGACAAACCTTTGTCCAATAACTCAGTAAGATATTGAAGAGCCACACTCAAATTAGGCTCTGAAATCTCCAAATTCTTTGCTGTACACCAAAATAAAATCTCTTCCATTTTTGTACACTCTCCTAGTACTAGGCCTTCTAGCTTCCATAATCACATTTAAAACTTGTTGAGGAAGCTGAGACCTTCCATGTTTCAACACAGAATATGCCAAGCTGTGAGATGGAGAGATTGAAGCTTGACATTGAGCAGATGACCGTCCTTCTGAGATAACAGATGAGGAATCAGAGGTAAAGGCCATGGAGGCTTCTTTACAAGACTCCTTAGAAGTGGGTACCAGTGTTGCCGAGGCCAATCTGGAGCTATCAAAATCATCCTTGGCCTGTCCTGTCTGACCTTTAGTAATACCTTTGGAAGAAGAGGCAGAGGTGGAAAAGCATAGACATGAAGGTTTTTCCAACTGAAAGACAGAGCATCCACTTTCCAAGCTGTGTGATGAAACCCCTTTGTGCAATACTTTGGCAGCTGGTGGTTTAGTGGAGAAGCGAACAGATCTATGTCTGGAGTTCCCATGACACTGTCAATTTCTGAAATACATGAAGATCCAGTTTCCACTCGTGGGGATCCATGATTTGTCTGCTTAATACATCTGCTAGGGAGTTCTGTGCTCCTGGCAGAAACCTTGCCTGAAGAGTCAGTTGCAGGCTTAACGCAGTCTCCCATAAAATCATTGCTTGCCTGCATAGAGGATAAGAATGTGTTCCCCTTGCTTGTTGATGTACCACATGACAGTTGTGTTGTCTGTCAGAATCAACACCTGCCCTGGAAGAAATAACTCCTTGAACGCCACCAATGCAAACTGGACTGCTAACATCTCCTTCATGTTGATATGTAGATGCTGTAGTCTGGCAGGCCACTTGTCTTGTATCCACTTTCCATTTAGATGAGCTCCCCAAGCAGTGTCCGAGGCATCTGTCGTTAAAATCTGACTCGCCTCTGGCCGGGTCACAGAGAGTCCCTTGTTTAGGTGACATTCCTGAGCCCACCACAAGAATTCCTTTTGAAGGCAAGGTATTATTTGAATGACAGTGTCCAAATCTTGGCAGTGCTGTGTCCATACATTTTTGAGATACCATTGCAGCTTCCTCATATGCAGTTTGGCATTGGGAAGCACCAGAATACAAGATGCCATGAACCCTAATGCTTGAAGGACTGTCCTTGCAGTCAGCACGGACTGATGAGATAGTTGATGGAAGTAAAGTGACAGACTCTTTTGTTTGTCCGGGTTAAAAGGCCATCTGGGCTGCTGTATTCAGTCTCACACCCAGAAAGCACATGTCTTGAGAGGGTACTAGACTGGACTTTATTTCGCTCACAGAATACCCTAGGCATCTTAGCACTGCTATGACATATTCCAGATGCTGTAGAAGGTGTTCTTTTCTTGAGCCAGAATCAGGCAGTCGTCCAAGTAAGGATAAATTTGAATGCCTTGAAGCCTGAAGTAAGCTATCACTGGAGCCAGAACCTTTGTGAATACTCTGCAGTAGATAAGCCAAAGGCAATGCAGAGAACTGATAATGAAAATCTCCAGTTCAAAAGATACTTTCTGCAACTTAGCCTTATGGCCACATGAAGGTAAGCTTCCTTGAGATCCAAAGTTACCATCCAGTGATCCTTGCCCAGCAGAGGTAACAGTTGCTGTAACGTCAACATCTTGAACTTGGGAATGTCCAGATAAGTGTTGAGGATAGATAAATCCAAAATTGGTCTCCACGTTCCCCTTCTTTGGTACTAGGAACAGGCGAGAATAAAATGCCCCTTTCTGACACAGGGACTGGCTGAATAGCCCCTATCTGGAGTAACTGAGAAACTTGCTTGAGAGCCTCTTTTCTTTGTGGAGGAGGAACATCTGGCATGCCTTTGAAAGGGGCATTGTGTGGAAATAAAATCTGTACCCGTGATGAATGATATCCAGCACCCATCTGTCTTGAGTGATTAAATCCCAATTTTCTTTGAAAAGAGACAATCTTCCTCCCAAAGGAGCTGCCAGGCGAGAGTCCACTGGCAGCTGAAAAGGCAGGTCATTGGTTCTGCTTACGAAAGGACTGACCCCTGCCCTCACCAGAAGTCTGAGCAGGTGAACTGTCTGATCTAGGCCTAAACGAACCTTGAGCCCTGCCCTACCACGCCTAGATCTACCCCTAGACTGGGAACCATAAGCAGGATATGTCCACCCCTTAGCAGGCCAATTTCTACTAAACTGGAGGCTGCACCTGCAAAAATCTTTAACAGTCTGCATAGACTTAGCTTTGTCCTCCATTTTCTTTAAAACTGCTTCCACAGGCGGTCCAAACAACACATCAGACTGTAAAGGAGCATCCAAAATCCTGGTCTTAACATGCTCAGCTAAATTCTGATCCTTCAACCATGCATGTCTGCGAAGAACAGAACTAGTAGCAGCCACCCTCGAGGAGGCCTGAACAGCATCAAAACCACACTGCAAAGAATGCTTACCCACTTGTTCAGACACATGAACCAAATCCAGCAATTCTTTACACTCAATACCTTCCGCCAAAGCATCTACCTTAGATTTCAATTGTGAAAGGAGATAATTCTGATATTTCAGCATATGAAATTGACAATTCAACGCCTCATGGCTAGAGTGGAAGAAGTATACTTTCTTACCCCACCTATCCAAAGCCCTTGCCTCTTTATCAGAGGGTACAGGATTTTTAACAACAGAAGCTTTAACTCCTTTAGGCCCCTGAGAAACAGTTTCTGGGTCCGCCCTGGGACTCTTAAACAAATACTTATGAGCTTCGGGCACCCTATAATACCTATCAGGCTTAACAGGAGCAGGAGGCAAGGAATCAGGGTTCAGAGAAGCCTCTGCAAAACATCCTCCACCACATTCAACACAGGAGGAATAGCTAAGGGCCTATGCTGAGGCAAAACAAGAATTCCCTAAGCCTTTTCCTGGAATCAGAGTAATCTTGGCCTTCCCATTTAAAGTGCTCCCTCATGGAGTGAAGAGTCTCTGAAAATGAAAAATCCTCAGGAGGAGAAGCTGAAGGAGTGGAATCATCCACATCAGAATCAGAATAAGCAGGAAACTCTTGCAAGTCTTCCACAGAAGACTCTGAAGCCTGTGAACACTGTTCAAAACTATCAAACTCCTGTTCCACCCTAGGCCTCTTATCAGGTGGGGCATAGAACCTCTAATCAGAGTAATCAAATCTTCAGCCATTTTAAGCATATGTTTCTTAGGCACAGAGCCCGAAATGCTAGAAGAAGCCCCTACAGAAGCTGAACTTGGCCTTCCTCTAAAAGAAGCTCTGGAAACAGAAGGAGGCCCTAACTACCTTGGGAAGAGAGGGAAGAACAGTTACCTGAGAAGCCCCTCAGCCTGGCCTACTTCCTGAGAAGACACATCATGTAACAGTGAAGTACCTGACTAAGACTCCATACAAACTCCTGGCAAAACCTCTGGCCCCCTGAGCCTTCTAAAGGACCGACGTCCGGGACTGCCGGTACCTCACCCTAGACTTCACTGTTTTGTCCTTGCGCTTCTTAGATGAAGCAGGCGGAGCATCCGACGGCATAGTATAATTGCAACGCTTCCCAAACACTAACCTAGCACAATCAAGCCTCCTCTTAATAGTGCGCTTATTAAATCTAGCACAAGAGCGGCAACCAACAACGCCGTGCAGGCCTAAACAAGGTATACACAATGTATGATAATCCCTATGGTATCTGCTTCCCACAAGAAATACAGTTATTCACTTTTCTGACATCCGTAATATACTGAGGCAAGAAAATACCAAAATGTTCCCAACGGGTTACTTAGCCAACTCTGTACTCGGTCTGAAACTCCGGTTTCGGAAAATCTCAGAACGCCAACCTGCACTCGCAAAATTGCTTCTGCATCGGACCATGCGGCAAAAAAGACTGAGGAAATGACGTCGGTCATGCGCATTAGTACCCTGACGTACTGACGTCAGTCTAAGGCGCCATGACCGACGTCAGCCTTATACTCTGGTATTCGGGCCGACTGGGACGCGGACTATACCCAATAGTCAGGACTGCAGCAAGGGAAGACGAAGAACATTATATTCTCCTGCCCATTCTCCAAAACCTCCTCAAGCATCAGAGCCACCAGCTAAATTAGTGAAAAGATTGGATTCCAACATCTTCGGATCCAATATCGGGGACACTGAAATCTCCAAGGACACCTCGCTTTTCACCACAGCCTATTTCCCCAGTGCTCTAATCACACTTTAAAAAAAAAAAAAAAAACTCCAAAAAGAATATCATGTCCCCCTTCCACACCATCCTCTGTCAGATCCTCCTGGAATCTATTTGTAGCAGATGTGGACAGGATGATGATCAACCTCCTGAGGGTTCAGATTCAGATAGGGGCATTGCTGGCTCCATTTCCTATCAAATACAATCCTCTTGTTTCTCCTACTCTGATCTGTCCAGTGCCACATGAGCACTCAGATGTGAGAATTCCAAGAGTCGATGTATCGGATCCAAAGACAGCTACGGCTCTGACTCTGCTGGGAGACTAAGTTTGGCACCAGATCAAGGGGGATGGGACTGACTCATTTTCAGAGCCATTACTTCCCCTCAGCGCTTCAATTGACAATAGCTTGGGTCTGACTCCTCCCTCTGGGCAAAAGCCCAGGCAGAGTAGAGGCTAGCCAGCACCTGCAGCTTCGGCTCGGGCAAGGTCAGCTACAGCTTCAACCAGTCCTTGTGCCTTTGAGGTGGTGCAGAGGCCTTTCTCTCATCCTGGAGTGCAATCTACTTTTAGAACTCATATCTGATGGCAGTAGAGGGGTAGCATCCGAAGAGAGGAGTCTTATCAGCCTATCCCATAGGGGACAGACAGCCTGCTCAAGCTTCCAGGCAGTTACCTTTGCAGAAACTTTCCCTTTATTCCAATACCTCTCCAGATCACCTTACTGACAAGGTCCCCCAGAAGAGGTCATGCAAAAGGAGGCATATAGATTTCCCTCAATAGTTTTTAACCAGACACTGATTTCAATGAAGGGGAAGGGCCCCCAAGGTCTCCACCAGAAGACATCGCCTTTGGAGACATTCTAGTGATCCTTAGTCAGAAAGGTGGATGGTCTTCTGATCCCTCTTCTCATGAGGAGGTCAGTGTTCCTAGAAACCTTCAGGTGTAGTCCATCTGTGTCTTGGGTTACCCCCCCCTCGGAGGATGACCTCATAGAGCTCGTGTCTCACTGGGCATGGAAGGAACTGGATACCATGCAGTCCATTCCTCTTCATCCTGATAAATTTCTTGTTCTGCCCTAAGACAGACCTCACTGGAGTAAGGGAGTTCCTGTGGAAGTCATGGTTGTAGCAGCAGCCAGTACGAAAGAGCTAGCAGAACAGAGCTCTTCTGTCCACCCTCCTAAAGCAACTTTAAGCCTCAGAACCCTTGGCTCTCTGGGCATTTAATCATTTGGCACATTTCACCAGATTACACAGAGACTGGATTAAAAAAACTCTCTAAATCTCTTCCTGGGTCCATATCAGTGGTGGAGCACAAACAGCTATCTCTTTACAACTGGTCACCCTTCAGTCTATTTCTAACATGTCCAGGACGTTAATCTCTCGTGCAGCCGAAGGGACCTCACTGGCTGTGGGTTCAGGCACAGCTGTCAGGAGACATGCCTGGTTGTGCTTATGCATGCAAAGACCTTCACTTTTTCTGTCATCAGTGATCCTTTTGATGGATCTTCCTTGTTTGGCCCAACAGTGAAAAAAATGCTCTCCCATAGACAGCAAGATGGGAAGATCTTGTCTGCCATAGGAATATGTTTTTCTACCCCGCAGAGATCATTTTACAGGAATCAGTATGGAGGTAAAAAGATGTGGTTCCAAAAATCACAAGATCCTTTTCAGGACTCACAAGGGGAAAATTCCCCCAGAGGCAGGGGGAAAGTTCCAATGGAAGACGCCATCCTCATGACAGAGGTGGTTTGCAAAAAACATGGGTTTCAAGATTCCTTCTCAGATAAACCCTTCCAGAGCTCCTGAATGGTTACCCAACTGTTCTACTCTGGAGGCAATGTGGGGGGTGGAGCTTGGGCATCAATCACAAAAGACACTTGCGTGCAAAAAATTATATCCAGAGGTTATTTCATTCCCTTTCTGCAAATCCCATTATCCAATCGAGCCCCATTATCCAATCAAAAAAGACTCCTCAATGTTCCACCAAGTGGGAGTTAACAGTTCTAGAAACTCAAAAGCTGGTAGGAAAAAAAAAAAGAGAGTCATCCAAGAGCTTCCACCAGACCAGAGAGGATTCAGAACTTGCTCAAGGTTCTTTTTAGTGCCTGAGAAAACAGAGGACCTGAAACCCATTCTGGAACTCGGCAACCTCAACCAGTTTTTAAGGAACCTCAAAGTACCAGATGGACACAGTTCAGTCCATTCTACCGTTTCTACAAAAGGAAGATTGGGTGTGCTCTGTCAATCTTCAGGACATGTACTATCACATCAAAATAAATAGATGCTCCTGGTGATGGCTGCACTTTCTGCTGGGGCCAGTCATTACCAGTTCAGAGCCCTGCCTTTTGGTCTCACCACAGCCCCCGGGTGTTCCCCAGGTGTATGGGAGTGGTAGCAGCTCACCCAAGACTGCTCGGATTCAGGCTTCTCACCTCCCCAAGTAGATATCTCATTGAGAAGGCCAGGAACTACTTACTCATTATGTCAGTGTTTAGGAATCAGTCAATTATGCAAAGTCCCATCTACAACTTGTTCAAGTCTTGGAGTTTATTGCAGCTCGCCTGGAAACACTAGTCAGTTGGCCTTTCTTTCATCTAGCAGAGTACAGTCCACAAAACTGCAGGTGAGACAAACTGTTTCGCACCCTTCTCCCACAGCAAGACTGGTCCTTCAGGCTTTAGGTTCAATGGTGGCTGCAATAACCTTTGTCCCAACAGCTCAATTCCATACCCAAACTCTTAAATGGACTCTAGCTGTAAACCGTCAATTCTTCTACAGCCTTTGTCCTCTCCAATAAAACTATCTCAGGTTTGCAAGAAGTCCATGCTTTGCTGGGTAGAGTCCAACAAAGTTTGTCAGGGATGCCCCTTTGTTTCCACGCCGGTAGCCAGTGTGCCCACTGATGCCTACCAATTGGGGTGGGTGGCATTTCATGGAATGGACACTACAAGGCACGTGGTCCCCAGAAGAGACCAATCTGCATATAAATGCCCTGGAGAGAAGGGCAGTCCTCCTAGCACTGCAGGTCTTCCAGGACTCCCTTTATCAGAGGACGACTGCTATCCAAACTGACAGCATGTTGGTAGTTTAGTACATCAATAAACAGGGGGGGAACCTGATCCTATCCCTTTTGTTGAGAGGCAAGCGTGTGGCAGTGGGCAACTTCCTCAAACTGTCTTCTTATGACAATGCACATCCCAGGGAAATCCAACGTGCTAGCAGAAATGATGCCTCCAAATGATCTCTCAACCAGTTGGTGGTGGTGAACATTTTCTGTCAATGGGGTCAACCTTGCCGCGATCTATTGGCCTCTCCCCAGATTTTCAGGTGGAGCAGGTTCTTTGTCCTAATCTCCTCCAATGGGAGTTACCAAGAGATGCTCTTGTTCCACGTTTGGACTTCTGGTCTCTTTTAGGCTTTTCTCCCCAGTCTGTCAGACATTGCTATCATCCCAAAAACACTCCACTAGAAACATTTTACAAGAGTAAATGGAAAAGATTTTCTTACTGGGCTCATCAGAGAGTGCTGAACCCTTTTACTGCACCTGTTACTGCTATCCTAGATTTCCTTGCATCAATTTTTCAAGAAGGGGCTAATTTTTTCCACTATTAAAGTTCAGTTAGTAGCAATTTTGAATTACCATAATGGCTATAATACTCCCCCCTGCATCTTACAAACTATGCAAAGCATTCCTTAAAAGTAAATTTTTGCTTAGGCCTCCAGTTACGGAGGCCTAAGGTTATGCCACCTTAGGATCCTATGCTGTTACTGCAGGATTTGACTCAAGACTCCTTTTGAGCCTTCGGACAAGTCAGATCTCAAGTTTCTTTCTTGGAAAATGTGTTTTTTCTACTGACCATTACTTCAGCATGGTGAGGTTTCTGAACTCCAAGCACTCTCCTCAAAATCCTCTTAACTTGGTTTTCCACAAAGGTAGAGTCATAGCATGTGCTAATCGTTCCTTTCTGTCCAAAGTAGCCTTGAAGACAAACATCAATCAAATTAGCAACTTTCCTGTTTTCTTCCCAAATTTTTCTAACAAAGGTGAATGCATGCTCCATCTCTTAGATGTAAATAGACAGCTCCACTTTTCTCTCTACAGGACAAAGAATTTTAGAAAAAAAGGATCGGTTGTTCATCTCCTTTGCCTCTAACAAGCTGGGAAAACATTCTCCAAAGTTATCTCAGCAAAGTGGTTAATACATTGCATATTACTTGCTTACAATCAAAGTTTGATTTTTCCCAGATCTCCAAAAGCTCACTCCACTAGATTCATGGCTGCTTCATCTGCTTTTTGGTGCAGAGCTTCTACTGATATTTGTGCTACAGCCACTTGGTTCAAAGCTCATACCATTATTGCTCATAACAAGCTAAATTTGATCACCAGAAGCAGAGCTGCCTTTGGTTCTGCGGTACTCTGGAATATCCTTCCATGAGGGCCACCCAAGGTTCTCACAGCTTGGGACTCTGTCCCATCTGTTAAGGAATGAATGAAAACAACATCAGATATAACAGTTATGCATTCACTATAACTAAGCATCTGTGTTGTCCATTTTCATTCTCTCAACTCTCCTTCCCACCTGATATTTCATGTGGAAGTGACCAGTTAACGACATTGGAACCACTGTTCCTATTTGAGTCCCTATCTTTCCTTTTACATTGGCTATAGTTGGTCCCTCTGTTTCTGAGAGAGCAAACTTGATCTGAGGTATTACAGGGTTCTGAGGCGGAAAAGGGAGGGGTTTGAGAGTCAGATCCAATAGTTAACTAAATGTGGCCCAAGCAAGATCCAAGGTCAGATCCAAGACCCATCAGTTAAAGAAAGAAAATGGACAACACAGATGCACAATTATGGCGAGTACATAACTTTGATGTGAAGTTTTTAAATGATTTAATAATATACCAGTAAAGGAAGGTAAAATGTAAATTACATTAGGATATATACATTTAAATGTGTAAGCCTGACACATCTCATTAATATTCATAAAGCTATTGTAAGTAAGCACTGCATTTGATTGGTCCAGTGACTTAAGTTGTTGTTACAGATAGGGATTTCTAAGTTATTAAACTGTTCCGATAAAGTTCACAATTAAATTAACAAAAGCTTTTAACCATTTGTTTTTATAATGTTAGGTATTAAAAGTTTTAATCTATGCCATTCAGCTTTTTTTCTTTATCGTTTTGACACTGGTGTGGAATTTGTGATTTCTATCAAAATGAGACTCAACTTTGGTTGTTTGGCTTCATGGTATCTCTTGCCATCAAAGAAACTGGGGAGAAAGTAGTCCAGGTTGTCAATTCTGATTGGCAAACATCCCTGCAAAAGTAAAACGTTATGGACATTCAGAAGTCATACAGATGAAACACTTAATATTTTTAAGGAATCATTTGTATATATCCCAATGGCCTCTATTACAGGAGGTTTAAGGCATCACACAGTGAAAATTCTAGCTTGGCTAGGTTTTTTTCTTGTAGGTTTTGTCTGTGTAACCTTTTCACTCTTTGGTTGCTTTTTTGTTGAATGAGGGAACATAAGCTTCTTCACTCAGTGTTGGTCATAGGAATCCTTGCTCCCAGCAAGCGTCTCTGAAAGGAGGGACTGAGGGACCACTTGGGTGGCATCAGCAGACAACAGATGAGTTGGTCTGGGAATAATCGTGCTTGCAGTGTGATAAGACTTGCTAAAAGAAAGCAGTTGGATGACACAGCTCACCTGCACATCCTTACTGCATCTTGACTGATAAAAGAGAAGCAAGTTTCCCCTTTCTTGTTGATACACCCACACCACTCATATGCTTGAGTGAATGGCTAATACACTCTAGACAGGGAGTCATACAAAGCTTAGAAAGTAGGGACTGTCCTCATCTCCAGAACATGGATATAAGGATTGACGTCTGTACTTGCCAGGGCACCATCACACAATCTTTCCCCTACGACAAAAACATCCACAGTGACTGCCACCATTGGAGCAGGAATTCAGAATGGACCACCCCATACCACACATGGTAGTTGTATCCAGCACTTCAAATTAGAACAGAAAACTCTAGAAATATTGACTTGCTGTGATACAAGGTCTTGCATTGGATAGCATTTTGTCAGTGCAAGCACATGCTCGTGTCACATGCTCACACATACACACCCAAACACATAGATTACTATTCCATTCTCATGTGACACCTGACATAAGGCTCCATGGAAATTGCCAATTTCATGAAGCCCAAGGTCCTAAGACAAAGATAGGCAGTGTCAGACTGTGGGTGAACAAGCACTGAAACTAAATGCTGGAAAGACTGAATCCTTTCTAAAGGCGAATGAGCTCCGCACAATTGTGCCCAAACTGCAGCCTATGAATATGAACAGCTGACACAGATCCAAATCAGACCTTGGAATATTCACAGTTAGTCCTATGGACTGAAAAAGGCCAACCACAAACTCCTAAGCAGTCACCGTTTTGGGAGGAAGCAGCTTGAGAGAGCCAATAATCGACGAAGTAAAGAAACACTTTTGCTATATGAAGGCTTTGTTTCGCTGAAGACATGTACATACTTGAATGCTGTGGTGAGACCAAATGGAAGAGTGTGAAACTAATAATGACAGGCTCCTATCAGAAAGCAATGACACCTAAAGGACTCCTTGGCTGTCTTTATGTGAAATTATGAATCATAAAGGTCTGAAGAACACACCATTTCCTTCTGACAAGGGTTAACTGCACAATGATCATATGAAAGGTTTTCTTGAAAAAGTTGTTGTTTAGGCCACTTAAACCTAAACCTGGGCCTGAGGTCCCTTTGTTTTCTTGGATACCAAAAATAATCCACTGAAATACTTTAATCCACTCTGACCTGGCAGGACCTCTTGGATGGCTGATTTTGCTGACAGGCTGATCACCTATCCTTGGGAAGGGGGAATATCAGACAAGGGTAGGGACTTGGAATGTGGTGGGGTGTAAAAAGGGACTGTCCACATTTTAAATATTACTGACCTTATCCACCTATCCTTAGTGATGGCCACCCATGCAGTAAGGTTCTGTTCTTGAAAAAACTGAAATGGACTTAGGACACCCTGCTGTTGATGGGCACCTCTGCCTCTGGATGACTGACTCATTTGAAATTAACACAATTATTTTTAAACTGCTGATTTTGGTGCTATTATCCATGTCAAAAACTTAATGATGTAGACTCCTCTGCATCTACAAAGGCACTGATAAGTTTACAACTTTATCCAAACACAGAAGAGGGTTCTACCCTCTTCTACAAGTCATTCAAATGATGCTTTGCTTCACAGCAAAAAAGGTGGCAACCAGAAAGGGTGATTTCATAAATGCTGCCCTGTTATCCTTAGGGAACTTTGTGAGCTAAAGCCAGATCTGCTACTGCACAACAAGATCAGTACTTACAACTTTGGTACAGTTATAAGCCAATCTTATCAAGGTTCAAAACACAAGAAACAGCTGTTAATGCAACTGTAATTTCTATATGAATAACTGTCTAGCCTACGGTACTCAAAAGAAAATGCTGAGAGCATAAACCTGCTTCAAGGTGGTCCACAGCCTAGACTGCTTATTTGGCATGGATAAACTGCCAGTGGTCTGAAGTACTGCAGCCTTTTTAAGAGCTGCTGCTGCAAATCTAGCTATAAGGTTCAACAGCCTTGGATTGGAAGTTCCAATCCTTAGGGGCCAGAAAGTCCAGCCTAGTTTCCTTGCAAATGGAGCCACAGTGTCAGGGTTTTCACACACTAAATGGATGGCACACTAACACTGGCACCAATAGGCAGATTACCCAAGAAGACAGGGAGAACGTACAGTTGTGTGAAATCTTACCATAAGAGTAGATGTCCTTCTCTTCACTGTTGCAGCATTCTTCACTTTAGGGATTTCCTGCCAAGGATAGGCCAACATCTGGCCAGTATACCGAAAAGCCTTTAGATCTTGTATGTGCCGTACTTCACCCATATGCTCCCTGTTCAGGACGCAGGGCACAAAAGTGACATATGGATGCAGTTACTCAGAACTGAACTGCCCCAGTAAAAACAAACAGTCTCCATAGGACAAAACAGGCCTCTCACATCCAGAAGTAGAAATTGTAGATGGAAAAGTGAAACCCACTGCCAGGAGGGTAACCAAACAAAACCCAAAAGAAAAAGGAGGTGGAGGGATGGAACGAATACCACAAAAGTGAAAAGAAGGAAATCTACTGTTAGGGTAAGATTTTACACAACTGTATAATGTCATTTTATATCATTGTTGCAGTATTCAACACCTTAGGGAGAGTACAAAATCTAAAGAAAAGGATTGAGAGCTGGAAGGTTGGAAACAGCCCTCAACTAACCCATGCAGCATGACTATAGGAAAACCTGCTCTAGCTCTAGAAACCATATCCAGTTTATAATGCTTAGTAAATGTATGCACTGAAGACAAAGCAGCAGCTTCAATGATGGAAATACTGTCCAACCCTTTGAAGAAAGCACCAGAAGACGCAACAGCCTTGGTGGAGTGAGCCCTAATGGAAGTAGACAGACACTTGCTACGAAAAGAACAAAAGGATACGGCCTTGCATATCCAGGAGGGGTGGTTTGCTTAGAAACAGCCAAGCTCAATGTCCTGGATGATAAAAAGCTGGTCAGATGTACAAATGGCCTTAGTTTTATTCAGATACCTGAGCTGTCTGCGAAAATCCAAGGTATGTAGAACCATCTCACTAGGAGACTGAGGAGAAGGAAAAAAGGGAGGGAGTTGTACTGCCTGATTTAAAAACAACTCATTAACAACCTTGGGCATAAAAGAAGGATTAGTATGAAGGGACACCCTGTCCCTGTGAATAAAGCAAAAAAAGAGGGACAGCCATAAGGGCCTGAAGCTCAGAAAAGTACAGTATTGTACCTACCATAAATGTAGATGTCCGATAGATATGCAACTGCAGTCCTGACATATGGGTTGTCCTGCCTCAGGCAGCCCTTCGGTCGGCCGGATTCCAAAGTCTGGGTCCGGCGTCGGCTGATGTCGCCTCTTCCCCGACGTAAGAGCGGCTGGGGTATAAAAGCATCAGCCGACGCCATCTTCTTCAGTGTTTCTTGCCCCAGATGCCAAGTGCCCTCCAAGGAAGGCTAAATTTAGAGAATGGATAAAAATTCCAGACATGAACAATAGTAATAAACAGATACACCATAACAGATATCCCCAGCTAATTTGAAAAAGGGGGAGTGGACCCTAAAAAAGAGAATTACAGAGGGGTAGGAGGGAGGGTAAACCTGACTGCAGTTGCATAGCTATCGGACATCTACATTTATGGTAGGTACAAAACTGTACTATGTCCTTCAAGAATGCAACTGCAGTCCTGACATATGGGTTGAATACCATAGCCAAGCTGGGGGTGGTAGGAACTAAGATAAGGATGGTGTAGCTAAAATGCCCTGCAGGACTGCAGAAGCAAAGCCTGCTCGGGATCTGGAATATAAAGGCAGGTTGTAATGTTTGGAAAATGTATGCACGGAGCTCCATGTAGCAGCTTCTAGAATGTCCTTTGTAGCCACCCCTCTTAGAAAGGCTGTGGAGGTGGCTGTAGCCCTGGTGGAGTGTGGCCTGATATTGGCTGGCACACCTTTTCCATGGAAAAAGTAGCAGAATCTGATGCAGTTTCCAATCCATTTTGAAATTGTTTGTTTGGAAATTGCCTTTCCTTGTACTCCAGCAGCGTAAGCTACAAATAGTTGGTCATACTTTCTGTTGGCCTTTGTTCTGTCCAAGTAGTAGCGCAATTGCCTGTGTATGTCCAAAGTGTGCAGAAGCTTTTCTCCTTTATTTTGAGGATTGGGAAAGAAGGTAGGCAGGTGAATTGCTTGATTTAGAGAAACCCTGGATATCACTTTTGGCATGAATGAAGGATTGGTTCTTAAAGAGACTCTGTCCTGATGGAAAATGAGAAATGGAGGTACTGCCATGAGGGCCTGTATCTCCGAGACTCTTCTTGCTGAAGTAATTGCCAACAGGAAAACTGTTTTCCAGGAGAGAAATTGCAATTCTGAAGATGCCGTTGGCTCAAAAGGAGGAAGAGTTAATTTTTCCAAGACGAAGTTGAGGTCCCATGCAGGCACTGGTGGTTTTCTTGGAGGTTTAATATTCTTTATCCCTCTTAGAAACTGTCTTGGCAAAGGATGTGAAAACACAGGTGGATCACAGTTGTATTTTGCTGAAATTGCTGAAGCGTGTATTTTTATGGAAGAATATGAAAGGCCATTATGAAGCATTTCTGCCAAGTATTCTAGTATCTGTGGGATGCTCATTACTGATGCATCCTGACCCTTGTTGGCATTCCAGATTTTGAATCTCTTCCATTTGGCTGAATAAGTTTTTCTGGTGGAAGGCCTGCGTGCTTCCAGTAAGATCTCTTGAACTTGTTTGGAGAGAGAGATATGGGGAGAAGTCATGGAACCCTCCAAGCTGTCAGTTGCAATGTTTGCAGGTTGGGATGAACAGTCCTGTAATTGTGCTGAGTTATAAGCAGAGGCCACTGAGGCAGGAGCCACGGTTTGGTGCGAGTTATGCTCCTTAGTAATGGATACCAGTGCTGTCTTGGCCAGTCTGGAGCTATCAAAATGCCTTTCGGTTGTTCTGCTTTGATCTTCAGTAACACCTTGGTCATTAATGGTAGAGGTGGAAATGCATAGATTGTTAGAGAATTCCAGCTGAAGGAGAGAGCATCCATTCTCCAGGCTTGAGGATGGTGTGTCCTTGAGCAGAACTTCTTCAGATGATGACTGAGGTGTGAGGCAAAGAGATCTATGTCCGGCCTTCCCCATGCATGAGTTATTTGTGAAAAATGTCTGGATGCAACATCCATTCGTGCGGGTCCATAATGTTTCTGCTTAGACTGTCCGCAAGAACATTGTCCTTGCCTGAGACAAACTGGGATTTCAACTGTATGTTCAGTTTCAGGGACTTTTCCCAAAGAGTCATTGTTAGTCTGCAGAGGGGGTAAGAATGGGTGCCTCCCTGTTTGTTTATGTACCACATAACAGTGGTGTTGTCTGTCTTTATTAGCAGATGACCTTGCTGAAGAAATTTTCCGAAGGCCTCTATTGCATGAATCACTGCCAACATCTCTTTTTGATTGATGTGCAGATGCAATTTTCAGGGTGCCCATTGTCCTTGAATGCATCTGCCCTCCATGTGCGCCCCCATCCATGATCTGAGGCGTCTGTTGTAATGGTTTGGCTTGCTTGAGGTTTGTTGAAAGACATGCCTTTGTTTAGCTGGCTTGCTTGTGCCCACCACAAAAATTCCTTTTGTAGACATGGAATGAGTGGAATAATTGCTTCTAAGTTGTGGCTGTGTTGAGACCATAAACTTTTTAGGTACCATTGTAGTTTTCTCATGTGTAGTCTTGCCAGTGGAATCAGAAGAATGCAAGACACCATGAAACCCAGGGCCTGCAGGATTTTCCTTGCAGTCATCTGGGTGTGCTTTGCTAGGCTTTTGAAGTAATCTGGTAATTGTTCTTGTTTTTCTTCTGTGAGCAAAGCCATTTGTGAGTTTGTGTCCAGTTTGGCTCCTAGAAAAATTATTTGTTGGGATGGCAGTAGTCTTGATTTTTGAATGTTGACTGTGTATCCCAAAGCCTATAGTAAGTGAATGACATAGTCCAAGTTTCTTATCAAGGCTTGCTTGCTGTCCGCTTGTATAAGGCAGTCGTCCAGGTAAGGGTATATTTGTATCCCCTGGAGTCTGCAATGGCCTTGTTCCTGAGGAGGAACCTTTTCTATTGCTTTGATCTGTAGCAGCTTTGAAACTTGTATGAGTGCCTCTGCCCTTTGATTTTGTGGCAGGTTTGGCATGCCTTGTCTTGTTGGTAAGGTATGGAAGTGGAACCTGTAACCTTTGTCTATTATGTCCAAAATCCATTTGTCCTTTGTAAAAACGTGCCAATTTTTTGAAAATAAAGATAATTTTCCGCCTAAAGGTGCTTCTCTTTGAGCCTTGGTCGGCGGTGTCAAAGTCAACTCATTGTGATTGTCCCTGTGGAGCAGTAGAAGTCCCTGCGCCACTTCTCTGATTAGTTGGTTGCCATTGGCGGCCCCTGTAGGAGCCTCAGTATTGCCCTCTACCTCGAGCACGCCTGTTTTTTCCCCTTTGGAACTTGTCAGTGTCTGGAAAGGACCAATTCTTCGAAGGCCAATTCCTACTGAACCTTGGTGGCTGAACCTGGAGGAAATCTTTGACTGTTTGTACTGATTTAGCCTTTTCCTCAATTGATTTCAACACACCCTGTGCATTAGCACCAAATAGCTTGTTTTTCCAGAGGTGCATCTAGAAGCATTACTTTAACATGATCTGGTAATGTCTGTTCTTTCAACCAAGCATGTCTACGTATGACGGCCCCTGTCATAGCTGCCCTACATGAAGCTTCCAATGCATCATAACCACACTGTAGAAAATGATTGCTAACCTGCTGAGTATTATGAACCAAATCCTGCAAGGCCTTTCTATCTAAAGGCTCAGGAGAGGCTAACTTTTTCTGCAAATCATCCATCAAGAAATCCTGATACTGAAACATATGAAAAGACAGTTAAGTGCCCTCATGGCAAGGGTGGATGAGGTATAAACTTTTTTACCCCACCTCTCCAGGGACCTAGATTCCCTGTCTGCGGGAAAAGGATTTTTGGCCGTGGAAGTGGCCACTCCTTTGGGCCCCTGAGAAATAGTTTCTAGATCAACAGAGTGGGCCTTAAAGAGATGTTTATGAGTTTCAGGAACCCTGTAATATCCGTCTGGCTTGACAGGAGCAGGAGGGAGAGAATCAGGAGAAGTACTGGAGTCTGAGAACACATCATCCAATACATCTAACACTGGGGGTATAGCTAAAGGCCTGTGCTGGGGTAACTTAAGGAAAGTCCGAAGCCTTTTCCTGGAGTCGGAGAAATCCTGGCCCTCCCACTGAAAATGCTCTCTCATGGAGTGGAGAATTTTCCCGAAAGAAATATCCTCAGGAGGAGAGGCAGAGGGAATGGATTCATCAACATCAGAATCCTCGTAGGCCAGGAAGGATTCTTCCTGGGAATCTGAATGGCCTGACTCACCAGAGGCTTCATCTGAGGAAAGGGCATCTGCCTGCTCAACCCTAGGCCTTTTGTCTGAAGGCGACTAAGAACCTCTGTCTGGATGAGCCTGAGAGCCCCTGATTAAAGAAATTAGATCTGCAGCTAAAGTCATGATCTGTTTATCAGAAGTGGGACCCTGTGAAAAAGATTTAGGAGGGTGAGACTTAGCCTGGCTGGCAGCCTTAGCACGTGTGTAGGCCTTGATGGACATAGACACAGGAGGCCTAGCTGCCCCACGTGCTGGAGTAACTTTGTCCACCGGAATGGTGTCAGGCAAATCTTGGGCTTCGGTTTCAGGAGGAAAATCAACAACCGGCACCGGGGTAGCCTCCGGTTGAATTACCGCCTCTGAAGAGACTGATGCACTCGCGGTAGGCTTTAGCGTGGTGTCGGTGGAAGTCGCGGGCCGCAAATGTCGGTCCCGGTCCTTCCGTTTTTTGGAAATATGTGCTGTCGGTAGTTCCGACGGCATGATATAGGAGTAATTTTCCCCAAAAAAGTCTTCAGCAAATTCTGCCCGGCGCCCAAGTGTGCACTTATTGAAGCAAGCACAGGCAGCACAGGCCGAGACGTCGTGGTCTGGGCCGAGGCAGGAAAGGCAGTAAGAATGGAAGTCCTTATGAGGTATTTGTTTACCACAAGACAAGCAATTATTAACTTTTGCAGTTTTATCTGACATCGGCTGAGGCAAGAAAAGGTTCCCCAACGGGGTACTTAGCTTTTTGATGACTTCGGATCTGAAAACACAGGAGCTGGCCGACCGGCACTTGCGAACTGCTTCTGCTTCGGGCACCGCGCGGCAAGAAAGATTGAAGAAGATGGCGTCGGCTGATGCTTTTATACCCCAGCCGCTCTGACGTCGGGGAAGAGGCGACATCAGCCGACGCTGGACCCAGACTTTGGAATCCGGCCGACAGAAGGGCTGCCTGAGGCAGGACAACCCATATGTCAGGACTGCAGTTGCATTCTTGAAGGACATCCCTCTAAGCAAAAGTAAGAGCAGGCAATAAAACCGTCTTCCAGGTACAATGCTGCAGAGACGCTAAACCTACAGGCTTAAAAGGAGCCTGGGTCAATAAAGGTCCCAAGGAAAAGGAATAGGCTTCCTTGAGGCCTAAGATGCAGGATTCGTTTAAGGAAATGTTTGACCTCAACGTGAGAAGCCAAAGAAGGATGCAAGGCCAGATAAGGAGAAATAGCTGACAAATGGGGCTTTACAGAGGAACAGACCAAGCTAAATTGGAGCAACTCACATAAATAGGAGAGAACCAGAGGGAAACCCCACTGAAAAAGGGTCTTGGTTATGAGCGTGGCACCAGACAGAAAATCTCTTCTATTTGGACATACAAGACTTTCTGGAAGTAGGCTTTCTCACCCCCCTGTAAAACCCTGAGCACATCCTCAGAAAAGACGTGCTTAAAAAGGACCAAAGCCCTATCACCCACAGTGTCAGCTAAAGAGTGGACAAGTGAGGATGGATGAGTGACTCCTTGTCCCGTGTGAGGAGGTCCAACAGTTGAGGTAACTTGTTTTGATTGCCCCTGGCCAGATGCATTAAGAGGGGGAACCAGTGCTGCGTTGGCCAAAAGGGAGTCACTAGCAAGATTTTTGGGGAGTCCAGATGAATCTTCTGCAGGACTCTTGGAAGTAGAAGGGGAGGGAAAGCATAAAGAAACAACTCTGGAACAGAAAACAGTCTGTTCAGAGGGGAGACTAAAAAATCTACCTATGGAATACTCAACCAATGGAAATAACTCTGTGAGGCATCCTGTGTGTTGGACCTACTCAAAGATCCCGCCACTTGATTGTGCTCTGAAGGAATGTATACTGTCTGAAGAGCTAACTGATGACTGAAAGCCAGATCCCAGGTCTGAAGAGCCAGCCAACCTGCAGAAAAGGGAAGACCTTATGCCCCCCCCCCCACACCCTGCTTACTGACCTACGACATCACTGTGGTGTTGTCATGGTAAACCTTCAGAGGGACTGGACAGAGCATGGTGTGAAAAGCCTGAACAAACAGAATCAGAGCTCCCATCTCTTTGATGTTGATTTGGTCTGACTTCTGATTTTTGGGGGGGGGGGCAGAGACCTTGAACTTTCAGGTGACCAGAGGAAGCCCCTCCCCATGTCTGATAAGTCAGTGAACAGTTCTTGAGAAGGGTAGGCCTGGGGTGACAGTAAGTTGCTGAATCCAGAACTCAAACTCTCGCCATACCTATTAACCTCTTAGTGCAAGAAATCTGGACAAAGCCCAACAAAATGGGGGGACAAAGGCCCAAAAATAGGGACATACTTTAAATACTGCTCTTATGAACTTAGAAATTTGCTAGAGTAACAGGTTTGTTTTAACACTGAAGTCTGAAACTCAAATGTATGTCATCATTTAGTGACTTCAACCCTCAGAACATCCCAATGATTTGCCAGAAAATCACTAATTTTATGGGGAACAGACCAAAAATATGAGCCAAAAAATCAGGACATTCTGTAAAAATCTGGACAGTTGACAGGTATGACTCTCACTTTAGACAAGGAAGGACAGGCATTCTGAAATCCAGAGGGTGGCAAAGCTGAAGCCAACTGACGAAGTACCACTGAAGTTTCTGCATATGCAGTCTGGCAAGAGACAGCAGTGGAACGGAAGAGGCCATAAATCCCAGGGCTCAAAGAAGTTCTCTGGCTGGAATAGCAAGCACAGGAAGAAGAGACTGAAAGAAAGATGTCAAGCACAAAACTTTTAGAGGTGGAAGAGAGGCCAACATTGGCACCATTTGAATCAAACAACCCAGATACGCATGATCCACAGAGGGAGTCAGAACAGATTTTTGGAAGTGGATTGCGAACCCCAAACTTGGAGAGATATGGTGAACTCCAGATCCTATAACAGGCAAAATACAGTTTTGTACCTACCATAAATGTAGATGTCCGATAGGTATGCATCTGCAGTCATAACATATGGGTTGTCCTGCCTCAGGCAGCCCTTCGGTCGGCCGGATTCCAAAGTCTGGGTCTGGCCTCGGCTGATGTCGCACTTTCCCCGACGTCAGAGCGTCTGGGGTATAAAAGCATCAGCCAACGCCATTTTCCTCAGTTTTTCTTGCCCTGGATGCCAGGTGCCCTCTAGGAAGGCTAAATTTGGATAAATGGTGAAAATTTCCAAACATTTGCAAATTATATACATGTACAAACAAACAAATACACCATAATAGAGTCCCCCAGCTAGCTAAAAGAGGGGTAAGTACCCTAGGAATACCACAGAGGGGAAGGAGGGAGGGTAATCCTGACTGCAGATGCATACCTATCGGACATCTACATTTATGGTAGGTACAAAACTGTACTATGTCCTTCAAGGATGCATCTGCAGTCATAACATATGGGTAGAATACCATAGCCAATCTGGGGGAGGAGGTACTAAGAAAAGGATGGTGTAGTTAAGATCCCCTGCAGGACTGCAGTTGCAAACCCTGCTCTGGATCTAGAGTATAAAGGTAGATTGTAATGCTTGGCAAATGTATGCACGGAGCTCCAAGTAGCAGCTTCTAAAATGTCCTTGGTAGCCACCCCTCGTAGGAAGGCTGTAGTGGTGGCCGTGGCCCTTGTGGAATGAGGCCTGATATTTTCAGGAGCTGTCTTTCCATGAAAAGAGTAGCAAAAGCGAATGCAATTTCCTATCCATTTTGAAATTGTCTGTTTGGAAATTGCTCTTCCTTGCACCCCAGTTGCATATGCTACAAAAATTTGGTCAGTTTTTCTGTTAGTTTTTGTTCTGTCCAAGTAGTAGCGTAGTTGTCTGTGTATATCCAGGGTGTGCAAAAGTTTTTCCCCTCTATTCTGTGGATTAGGGAAGAACGTAGGCAAGTGAATAGCTTGGTTCAAGGATACCCTAGATACCACCTTTGGCATAAAAGTAGGATTGGTTCTTAGTGACACCCTGTCCTGGTGGAAAATAAGAAAAGGCTGCACTGCCATTAATGCTTGCAACTCAGATACTCTTCTTGCTGAAGTGATTGCCAGAAGGAATGCAGTTTTCCAAGATAGAAACTGTAGATCCGCTGATGCTGCTGGTTCAAAAGGAGGTAGTGTCAATTTCTCCAGCACAAAGTTGAGATCCCAGGCAGGTAGAGGGGGTCTTCTTGGAGGTTTAATATTTTTGATCCCTCTCAGAAATTGTCTGAGGAGAGGGTGTGAGAAGATAGGTGGATCCACATTGTATTCTGCTGAAATTGCTGAAGCATGAATCTTAATGGAAGAATAGGACAGGCCATTGTGGAACAATTCTGCTAAGTATTCTAGGATATGTGTTATGTTTGCCACTGTGACATCTGAGCCTTTTGATGTGCTCCAAATGAGAAATCTCTTCCATTTAGCTGAGTATGTCTTCCTTGTGGAAGGCCTGCGAGCCTCCAGCATAATGTCCTTCACCCTCTGAGATAAAACAGTTTGATTGGGATTTAAGGAATTTTCCAGGCAGTTAGCTGCAATGTTTTCAAGTTGGGATGCAGGGTCTTGAAATTGTTCTGCGTCAGAAGAAGAGGCCATAGGGGGAGAGGCCATGATTTTGCCTGAGACATGCTTCTCAATAATGGATACCAGTGTTGTCTTGGCCAGTCCGGAGCTATTAGTATCACTTTTGGCTGTTCCTCCCTGATCTTCGGTAGAACCTTGTACATCAATGGGAGAGGTGGGAAGGCATATACTGTTAGGGCTTTCCAGCTGAAAGAGAGAGAGTCCACCCTCCAAGCTTGTGGGTGGTAAGTCCTTGAGCAGAATGTCTTCAGTTGAGTGGGGAGGCGAACAAATCTATCTCCAGCATTCCCCATGTCTTTGCTATGAGTTGGAAGATGTCTGGGTACAGCATCCATTCGTGTGCATCCATGGTAGTTCTGCTTAAGCTGTCCGCCAGTGCATTTTCTTTCCCTGGCATGAATTGGGACTGTAGTTGGATATTGAGATTCAGGCATAGTTCCCACAGATTCATAGCCATCCGGCATAGAGGGTAAGAATGTGTGCCTCCCTGCTTGTTTATGTACCACATGACCGTGGTGTTGTCTGTCCTTATTAGCAGGTGTCCTTGTTGGAGGAAGGGTTTGAATGCCTCGATTGCATGCCTCACTGCCAGCATTTCCTTTTGGTTTATGTGCATGCTTAGCTGTCCTTGAGGCCATAGGCCTTGGATACATTTGCCCTCCATGTGTGCTCCCCATCCTCGGTCTGAGGCGTCCGTGGTGATGGTCTGCCTTGGTTTTGGTTTGTTGAAAGGCAACCCTCTGTTGGACTGGCAGGCCTGAGCCCACCACAGGAATTCCTTTTGAAGGCATGGAATGATTGGTATTATGGTTTCTAAACTGTGACTGTGTTGAGACCATACACTCCTGAGGTACCATTGTAATTTCCTCATATGCAGCCTGGCATGCAGTATTAGAATTATGCAGGATGCCATGTAACCCAGGGCCTGCAGGATTTTCCTTGCAGTAAGCTGAGTTTGTCTTGTCAGAATCATGAAGTAATCTGGAAGTTGTTTTTTGCTTTTCTTCTGTGAGAAAAGCCATTTGGGTGGTTGTGTCCAGATCTGCACCCAAAAAGGTTATCCTTTGGGATGGTACTAGTCTTGACTTTTGGATGTTGACTGTGTATCCCAAGGTCTATAGCAAGTGTATGGCATAGGCCAAGTCCTTTATCAAATTTTTCTTGTTGTCCGCTTGTATTAGGCAGTCGTCCAGGTATGGGTAAATTTGAATTCCCTGTAGTCTGCAATGTGCAATTACTGATGCCAGGCATTTCGTGAATACTCTGGGCGCAGTAGATAGGCCAAAGGGCAATGCTGAGAATTGATAATGCTCTGATCCTGCAAGAAATCTGAGGTGTCTTCTGCAACTTGGTCAAATAGGGACGTGCAGGTATGCCTCCTTGAGATCTAGAGTCACCAGCCAAGACTCCTTGCCCAACATGGGAAGAAGTTGCTGTAGGGTCAGCATTTTGAATTTTGGCACAATGAGATAAGTGTTCAGTGCGGACAGGTCGAGAATAGGCCTCCATTGATTTTCCTTTCTTGGTACAAGGAATAGTCTGGAGTAAAATCCTAGGCCTTGTTCTGAACATGGTACCTTTTCTATAGCTTTCATCTGAAGTAAATTGCTGATTTGTTTTAAAGCCTCTGCCCTCTGATTTGGTGGAAGGTTTGGCATTCCGCCTCTTTTTGGCAAAGTGTGGAAGTGGAACCTGTATCCTTTGTCTATTATTTGCAGTGTCCATGTATCCTTTGTGATATAATGCCAGTTTTTTGAGAATAAAGCCAGCTTTCCGCCCAAGGGTGCTTCCAGTTGATCCCTGGTAGGCGGAATCAGAGTTAAGTCATTGAGCCTGTCCTGGTGTAGTGGTTGTTGTTGTTGCTGTTGCACTACTCCTCTGGTTGGCAGGCTGCCACTGACGGCCTCTGTAGGAGCCCTTCGATTGACCTCTGCCTCTAGGGCGCCTGTTCCTGCCTCTATGGGCTCTGTCCGAGTCTGGAAAGGACCAATTCTTAGTAGGCCAGTTTCTGCTGAATCTCGGTGGTTGAACTTGCAGGAAATCCTTAACTGTTTGCACAGATTTTGCCTTTTCTTCAACCTTTTTTAAGATCTCCTGAGCAGAGGAGCCAAATAAATTTTGTTTCTCCATTGGAGCATCCAGAAGTTTAGCTTTGACATGGTCTGGCAAAGATTGCTCCTTCAGCCAGGCATGCCTACGAATAACTGCCCCAGTCATAGCTGATCTAAATGAAGCCTCCAGTGCATCATAGCCACATTTTAAGAAATGATTACTAACCTGTTGTGAGTTGTGTACCAAATCCTGAAGGGATTTATGGACTAGGGGTTCAGGAGAAGAAAGTTTCTTATTCAGTTCATCTAACAAATACTCTTGGTACTGTATCATATGAAATTGACAGTTTAATGCCCTGACAGAAAGAGTTGCAGAAGTATACACCTTCTTTCCCCATCTCTCTAAAGCTCTAGACTCTCTTTCAGAGGGTAGAGGATTTTTGGCAGTAGCGGCCGCAACCCCTTTAGGGCCCTGAGAAATAGTTTCTGGGTCTGCAGAATGGGCTTTATACAAATGGAAATGAGAATCCGGGACCCTGTAGTATCTGTCAGGTTTGGCAGGGGCCGGAGGGAAAGTATCAGGGGCTGTACTGACATCATTGTACACATCATCAATTACATTCAGAACAGGAGGTATAGCTAAGGGCCTATGCTGAGGCAAATGCATAGAATCAGAGAAATCCTGACCTTGCCATTGAAAATGCTCTCTCATGGAGTGTAGAGTCTCACCAAAGGAAAACTCTTCAGGAGGGAGGCGAAGGATAGATTCCTCTGCATCTGAATCCTCATAAGGCGAGTAAGCCCCTTCCTGGTGGTCTGACAACTCAGATCCATCCGTGGAATCATCTGAGGAGTGTGGATCAGAGGGGGTCAGTCCTGGGCCTTTTGTCTGGAGGAGGTTGAGAGGCCCTGTCTGGGTGAGGTTGTGAACCCCTAATTAAGGAAATAAGGTCCTCAGCTAGGCTGAGGATCTGTGAACTAGAGGAAGGTCTCTGGGAGGAAGATTTGGCAGGCAAAGCTTTTGAAAGTTTGGCAGCTTTAGCCCTTGAAAAGGCCTTAATGGACATGGAAGCAGGGGGCCTAGCTGCCCCACGTGCAGGAGTAGAAATGTCCAAAGGTATGGTGTAGTATCAGAAAAATCCTGTGAACCTGCAAGAGCAGGTGGGATTTCAGTAGCAGATTCAGCCATGCTGGATGAGGCCTCGGTAGGAGGCAAGCTTTCGGCCGAAGGAAGAACCGTGGACTCGGTTTCAGCCGAAACCGAGACACTCGCGGTTGGCTTAACCGCGGTTTCGGCCGAAACCGCGGACCGCGGGTGTCGGTCCTTTTCCTTGCGTTTTTTAGTTAATTGCGAAGTCGGAGTTTCCAACGGCATATTGTAAGCAAAAGCGGAGCCGAAAAACTCCTCAGCAAATTCCGACCGATGTCTAAGCGTCCGTCGGTTGAAAGAAGCACAGGCTAGACAAGCTGCTACGTCGTGGTCTGGGCCTAAACAAGGTAGGCAGTAAGAGTGGAAATCTTTATGAGGTATTTGTTTCCCACAAGTTAAACAGTTATTCACTTTTTCTGACATCGGCTGAGGCAAGAAAGAGTCCCCAACGGGGTACTTAGCTTTTTAGAAGTCTTCGGTAGTAGTAATCTCTGGTTCTGACCGACCGGCACTTGCGAACAGCTTCTGCTTCGGGCGCCACGCGGCAAGAAAGACCGAGGAAAATGGAGTCGGCTGATGCCTTTATACCCGCAGAACTGCAGCTATGACATCGGGTGAAGCGCGACATCAGCCGAGGCCAGACCCAGACTTTGGAATCCGGCCGACCGAAGGGCTGCCTGAGGCCAGGACAACCCATTTGTAAGGACTGCAGATGCATCCTTGAAGGACATTTCCTGAACACTGGCTTCGGTAGGTAGTTCAGAAGCCGACTCAGCCGGGGCCTCTCGGGCCTAGGTGGTCGGAAGTACGGTTTCGGAAGAAGGAATCTCCGAGGACTCTGTTTCGGCCGAAACCGAGACACTCGCGGTAGGCCTAGCCATGGTTTCAGCCGAAAACGCGGGCCGCGAATGTCGGTCCTTTTCCTTGCGTTTTTTTACCATATGCGAAGTCGGAGTCTCCGATGGCATTTTATAAGCAAAAGCGGCTCCAAAAAATTCCTCTGCAAACTCCGACCGACGTCCAAGAGTTCGTCGGTTGAAGGAAGCACAGGCTAAACAGGCCGATACGTCGTGGTCTGGGCCTAAGCAAGGAAGGCAGTAGGAATGGAAATCCTTATGAGGTATTTGTTTCCCACAAGTTAAACAATTATTTACTTTGTCTGACATCGGCTGAGGCAAGAAAGAGTCCCCAACGGGGTACTTAGCTTTTTTCGAAGTCTTCGGTAGCTGAATTCACTGGATCTGACCGACCGGCACTTGCGAACAGCTTCTGCTTGGCACCGCGGCAAGAAAGACTGAGGAAAATGGCGTCGGCTGATGCTTTATACCCCAGACGCTCTGGCGCCGGGAAAGTGCGACATCAGCCGAGGCCAGACCCAGACTTTGGAATCCGACCGAAGGGCTGCCTGAGGCAGGACAACCCATATGTTATGACTGCAGATGCATCCTTGAAGGACATCTGGGAGATAATGCCTTGGAGCCTGCAAAAGACAATTACAGGAGCTAGGTATTCTGTGAATAACCTTGGGGCAGAAGAGAGGCGAAAGGGCAAAGCAGAGAACTGAAAAATGAGAGGAAGAAACATGCAAACTTCCTTGAAAAGGGGGTTAATAGGAATATGAAGGTAAGCATTCTTCAGATGCAAGGACATCAACAAAAGCCCAGGGTAGTAAAACAGGAAACAGGGCATGAAGAAGTAAGCATCCAAAAAGAAGGAACATTGAGAAAAGTGTTGAGTAAGGAGAGATCCAGAATAGATCTCCAAGTGCCCTCCTTTCAATGAACCAAAAACATCCTGGAGTAAAATCCCCTTCTTACTTAGGAAATAGGGGCAGGTTGAATAGTCTTCTGGTCCACCAAGGACCCAAGAACCTCCAAGAAATGAAGTAGTTGCTCTAGAGGAGGTTGGGGAATCCCTGAAAAAGAAGAGAGACTTCCACACCATGAAGTAACTGTGATGGATGATAAGACAGAAGCCAAGAATCCAAGGTGATGAGATGCCAGTTTGGAAAACAGAAAGAGACATGAAGGGACCAGGGACCTGGCTAAGGGGTAGGGACAAAATGTCAAAGAGAAGCAGGCTTGTCAGATAAAGGAGGCTCCCGAGCAACAGGAGCCAAAGAAGACTTAGTAGAAAAAGCTAACCTACCACTTTCCTGGCTTTAGTGACTTACTGATGACTCGAAAGGCCAAAGCAGAAGCAGTATAGACCTTAACAATTGTCTCCATTGCCCTACTATCCTTATCGGAGAACAGAAGCTTGGAAGAGGGCAAAAGCTTAGGTTTGTCAGAGGAGATTGACACCACAGCAGGGTCAGCAGAAGGACATAGATAGGAATTGACAATCCTCAAGAACCTTACAGAATCTGTCAGGTTTATTTGGTGCAGAAAGCTGAAAATCAGGAGACTTAGAAGCAGCTATAAAGGTGTCTAACAAAGCAGCCAACAGAGGAGGTACTGCAGAAGGTTTAGAAGCGTTCATCTGAAGTAGTTCATAATACACTTGCTGGATATCAGACACCTGGGAAGAATCCTGCTTAAAGTGTTCTATCATTCTAGCTATTGTGTCCCCAAAAGGCAATTCTTCAAAAGGAGACTAAGGGCTAATGGACTCCTTTTCATCAGAGCCATAAACCAAAGGCGAAGGCATCTTGTAAGAGTAAGACAAGTACCTTTCACCAGACACCAAATCATCATGTGAGGAATCAGGTTCTCTAGTCCTTTTGGAAGGAGTTGGAAGTCCAAGGGGGAGTAGGCACTAAACCCCCCTGGGGAGGTTTTAGGGCCACTAAGGCATTAAAAAGGCCCTGAATAAACTCCTGCGATTCCTTCCGGAGATCTCTGGAGGATACCGAAAATGTTTTCTGTTTTTCTAGGTAGGGACATCAGCCCTAACACACTAGAGGGTTCAGAAACCTGATGGGATTTAATAAGAGTACCTGGAACCTCTTCCCTGATCAGAATCAGCAGAATCAATCTACGGCCCTCCTCCAAAGAAGTGCCTCCATCAGGATCACTTAAGAGGAATCCAACGGAGACACCTGATGGCCTATAGAACTATCATCTGCATCTAGAGAAACATCTGGTGGAGGCTGGACAGCCGAAGAATTCACTTGAGTTTTCTTGGTCTCCTTCTTACTTAACAGACGTACCTCGGGGTTAATAGATTCCGCCATGCTATCCCGGGCTAACTGTTTAAGCCTCTGGTTCTCAAGATAGATGGGCCGGGGAAGACAACTGCCTTCTAGAACTCAGGCACAAATGCCTTACAAATGCTACAGGTTGTATGGTAGTGGAAAGCACCAACAAAAGACACTGTTTGTAATGATCCTTATGGGGAATCTGTCTCCCACACTGTCATTTTCACTTCTTGGATGACATGAACTCCAGGTAAACACAAGAGAACAAGACCAAAAGTAGAAAAAAAAAGAACCCGATGGGGCACTTATTGGATGGCTAGGCATTCAGAGCAGCAAAAGGGCATTCAGAGAGATGAGCGATGATGACATTCAGACTGGTATTAAAGAAGTTCTGGGTAACTGCATCCGTATGTCACCTTTATACACTCTGTCCTAATGGGGACCAAAGGTGTGACATATGGTGCATACAAGACCTAATTGTTTTAGTATACTGGCCAGACGTTGGGCTACCCTTAGGAGGCGATCCCAAGGTGAAGAATACTACAACAGTGATACTGAAGGACATCACTGGGTTAGTAGGCCATCCCCTCTCATTTGCCTTATCTCTAAAGCTTCCATAACTTTGGCATCATAAGAGCAATCAAGGGGAACTGGCATTCTCCTCGCCTTCATCATCTGGCATGGGGGACTCAACAGAGATGCCCATGCACTCTTTCATGCCTGCTTTCCTGCAGTATTCAGAAGTAACAAGTCCAAGGATGAAGAATAAGAACATTTGTGAGCAGACATCTTTGTGGGACACTGTAAAGGTCCCTGGGTCCTTCTGTCCTGCTGCATGACAAATGGGTTAGCTACAGATCAGGGAGAAGCAGGTCTGCTGTTCAGACCTGTGCCAACACCTAAAGTGACAGCACATACCACAGATGGTCACTGTACAGACCCCTGCAATATCAAAGCTGAAGCCAGTATTAGCACACAGAGCAAAGACATGATACAATATAGGTCAGTCTCATAGCCATTAATGCCAAAAGGCTTGGTATTAAGCTTGACCATGATGTGCTGAACCCAGCACTGGTAACAGCAACCCACTGTAATTGGTACACTTACATTGAAACCATTGAGACTGGTGGCTCAACCAACAGTCAAGTCATCAGCATTGATAAATAAGACCCTGAAAACAGGACTACATTTGCTGCCAATAAAAGCTTTAGAGACTGGCATTGATGTCAGCAACCTTGGAACAGGCACGAGTGTGGAGGACCTGGAAGAAAAGGACAGCACATAGTAAAAAGGACTCTATGCATCATGGAAGCAGATGAGGAAGGAGTTAGAGACACCTTCTTCTGAAGTCAAAAATATGGTGTCAACCTACCACACTCAAACTCAAAAGCAAGTAAAGCAGAAGATCTAGCTAGTAAGGTCTCAAGTCAGTTAAGAAAATTAAACTATGAGAGACTGTTGATCCTGAAGGGGACCTGTTCTTCACTACTTGCAACTTTGGGAAGCATTTCTTCCATCCCTTGCTTGTATTTAAGACCTGGAGAGGAAGGCATGGATTTGTTTGGTTTCGAAAAAGAAGTTTTGTACTCAACATAACGTTCCATCTGAGTAGGTAACTTCATTTGTCATCAACCTGTGGGTATCGGATCCAACCTGGATCCGAGCCGGCAGCTTTCCAAGCTAGAGGTCCGAGCTCCAAGCTCCTCCCCTTACCCATAATACAATGCCACCTCCTTCCAATCCTCAGATCGTGTTTGCCCATCCATACAATCTCACAATGACAATACAACAACCTGGAGAATCCTAACCTAAGGATTAACAAATGACCTGAAAAACCATTCCAGTGTTCAGGAAGTCAAAGAACCAGGTTGGGGGAAGGGGGGGGGGGGTCGGTTGATGACAAATGAAGTTACCTACTCAGATGGAACGTTATGGTGAGTACATAACTTCTTTATCTGAAGTAGGTAACTTCATTTGATCATCAACCTGTGGGAGGGAAGGATATTCCGGGGCACTGCAGAGCCAAAACCACCCTTACTCTAGACACTAAATCCAATTTATAGTGAGAGATAAAGGTATGAGAGGATGCCCAAGTAGCCGCAGAGCAAATGTCATCTAAGGGAATTGTCGACCAGAATGCAGCAGATGTAGCCATAGAACGGGTAGAGTGAGATTGAACCCCAGTAAGCTATGGCAGGCCAGATAGTTTATATGTGAGCAGAATGGAAGTCGAAATCTATCTGGCTAAAGTCACCTTCGACACAGCCTTACCCAAGAAGGGTTTAGCAAAAGAGACAGAGCTGATCAGACTTGCGGAAGGCCACTGTACTGTGCAAATAAAAATATAACTGTCTATGAACATTTAACAAATGAAGTTTGTACTCCCCTCTGTTTTGAAAGTTAGGGAAAAACACTGGAAGATTAATGGACTGATTGATGTTCGACTCGGAGACCACATTAGGTAGGAAAGATGGGTTAGTCCTGAGAAAGACCCTGTCCTTCTGGAAAACTAGATACGGGGCTCTAATACAGAGAGCCTGGAGCTCCGACACCCTTTTGGCTGAGGTAATAGCTACCAAAAAGGCAGTTTTTCATAACAAAAATTTCAAATCAACAGAAGCTGCGGGTTCAAAAGGAGGTCCAGTTAAAGCCTGAAGGACCAAGGTTAGATCCCATGAAGGGACGGGGTTCCTAACAGGGGGTCTCAAGAGAAACGTACCTTTCAGAAAGGTCTTGCAAATCTTGGTGTAAGAGAGGGGACTGAGATGGTCTCCAATGTGAAAATGCGAGATAACCTTTACAGTAGAAGAACTGGCCCCTTGCTGAAAAATATAAGATAGAAAATCGAGCACTGCTGGAATGGGAGCAGTGAAAGGGTCCAAATTCCTATGAGATGCCCAAATAGAAAAACGCTTCCATTTACTATTGTAAACCTTCCTGGTAGAAGGTTTATGCGCTGCTACCAGGATACATTTAACTGCAGACGAGATACCGGGAAGTCCTAGCAACTAATGGAACTGGATCAACCACGCTGAGAGCTTGAGATCGAGCAGATTCGGGGGTTTCAATCCCAAAGGATGAGATATTAGATCCGAGATGGGATCCAAGATCCAGAGAGGAGCTATAGGATGAGACCGCAGGCACGGGAACCAGGTTTGACGAGGCCAGAATGGGGCTATGAGGATAATCTTGTTCCCCAACCGACAAGCTTTCTGTAAGAATGTTGTTATCAATGGAAGAGGATAAGCATACAGAAGACCGGGTGGCCAAGCACGGACTAGAGCGTCCCTGGGGCTTTCCCCCGGAGGGGGAATTAGAGCGAAAAACTCGCTGCACTTCGCGTTGGAAGGCGACACGAAGAGATCGCAGCAAGGCTGACCCCACTTGCAGAAGATCTGTTTCGCTACTAAGGGATTCAGGGACCACTCGTAAGGCGATAGGATAGTTCGACTCAGTTTGTCGGCTAGGATGTTGGACCGACCCGGAATGTGTGTTGCCAACAGAAAACGGTTGGTGGATATCGCCCAATCCCAAACTCTTATGGCCTCTCGTCAAAGAGGGTAAGATCTTGTCCCCCCCTGTTTGTTGATGTACCAGACCACTGACATGTTGTCTGACTGAATCGCAATCGTCCCTGGAGGGAGAAAGGCATGAAGGGCTTGCAACGCTAGAAGCACCACCCTCATCTCCAGAACACTGATGTGCAAAACTGTCTCTGAGTCCACGTACCTTGAACAGTTCTGCCCGGGTAGTCCCCCCCCCCCCACCCAAGGCGAGAAGCGTCCGTGGTCACTATGGCTTGGGGTTGCGGCAAAACAAACGGTCGTCCTTCCCGAAGCTCTCGGGAGTGGAGCCACCTCAAGAGGGAATTTCTGCAAACTCTGCCGAGAGGAATCGGTAAGTCCAATGGGTGGTGAAGGATGGACCACTGAACCTGCAATGTCCACTGGAGAATTCTCATGTGCAAGCGAGTTAAGGGAGCGAGATTGATTGCTGATGCCATGGACCCTAAAGCTCTCGGGACTAACTCCGCTGACAGGGCAGGTGACTGAAGAAGGGCTAAAACGTGTAAGGTCAAGCTGCGAATTCTGTCTGATGTCAAGAAGGCCTTGGTCTGAAGCGTGTCTATCCTGGCCCCTATGAACTCCAAGACTTGAACTGGTTGAAGGGATGACTTCTTCAAGTTTATGGTGATCACAAATGGGACACTAGAAGTAGGAAACGATCCCTGGCTATGCAGAGTAGATACCTGGTGGGGGCGGTAAGGAGCCAGTCGTCTAGGTAAGGAAAAACCCGTATTCACTGTAGTCTCATCTTGGCCGCTACAACTGCCATGACCTTGAACACCCTGGGGGCTGTGGTGAGACCGAAGGGTAGGACCCTGAACTGGTAATGACTGGCCCCTAGCCGGAAGTGGAGAAACCTCCTGGATCGCCTGTCCATGAGAATAAGAAGTTATGTACCTACCATAACGTTCCATGTTAGTTGTCTTCTCTCGCCTTCTTTCTTGCTTGATGGGTTCGGAGCCGATCCCTCGGCTCCGACTCGGCACTTGCTAAGCTCGAGAGTCACTTTTACCAGCTCGAGGCAGCCCCATATCCCATGATGCAAGGCGGTAAGTACCCAGATCTCGTTTGCTGACAAAGGGCAATAGCACCAAGCATAAAATACTTCCCAAAGGAAGAAAGAAAAATGACCCGCCATTCCTCAGTCTTTTTCTGCCCAGATGTCAAGAAGACCCAAAAAAGACAAGGCCCAAAATACCTGCACCAAAAATATGTACAAGATAAGGCTGGCAAAATCAAAAAAGCAGGAGCTGACAACATGCCTTGCAAAACAGCTGTGGCAAAACCCCAGCCCTAGACTTAGAGTAGAGGAAGGTGATAATTTAGAGAAAGTATGCACTGAACTGTTGTAGCAGCAGCCCAGAAAGTGAGGCCTAAAATCCCAGCTGGAATCTCTTGCCCATGATGGGAATAACAAAATGCAATGCAAAAGCCAATCCACCTAGAAATAGTTTGTTTTGACACAGGCAAACTGCTTGAACAAAGGATGTGAAAACAATGGTGGGTCACTTACAGATGGAAGAAGGACCAGGTCTGAATGGTCTTCAGCATAACAGTTTCTTATACAAGGTCTGTCCAGGCCAGGGGAAGGAGGGAGGGTCGCAAGAAAGAAGGCGAGAAGACAACTAACATCGAAGGCTATGGTAGGTACATAACTTAATGTTAAGTTGTCAATCTCGCCTTCATTCTGCTTGATGGGACCGTCCTAGCACCTCTATCCTGGGTGGCTCAATGGAACAAACTCTTGAGGACTGTAGAGCCAAAACTGGCTCTGTCCCTGGAGGCCAAGTCCAATTTGTAATGGGAAACAAAAGTGTGAGGAGTAGCCCAAGTGGCCGCTGCACAAATAGTGTCTAAAGGAAGTCTAGCTTGAAAGGCTGTAGAAGTAGCTAAGCTCCTAGTTGAATGTGCTTTAGGTTTTGAGCACAGCTGTTTTCCCCTGAGCGATAAATTTCAGAGATGACCAAGAAAGCCATCTGGACAAGGTCACTTTAGAAACAGGAAGGCCTTTTTATCACCCGCATAGGAAACAAAAAGTTGATCAGATTTTCTAAATGTTTTTGTTCTGTCCAAATAATATCTAAGTTGACGGTGGACATCAAGATAATGTAGCTTTTGTTCAGCTCTATCTGAATAGTTAGGAAAAATACAGGGAGATCAATGGATTGATTCAGATTGTTCTGAGAAGCGACCTTAGGTAAAAAGGTTGGATTAGTTCTCAAAGATACTCTGTCTTTGTGAAAAACCAAATAGGGGGGTCGAACTGAAAGAGCATGAAGTTCAGACACCCTCCTGGCAGATGTAATAGCCACTAGGAATAAAGTTTTCCAAGAAAGATATTTCAGGGAACAAGAAACAGCTGGCTCGAAGGGGAAGAATCAAGGATGTCAGCACTAAATTTAGATCCCACTGAGGAGGAGGATTCCTGATTGGAGGCTTTAGTAGGAAAATTCCTTTCAAGAAGGCCCTGCAGAGCCTATGGGACATAATATTATGATCTGCTATCCCGACATGAAAATTGGAAATAGCAGCCAATTGAACTCTGACTGTGGAAGAAGAGGAGCCTGCATGAAAAATCTCTGCTAAGAAGTCCAGGACTGCCTGAACAGGGGCAGTAAAAGGATCAATATTTTGGGCCTTAGCCCAATAAGAGAAACGTTTCCATTTGCTTGTATAAATCCTCCTGGTAGAGGATTTTAGCCGGTTACTATGATGTCTCTAACTGGGTTAGAGATCAAAGGAAGCCTGGCTAAGGAAGGAAGTGGAGCAACCATGCTGTGAGGTTGAGAGAAGGGATTGACCGGTGCAGCTGACCCGATTAGTGAATCAGAAGATCTGGCACTGGGTCCAGATGCCACGGCTGCACCAAAAGGTGATGATGGAGGAACGGAACCAAACTTGTCGAGGCCAGTAAGGGCAATGAGAATCAATTTGGCTCTCAAACGGTAGCTTTCTGGATCACCTGAGGGATCAGAGGAAATGGAGGAAGGCATAAAGAAGTCCCTGGGGCCAATCCTGGGTCAGAGCGTCTCTGGGGATGGCCTGATAGAGGGAAGAGGCTGAAGAAGTCTGGACATTTGCTGTTTTGGGTGTAGCAAAAAGATCGCAACATGGACGACCCCATTCCAGAAAAATCTCTTCCGCTATAGATTGCTTGAGAGACCACTCGTGAGGCATGAGGATAGCTCTGCTCAATCTGTCCGCTACAATGTTGGTTTTCCCAGGGATATGCGTTGCTACCAGAAACCGGTGAGAGGAGATCGCCCATTGCCATAGTCTGAGCGCTTCGACACAAGGGGTAGGACTTGGTTCCGCCCTGTTTGTTGATATACCAAACTACAGACATGTTGTCTGTGTGGACTGCAATTGTCCCTATGGGAAGAAAGTCGTTGAGGGCTTGCAACGTTAAAAGCACTGCTCTCATCTCCAGGACATTTATGTGCAGATGGTACTTTCGAACGGCTGCCACGTCCCATGAACCATCCTGCCCTGATAATGACTCCCCCACCCGATCAGGGAGGCATCCGTGGTGACAGTGGCTATCGGGGATGGGGGTACAAAGTACCTGCCTTGGTGAACCTGAGGCGATGTGATCCACCAAGCAAGATGCTCTTTGCATGTCTGTGTCACCAGAATCTGGTGACGCATTGGAAGTTGCTGGTATGACCATTGTGTGAACAGCATCCACTGAAGAAGGTGCATGTAGAATCGAGCCAGGGGAAGAAGAGTAATGGCCGCAGCCATGAGACCTAATACCTTTAGAACCATTCTGGCCTGTACTTTCTTGCTGGCCAGAATGATCCTGACATGACTCTGAATGTCTGAAACTCTTTGTTCTGTAAGGGTAGCTGACATCCGAACAGTGTTTAAGTTTGCGCCTATGAAGGTAATAGACTGGCAGGGCGATAAGGATGACTTTTCAAGTTGATTGAGATGCCCAAATGAGAACAAAGGTCTATTGTGTAATCCCTGGCTTGTATAAGCTGATGCCTGGTGGTGGCTGACAGGAGCCAGTCGTCGAGATACAGAAACACCTGGAATCCTTGACGCCTCAGGTGAGCCGTGACCACTGCCATGCATTTGGTGAACACTCTGGGGGCTGTAGTGAGACCAAAGGGCAGGGCTCTGAACTGGAAATGACTGGACCCCAGCCGAAAGCGGAGAAATCTCCTGGAGCATCTGTGAATTTTGATGTGATAGTACGCATCCTGAAGATCTATTGAGCACATCCAGTTGTCCTTCTGTAAGAAGGGCAGAATTGACTGAAGAGTGACCATTCGAATCTTGTCTTCCTGACAGACTTGTTGAGTCTGCTGAGATCCAATATTGGTCTCCAGTCTCCGTCTTTTGGGGACCAAAAAGAACCTTGAGTAGATTCCGGGCTCTGAATGGTCTATTGTAACTGGCTGAATGGCTCTTTTTTGCAGTAGTTTTGAGATTTCTGACTCTGCAATCTCCATTAGACCGGGTGGTACATCTGGAAGGGATCTTGAGGGGAAGGGACTTTCCTCGAAAGGAATTATGTAACCCTTGGATATGATCGACTGTACCCATCTGTTTTGAGTGAGGGAATGCCAGGCTTCCGTGTACAGTGATAATCTTTTCCCGGCTGCCTCCAAGGAGGGACAGCCGGGCAACAACTCAGGGATGCTGAAAGGGCTTATCAGAGAGAGGCTCCCTGTTTCCCTGGTTCTTGGACCCCCTCTGCCTCTAGAGCGTCCTGTTGTTGTTACCCCTCTGCCTCTAGGGGTAAACTGACCACGTGAATCCGGCGTGACTCCTTGGGAATTACGGGACCACATTTTCCCACCCTTCTGTCCTTTGGGGTAAGGTCTAGAAGGGGTGGAAAACGGACTCCAACAGCAGAAAGAGTCTTGCCGTCCTGTTCGCACCTGGTCAAGGTTTCCTTCACCTGAGGGCCAAACAAAGCTGACGCATCAAAGGGAGAATTTGTGAAGGACACCTTAAAGGGATCCATAAAATCACATAGCCGCATCCAGGCTTGGCGTCTAAGAGCCACACCTGTACCTGGCTCTACTCGCTCCATCCGCAGCATAAGATATTAGCCGCATGGAGGAGTTTGCAATGGAATTGAGGGTTCCTAGCTGCTGAAGCAATTTTTCTTGAGCCCCTGCAGCTGTAGGATCCTGAACTACTTCACCCAGCTCCTTAAGGATATCCCTCTGGAGTCTGGTGAAGTGACATAGGTAATTCAGCAACGCATAGCAAAGGTCGCTGAGGAAAACATCCGCCACTGTACCTATCCATGGTCCTAGAGTCCTTATTAGGAGGATGGACGGGCACGGAAGGATCTGCAAGTTCCTTTTGGTGGCCGCAGCCACCACCATGGCATCAGCGGGACACCCTTAGTAAGGAATTGTTTGTCACACGGGCAGTGATAAATTTTGAAGGCCTCCTAGGGACTGGCTCTACAGAGTCAGGAGCTGCCCACGCTTCGTGCAATAACCTGCATAAGGGGGTCGAAGGCGGAGACACCCAGGAGGTGGAGGGCCGAGATCCAAACGCCTCTAGGTATACTGACTCATCCTCAGAGGGATTGTTGGTGGGCCAGTTTCCCCTCTGTTTCAGGAGTTCTAGGATGTCTGAGAAGGAGACATCCTCAGAGGGGGATCTAGGGGATCCCTCTGACTCATCAAAGTCAGTATCCGAAGTGACAGACTCGGGGGAGTCTACATGCTTCCTCTCACAAGTCCTCTTCCTAGGAGGATCTCCCGAAACATCAGGAGAATCTTCGGAAGAGGGGGAAATTCCCAATGGGGAAACCTGAGGCGGAGGATCTCTGGGTCCTGTAGCAAGAGAAGTGGCAGAGATGCCAACAGGTACTATAGAGGGAGGAGCTACGGGAACAGACTGCTGACTGATACCAGTGGCCAGTACACTCTTCATCACCTCGAATGCTCTCCTCCCAGGCAGGTCCGAGAGAACCCGGCTCCGAAGAGCTAGGAACTCCAGGGACCACCGAAGGGAAGTCTCTGAGGCAGATGTCGGAGCCGAGCTCACCAAGGCCGAGGCTCCAAGGGGAAGAGCGGGCTCGGACAAGGGTCCGATGCCACTCACCCCTCGGAGGAGACCATGGAAGCCCGACCACGAATCCCTCTAAGGAAGGTCTCAAGAGGAGATAAGAGTAGAGGCTGAAGGAACAGAAGGGGTATCCGTCCTCCAGCCGTAGCAGTAACCATTCCGAAGACTCCAACTCCAAGCTCTGGGGTAGAGTTGAAGGAGGAACTGTAACGGGTGTGGACCAACAGTCGTCTGTTGAGACGGACTATGTAACATTTGGGCCAGTACCTGTGACTTAAGTAATCTACTGACCACTCTCTCTAGGTCATGATCTGACAATCTGGATGACCTTGAAGATCGGCTCCGATGGCTCCGTTCCGATAGAAGAGGTGAAGCCGAGCCGAAGTATCGGCTCCAAGGAAGGAGACCTCGACCTCTTCCTGGAATGAGCCATCGGACCCGATACCATAGATCCTGTCGGAGCCGACCTCTCGGAGCCGACAGGAAACCTCGATGTATCGGCTCCAGCCGGAGCCGATACAGCCACCAAAGTAACGGTGTCAGAGCCGATCGGAGCCGACACCGATGCCTGTGCCACATGGGTGTCGGAACCGATCGGAGCCGACATCGAAGTGGTCGATACAGATTCGCACCGATAGCCATCGGTGCCGAAGGCTTTAAGCCAGAATCGGCTCCAGCCGGAGCCGATCTCGACTCGGAACGAGTCAGAGCCGAGGCCGCAGGCTTAGACACAGAAGCCTGGGCCTTGGAAGATTTAACTGATTTTGACGGAGCCGACTTAGCCGGAGAGCCCTCCGACTTAAGAAGACCCCTAAGAATCAGTTTATTGCATCTTTCCTGCAGGACTCTCTGGCTGAAGGAATGACAAATAGCACAGGAGTCCTGCAGGTGAAGAGGCCCCAGGCAATACAGGCAAGAAGTGTGACCGTCTGTCAGAGACATCTTCTGACAGCACGAGTCACACTTCTTAAAACCTGAGACCCTCTCCTTTGACATGGTGCTTAAAACACACACACACACCAGTCAAAAAACTTAAATTAAAGAAAATACCAAAAGGTATTCCTAAAAATAAACACACACACACCCTAACAGGGAGGGGATGGGATGGGTAAAGTTTGACTAAAAAATATTAAAGGAGACAGGGATTTTCTGTCAGGAAACTAAAAAATTAACTTATAACTAATAATAAAGAGTTTTTTAACAAAAAGGGGCTTGAATATTAGTAAAGTGAATCACTTACCAGGAGCTGGTAAAAGGAGGACCTCATAAGCGGCAAACGAGATCTGGGTACTTACCACCTTGCATCATGGGATATGGGGCTGCCTCGAGCTGGTAAAAGTGACTCTCGAGCTTAGCAAGTGCCGAGTCGGAGCCGAGGGATCGGCTCCGAACCCATCAAGCAAGAATGAAGGCGAGATTGACAACTTAACATTGTGATAGTACGCATCCTTGAGGTCTACGGAGCAGTCCTTCTCCTGCAGCAGGGGCAGAATGGATTGAAGCGTGACCATCCGGAATTTTTCCTTGGCAATGAAGAGGGTCTTTGTTGGAAGGTTGAGGATCGGCCTTAAGTCCCCAGTCTTCTTTAGGCAATTACTCCAGGTTCCTTTTGGTGCCATCTGGATTGTCCTGGGGGGGGGGTGTGTGTGTGTGTGCTGGTTGGCTCTTTTTTCTAGCAGCTTTTTTACCTCTAAAGCTACAGCTTCCCTCTGACTGGGTGGTACATCGGAGAGGTACCTCGACTGAGGAAGCAGATTTAAGAAAGGGATAGAATAACCTCTGGATATTATTCGAAGCACCCAGCGATCTGATGTGATGGCCTCCCAATGGGCCAAGTGCTTCGAAAAACGCCCCCCGACTGCCTCAAGAGAGGAGCAGTCAGGCAACCCCTCAGGGCTGCTGAGTGGGTCGGTCAGAGAAAGGTTCCCGCGATCCAAAGTTTTTCGGCCCCCCTCTGCCTCTGGGCCGGCGTCCACCTTGTCCCCCCTCTGCCTCTGAAGGACGAAGGGTCCAGAGCGTAATGGGACTGCTGAGACATCCGGAACCACATCTTCTTTTGTCCTCTCTGGTTCCTCAAAAAGGACCTTTGGGGAGCCGAGAAGCAGACTCCGACAGCAGACGGCATCTTCCCATCTTTCTCACTCTGAAGTAATGTGTCGCGGACGGTCTTCCCAAACAGAGTAGAACCGAAGGGTGCGTTCGTGAAGGATGCCTTGAAAGGTTCCTCAAAGTCACAAAGCTGGAGCCAGGCATGACGCCTTAAGGCAATGCCGGATCCACTGGCTCTAGCGGCCCCTTCCCTGGCATGGGAAAGTAGTCGCATAGATGTGTTAGAAACTGATTTCATCAGAGTGGCCATGTGAGCCGAGAAGGTCCGTTTGCCCTCGGCCGACATGGACTCAGGGAGAGAGTCAGCATATTCTTTCACCAGATCCCGCTGAAGTCTAATTACATGGGCCAAATAATTCAGCACCCTTATAGAAAAGGTAGCTGAAGCAAACATCCGCTTCCCGATACGATCCATCGTCCGAGACTCCTTATTATGGAGATGGATCGAGTAACTATCCTGAGCAAGTTCCTTCTTAATGGCTGCCGCCACCACCATAGCATCTACTGGGGAACCCTTACTCCAAGCAGTCCTGTCCACAGGGGGACTAAAAATCCTATCTGGCCTCTTGGGGATTGGCTCTACAGTGTCCAGTTCCTTCCACGCCCTCGTAGTGATGAGGCCAACCAGGGGGTCGGGCCAGGGGGGGGGGGGCACCCAAGAGGTAGACGGGCCTGCGAACGCCTCCAGGAACACAGACACATCCGAGGAAGGTTTTTGGGTTGACCACCCCCCTTTTAGGCAAAGCATTTCCATAATGTCTCCAAAGGAGACGTCCTCGGGGGGGGGGGGACCTGGGGGAACCTTCCCCTTCCTCCAAATCGGTGTCCTCCGTGAGGGACTCAGGGGAGTCCAAGTGCCTCCTCTTACACTTACGTTTGTGAGGGACCTCCTCGGTGGGACTGTCCGAGGAGGGCTCACCAACAGGGTCGTGTTCTGCCAGTGGAACGGGCTGGGGTGTCAATGCAGGCTATACCTGGGACTGGATGATGGAAGACTAGCCCAGCTGCAAGGAAGTGGGGGCGGAATCCGAAGAAAGAGCAGGGGGACTCGAACCTCTCGAGAGAACCCTCTCCACCACGTCGAAAGCAGAGTGAACCAATCTCTCTGGGCTCCATGGTTAACACCCTCTGATCCAGCGCGGGAATCGGCATCGGAGCCGAAGCGCTCGGACCCGAGAGGGAAGTGTGCTCCGACCAGAATGGAGCCGAGAACACACTGGCCCCCTCGGATCTGACGCACGGCTCTTGGCCCTGAGAGCTTGGATCTGAAAAAGGATCCAAAAATCTCAAGGGCATGGCCGGCGTCGAGGTAGCTATAACTGTCGGCGCCAACTCCCCGACTCCGAGACTCCTCGGATCAGAAGGCTCCGAAACCTGATAGTGGATCGGAGAAGAAGCTATCGAGGTAAAAAGTGGGGCAGAACTCCCCCCGGGGGGGGGGGGGCAGCAGCACTCCCATCTGCAGCTGGGTTTGGAGAAAACGACGCATCTTCCGGTCCATATCAGCAGAGAGACTACGGGTCGACCTAGAGGAGGCCGCCGCTGCGATCACCTTGATGATGGTCTGGCCTCCTCCTCCGGCGAGAAGCGTGGAGAACGGAGCTGAGGGGAAGAAGACCCGGAGACCTTCTGAGGTGAGGAGAACAGCTTGGCAGCGGAGCCAAGGGGGCAAAGTCGGCCAGCCGCTTGTGGCTTCTATGCCTCTCTTTCTCCTTCTCTCTCTCTCTCTCTTTTCTTTCCTAGAGTCTCTTTCGCCCTGGGAAGAAATGGGAGGTTGAGTCCCAGCCAGGGGAGAGAGGACAACAGGCTGAACCAGCCGCAGCCACGGCTGGAGCCGCTGAGGGAGGGAGAGGAGGAGGAAGCCAATTCCGTGGGTAGAAGACCCGCCAGAATCAGCTTATTCCTTCTATCCCTCAGGGCCAGAGGGTTAAAAGCTGCATAAATTTGGCAGCTCGATGACAAGTGCGTTACTCCCAGGCAGAGGACGCACTGAGTGTAGCCATCCGCTGGGGAAAGCTTACGGCCACACTCAGTACACTTAGAAAAAAATGGCCTTAGGGGCCTCGGCCATAATATCCAAGGAAAAAACACACACACGCGCCTCACAGAAACCTAAGGGAAAGGGGGGAATTACTAGGTTTTAAACTACGGGGGAATGGAAAAACTCAGGGGTTTAAGCTAAGAGATTAAACTGTCCACACACACACTAAAACTAATAAGATTTTTACTCACAGATCACCTAACCTAGGAGCTCGAGAAACTCGTGCTTGACAAAACCGCGGCAAACGAGATCTGAGGATTGGAAGGAGGTGGCAGGGTATTATGGGTAAGGGGAGGAGCTTGGAGCTCAGATCTCTAGCTTGGAAAGCTGCCGGCTCGGATCTAGGTCGGATCAGATACCCACAGGTTGATGATCAAATGAAGTTACCTACTTCAGATGGTTAACATTCATGTTTCTAAGGCCGAGGAGAACATAAATCAGATACTTACTAGTTTCAACACCAATATAAATGATTTTGGTTCCATTTGCCTAGTCCCAAAAGACATACACAAGTTTAAAGTAGCTTTACAGTCTCAAAGGTATCAGGATTAAAGGCTTACCATATTTGACACTTACAAATATCATGCTGATTTCCTAAACAAATCAAGTACTGCTCGTGCTTATTCTTTGGCAGTGTTTTGGTCTTATACTTACGCTATTGCTCTACTTATAATGGCAGGAAAGGAAGATGCTTGCAAAGTCAAATGAACACAAAAAAAAGACAATACACTAATACTAATTTACACTCAAATAACTGGAAGGAATGGAAGAACTGCTGTGGCAAAGCTAGCCACCCGGCGATGTAAGCCTTGCGTCTAGATGACTGTCACTACTGAAGTGACACCCCAATCCCATTTGCAAAAATGGGAAAAAGAGGTTGTGGATGTGGTTGAATAACTTGAAAGAAATTGTGAGAAAATAGAAACAGTAGGCATGAGGGCAGATTACATTATCTGAAGAAAATTTTTCATGAGAAAGTGAGCAAAATAAATCCCGAAACAATCAGCTGAAGTATGACTGTAATCAGTTTTGCAGAAACATTCACAAAAACAAACAGAAGTAACCTACGGTCATTTCTCTGATGCATGAATACTGTAGCATACAAATAAAGAAATGGGGAAAAATATCCTTTGCAGTGCATTCTGGTATGAATAGAGACACATAGCAGCCTAGAAAATTTCAAATGTCAAGATGTTCTAAAACGTCAGTATTAATCCAGCTGTTACAAAAAGGATCAGGGCACCAGTCTAAATGCAAGACTCTCAGACATGTTCTTTCATGACACACATAGTTAGTGGCAATTTGGAGGATCACTAATCAGCTATGGCATATCTGTGAGAAATGTGAGAGAAACAAAGCACCCAACAAAAACCAAAACACTCAGGCAGAATATGAGGGCTCCAGCCATAGCACTCCACAACTGAGAAAGAACAGTTCTGTAAAATCTTACTGTAAGTAAATGTCGTTCTCTTCACTGTGCAGTATTCTTTACCAAAGGGATCTCCTGTCAAGGATAGCCCCATATCCAGTCAGTATAGCAAAGCCTTTAGTGCTGACAGGTCAGTGTTGCACATCACACGCATGATCCCTGTGCAAGGCGCAAGGTGTAAATGTAACATATGGAAGCACACACTCAGAACTGAAAAAGCCCCAGTACGAACTGAATGCCCTTAAGGACAAAGAGAACATGCGCATTCAGGAGGAGGAAAAGGAAAATGATGAAGAGCTCCTCAGCCAGGAGGTCAAGAAGACTACAAGGCAAGAGGAAAACAGAGTAGGATGGAAGGAGTGAATAATACAACAGTGAAGGGAAGGATATCTACTGTTATGGTAAAATTTTACACAACTGTACTATATCCTTCCATATCACTGTTGCAATATTCTTTACATAAGGGACGGTACAAGAGCTAAACAGGAAGCCTGAGAGAAGGAAGGCACAGAAAAACCATTTACAAAGCCATGCAGGATAGCCTTGGCAAAACTCTCCCTGACCCTGTAAATAAAATTAATTTTACCTTCTCCAAAGATGATGCCACAATACAAACGAAAGATGACAGACTATAATAACTGGCTTAGTTTCTGGCATCATTCTAAACGGATGCAATATTTGTCAGCATGGAAGGAGATGGTCAACAGACCACACTGTTTTGCCAGGGATGGTCTGCACCTCTCCCCTCTAGGCTTTTGAATATTAGCTAAAACCTAGTCGTCCTTCATAGTGCCTTTTTTAGGCAATGCCAAACTGAAAGTACTTCCAGCACAGCAAATCAAAACCAAGAAAATCTAAACGGTATTACTGCTCAATGCCAGGAGTCTAAACACAAAACTCCTCTCCTTAGAAGCTGACTTTACCCTAGAGAATACTGAAGGTCTGTGCGGTCACTGAGACATGGTTTAAAGCCGCAGAGAGCACACCAACAGTGCAAGGCTATAACGCCTTCCACACATTTAGGCCAGCTATTTCACAGGCAGGGGACTAAAGGTGGAGGTGCCTCTATTTACATAAAAAATAAATATACTATATGGCTAGTCAAACAGGACAATGAACTTGAGCTGCTCCATGGTCAGATCACCATAGGTAAAATCCAATACAACTTCTTTGCAAGGTATAGGTCCCTCTCTATGATCCAAGAAACCCATGCCATGTATTTAAACTTATTAGAAACACTATCCATCCAACCAATACCATATTCATGAGTGACTTTAATTACCTCACTATTGACCGAGAATCCTATATGACATCAAATGGACAGGCACAGAGATTCCTGGAATTTGTAAACACAAATTCCCTGAACCAGACAGTCAATACACCAACCAGGGGTGCAATCATACTGGATCTGTTCCTCAATAATATGGAAGACTGCTGCACACCCACTGCTGTAATGCCTTCTCTGGTAAGGTCAGAGCACAAAATGGTCTGCTTTGAAGTAAAAAAAAAAGAACCTCGACCCCCAGCAACCTGGAATATTCAGGAACTACTCTAAGGCTAACCTCCTGCTATTAAGTGAGATCCTGGCAAAATTTCAAGCCCCCATAAACCCTGAAAACACTGCTGCCTTAACTGTTCACAGAAACCCTGCAAAAGCATGTTAATAGCTGCAGAGGCAGCTGTACCCACCAGGAAGAAGTACAGAACTAACTCAAAAAGTACAGAACTAACTCAAAAAACAAGTCACCCTGGTGGAATTACAAAATCAGTAGGTTGTACAACAGGAGGAAGAAAATCATGGCAAAAATTAGGAAGTGCAGCACCCAAGCAGGACAAAAGCAATCTTGTCTCAAACTAAAGAAACAACTCGGAGGACAAATAAAGTCTACCAAAGCCAAATTTGAGATACGTTTGGCCTCCCAGACCAAGGACAACCACAAAGCATTCTTTAGCTAGGTCCGCAACCTCAGAGGCATTACACAAGTGTGTGCAGAGCTCATTGTAAATGGAGCCACCATACTGAGCCAGAAGCTTTAGCAAACCTCCTGGGTGATAAAGGCAGCTCCAACTTTCCCCCTCTTTCCAACTCAACCTTCCCACAGGAAATATCATCAGTTATAACTCCCCCTACTATCACTAGGAAACAGGTCATTAATGCTCCAAGACAAAGACCACTGCATCAATGGGCCCAGACAATATCCCAGGATGCCTTCTAAATAGCATGAAACATCACCCATCAGGGCCACTGGAATTGCTATTTAACTGTAGCTTCCAAATAGGCTTCATGCCTCATGAACGGAGAAAGGCAATAGTCATCCCTCTGTACAAGCTACAAACCCATAAGTAAGAACGATCATGGACATGATCAATGCAGATATAGTAAACCTCCAGACACTGGATCCAACCCAGTCTGGTTTAGTCAAGGGCAGATCATGCCTACCCAACCTGGTGGACTTCTTTGAAGTCACCAAAGCAATAGATGAGGGCAAAATCACTCACGCTGCTTACCTTGACACCTGGCCAAGGCATTTGACACAATACCCCACTCAAGCATTGTTGACAAAATCAGGAGGTTAGGTACAAAGCCATACATCACCCAGTGGATAGCCAACTGGCTCAGAGACAGGACCCAGGACGTTAAAATTGAAGAGTCCACCTTGACAAAGAGGTCAGTGACAAGTGGAGTCCCTAAAGGATCAGTCCTTGCACCGCTTCTTTTTTGGCATTTAATTATCAGAAGTCAAGGCCCATGTCAGTGGTCTCTGCCTGACTAAATTTGCAGATGATTGCAAATTAGAAGCTGTCATTTAATCTGTCACTGACACAAATATTCTCCAGGAGGGGCTAACACAGACAAGCAACTAGTGTCAGAGCCATGGACTAAAGTTGAATGCCAAGAAATGCATAACAATATCCTTTGGAAAGTCATCCATCTCTGGTACCAGTAGTCAGAGACTTAGGGACACATAGATACTAATACAGCCTTTGACCATCATGTGTCTACAGTGGTGAGGAAATCATTCTATGATGCACAACTTATAAACACAGGCATGCCATCCAAGTCTAAGGAAGTCATTGTTCCACTGTATTCAGCATTCATCAGATCTATCATTGGAGTACAATGCCTGCTTTAGTATGTACCTAGCCAGGCATATCCAACAACTGGAATGTTCACAGAGGTTCCTCAATAAAAGAATACAGGGCATAAGTAAAATTCTGTCTCCTACAGCCTTGCTGAGGGGAGATCCATGCCTGGCATACAGGGCATTGTCAGACCCCACTCTGATGGACCTGCTGCATACCCACAAAACAAACATCACCAGAATTACCCATTCTAACGACTTAAACCTTGCCTCTGATATAAATAGGACCTGCTGGATAGATAAGTATGTATCCCAGAGACTACCCTATCTATGGAACAGGCTCCCCATCCATGTGAAGCAGAGTTCCTCCCTAACCCAATTTAGGTGCAACTTGGACAACTGGATGGGAAACCGAAAATTCATCTCTGGTTTGGCATATATGTCTCTATTGGACACAGATAACATGTAAATGGTTCATCTCCAGGCTCATGCTTACACTTACCAAGGGTATCAGAACTTGTCAGAGATTTGGGATGCATAGCTAGGCTTAAAAAGGCCCTTGTGGTTGTTAGCCAGTAAACACCTAAGAACCTATGAATGCTTAGTGAAAGTATGAGCACTGGACCAAGTAGCAGCCTCAAGGATGGAACTGGTATCCAGGCCCTTGAAAAAAGCACCAGAGGAGACAACTACCCTAGTAGAATGCACCTTTACCAACAAGGAAAGACATTTTCCATAAAAATTACAACAAAAAGAGAAATGGCCTTAGAAATCCAGGGGGAGGAGGAGGTTTGCTTAGAAATAGCTAAACCTAAAGTCATATGGCAAAAGGAAACAAAAAGTTGCTCAGATTTGCAAATAACATTCGATTTATCCAAGTAACATCTGAGTTGTCTATGCAAATCCAAAGCATGAAGAACCTTCTCAGTGGCAGACTGCGGAGAAGGTAAAAAGGAAGAAAGATGAATGGACTGATTAAGTGACAACTCACTGACCACCTTGGACATAAAAAGGAGGATTATTAGGAAGAGACATCCTATGTCTGTGGAAAACTAATAAAGGAGGAATGGCCATGAGAGGCTGAAATTCAGAAGCTCTCTTGCCTGAAGTGAGAGCCAAAAGAACAGTCTTCAGAGTATGATGATGTAAGGAAACTGAAGAAACAGGCTCAAAAGAAGCCAGAGTCAATTTTCAAAAACAAAATTGAGGTCCTAGGAAGGCAGAATGGTCTTACTGAATGTCCCAATATAAATTATGCCTTTAAGAAATTGCTTCCTCCTTCCCTCGGCCAGGTCAAGCAAACTAAAATAGAACCTGACTTGTCCAGGAAAGCACATTTCTGGAAGGCAGGATTCTGAGTAGACATAACAGGTGTCATATGCCTAGAATGCTTCTTGCCTTTGGGAAGAGGGAAATCTGCCTATGGACAAACACAGATCTGGAAGGATAATTCCTTATCATAAGGCAACACCTGGGGAGAGGGCAGTAACTTAGAAGACTTGTCAGAAGAGAGTGACAATACAGAAGGGTCTGCAGAAGGACACAAAGAAATTTTCACTTCTCGGGCACTTCATTGAATGTGTCTGGCTTCTTGGGTGCAGGGGGCTGAGAGTCAGGGGCCACAGATGCTGCCAAGAAAGTATCCAGAAGGGTAGCCAGAACAGGAGGAACAGCAGATGGCTTAGGAGACTCCATCTGAAGGAGCTCATAGAATATTTTCTGAATCTCAGAAACTTGAGAGCAAACCCATCTAAAGAATTCCATCAGATGAACAATGGAATCCACAAAGGAGAGTTCCTCCAGGGAAAGAACCATAGCCCAAGGGGGAAGGGATCTGGTAACAGAAAGCCAAAGATCCCCCCCCAGTCCAAATCCTCATCAGAGGAATTCAATTCACTGGGCCTCTTTAGTGGACTGGAAGACCAGGGAGGAACAGGCAGAGAGACCCCTTGAAAAGTATTCAAGGCCAACAAAGCATTAAATGAACCCCGAGTGAAATCCTGCCATTCCCTAAGATTTGAGGAATCTTCCTTGGGCCTTCAGATATAATCAGCCAAGGTTCGCCCTCAACGTCAGGCACAGATGTCTGGAAACCCGTGATATAAAGATTTAATATAAAAAATATATATATAAATAAGGGCTTTCGCATCCTAGACATGTCACCAGGAACATTATTAAAGGTCAGTTCTTGAGAACCATGACACTGCACAATGAGGATAATTTTGCAGTTGAGGCGCTAGGTACTGTGTCTAAGGAGTTTATAGCTACAGAATACTCTAAGGCTGAAGTACAGAAGGACGCTGAAGAAGTTTGTTCACTTAGTCTTTGTTGTTAAACCATTTTTTTACTGAAGAACATGAGTCCTTGTTCTCCCATTCTGCTCGCCATGTTTCATGTCCTCGTACTGGACTGACATTCTAATATAGACACTGTCTGTGATATAATAAAGATGATCTGGTCACTACTGATCAATGATGACAACGTTAACTCATTACATCCGAGTGATTCCTCCAGGTGTATCTGCAGTTAACTCCTACTGTTAACTCCTACTGACACCTCTAGGTGTCAAATATTGCTTGTTCATATTTGCATCAATAATTCCAAAACCATGCTATGTACAAAGTTTTAAAATATTTCATCTTAAAAGCTTATAAAATGGCACATTTAACTGCATTAATATTTGACCTCTGTCTAGTGCTGGTAAATAGACATTAACTGTTGTTTTTATGATATTAATTTATATAGATATAATTTTTACATTTTTCTAAATATCTCAACAACCAAGTACCACAGACAGAACTCCTTAGCCTCATATGAAAGCCCTCAGCTAGAAGAATAAAATGCTGACGGTTTGTGTGTAACATAAGTGGTTGCTGAGATATCGTAAGTTGTTTACAAAATATTGCAAATGTAATAGTTACTGTGTTTACTGTGACTTATAAAATTTGGTTTAAAGACCTAGAACCTAAAGAATACTACAACTATAAAAATAGTTTGTGCTGAAGAGTTTGCTATTTACACTTCTTTCATAACCCCTATGGTTCCATAGATATTAACATTTATTTGAAATGTAAGGACATAATTTGATTCTGTCAAATGGCTTAGGATCCGCCCACTGGAAGTTACACTGCAAACTTCCTGAGCTCCATTGCAGTCGAGTTAAAAGGGTGCTCAAGTTCTCGTTCCATAATAAGAAAGTACTAAAACGTGAACTCTGCTATAGACCACATATCAAAATTTTATTACCTTTGATTGAGGTGGTACATTTCCATGCAGGTTTTGCAATGTCTGCAAATTTATTTGGGCCATGAGTGTCATCGTACATCCGCTACTTGGTTATAATATTTATTTACATTTTTATTCTGATTGCAAAACATCTAATATAGCTTACTATGCTACATGTCAAGTTTGTGAATGTTTTTATGTAAGGAAATCTAATACACCTTTATAGAAAGGATTTTAGAACATGTGGGTGATATTCATAACAAGAAGCCAAATAATGCGTTAGCAAGACGTGACTGAATCAGACTCACAACACTGGTTTAAGCTTATGGTTATGGAAGTTTTAAATGCTAATATTACGGGTGGAGACCTTAGAAATAAAACTGAATGCTATGAGCTGCTATGGATTGTACATCTGGCAGGAGATACCTTTCCCAGCTTGAATGAAGCTTCCACTGTCAAGTCTGTATTAAGGTCACATGGTCTTATACATTAACCTGATTGGTAGGTTATTTCTGAATGGCTTTTTATGAATGGTACTAAGAGGCATTATAGTGAAGATCAGATGTTCTTTTTATTTGTTCTGATTTGCTGATTTGGTTTTTAAATATGGTAGCTTGTGTTTAAATACTTTTATATGGTCTGAAGAAGCGGCTTGTAGCAGCGAAAGTGCTTACCATTTATTTATTTTTCTATGTGTTTTTTATATTAAAGCTTTATATTGCTGCCACGTTGATCGCATTTGTTTTATTTTTACTTTACATAGCTTTATTCTCTTACAATTCGCCCCTTACCCGCAAGCTATTCCTTTATTTTTACATCTCCAGGTATATGGACAAGAAGGAGAGACTACTACATAGGATCTTGGATACAAGTGCATGGCAGATACAGCACTGCAAAAGATTGTGGGAAGCACACAGAGAAGAGACACTGGTTGTGACATTCGTTATGGGGAATCTCCCTCCCACATTGTCATTTTCCCTTTCTGGATGACATGAACACAATAACCACGAAAATACAAAAGAAACCCCCAAGGGGGCACTTGTCTGAAAACACAGCTTGGTAAACAGCACATCAGAAGGGCATTCTAGCACAGCAGAAGGGTACTCAGACTGACGTTCAACAATGGCATTTGGACTGATGGCAAAGTTCTGAATGTGTGTGTCTGTACTTCACATTTACGCTTTATGGCTTGCATGGAGAGTGTGATGAAAGATACCTATAAACACTAAGTTTTGGTACACTGGCCGGATGTAGAGCTATCCATGGCAGGAAATCCCTTAGGGTAAAGAATACTGCAGTGATATGGAAAAACATCTTAAGTGTTGTAATGGAAAAAAAATAATCATTGCTCCATCCTACACGTTATATGTAAAATGTCCTGCATGACAAATAACTTGGAACAATATTTTGTGTTAACAGCCTATAGTTTCAGTACTTAACAAGGTTGTCCCTGAAAACAGAGAAGTAAGAACAAATGAAACTGCTTACCATTCCAATGCAGAACAAAATAAATATTAGCAGCCAAGGGATGTCAGTGCAGCTGTGTTCTTTCAGAGGCTTCCACTCACGAGGTGAGCTCTAAAAGAGAGAACACGGTAACTTCAACCAAAGAACAAATAAAAGCACCTGACTGGCTTGGCACAAAGCAATCCATCTACAGTATCAATGTTCTCTCAATACAGTAATGTATATGACTGGGCTGAATAGGCATTCAAATACATGAAAACAGCAATTTTCTAAAAACAATAATTATGTACAAATCAAAAGGTTAGATTTGGTAGAGTGGGTCCATCCACAGCAATAATACTAGGCATAATGGACTGCCTAACAAGTAAAACTTTCTATGGTTTCTGCAGTCTGCCTATCCCTTAATGTACTATGTTGTCAGGTTTATCCATATCTAAGGTGACATGTCTGAATAACTGATATGTATATGGCTCATGTATTACTACGCCAGAGGTATGAGGAGCACTGAGGGGTATGTTACCACAGATAAACTTCTAGTGTTATGCTAAGTACATGCAAAAAGAAGGCTATCGCCTCTAATGATAGGAAAAGCTCTAAAACAAATCCTGTCAGTCTACCTTAAGAAAATGCTTTTTTTTTTTTTTTTTTTTTTTTATATATAAACTGTAGCCACAAAAAGACCTGAACCCTGATACTACACCTGGTTTATAGTGTCCTACTGAACACATCAGGAGAAGACACTGTTAGCCACTCTGCTAATATAGTTAAATTGTGGATTAGAGGTACAACTTAGAAGTGATCCTGGATAACAGACTAACATTTAAATGATCAGATGACAGCTGTAATGAAATAATGAGGGTTTCATTCCTGAAATCTCTCCAGAAGCAAACATTTTAAATCGTTCAAGGTGATCTCTCAAGAGCAGTGTTAGCAGCACAAAAGGTAGCATACTTGTTTTTGTAAAATGCTTGCAGATTCATGTGGAATGATGCTGCCGTTTTTGGAACTCCATTCAACAGATATGTAGTGTAAGAGGTTCTAATCCTACACATAACCTTTAAACATATTACAAGGAGTTGTTCACTAGCTACCTTTTGCTACACCATGTGAAGCTTGCACAGGCTCCTGGTCTGTCTTCATACAATTTTTAAAACTGGTACATGTGCTCATACACATGTGGCTCACACTTACCTGCAGGAGTTTATAGTGCTGTACTGACCTCCTCGGCTACAGTCTCCCACAGACTGTTGGTTGGCCCACAAGTGCATTTGAAATGTCATGTTGTTAATTTTTTTTTATATACTGGGCCTCATACCTGTGGAATCTCAGTACCTAAGGGGACTGCTCCACAACAGTCTGCGTCTGCAGTCTTTTTATTTCAGCTGGCTTAGAAGAAGAATAAATCTGACCAGCTGAGGGTGTTTTCAGTTCTTTGATTTTACTTCATTTACCACTCAAACCTATTTCTTACAATTTATTTTCATCTACAGCTGTATTAGATGTCTGGTCGCCTAGTCAAAGTTAAATCTGCAAGCTGTTAATTAGCTTCATTCTGCAGCCCTGAGTTTGAGTCTCTCAATTTCACTTAATCAGACAGTACTCCCAGACTGTCCCATTCTCAGTTGGGTTACCTGGTTAACAAACTAATAAATAAAAATATACTGTTTGACTTGCTGTTTAAGTCTGTTTTGTCATGTTACACATTTTTAGTGGTGTTAACAGTGCTTTTTTAAAAGCATTATTAAAAGCATCTAAATTACCTCTTTTTGGTTAAACTACAAATAGTAAGAGTCATGCATGTTTCAATAGAGACAAACTTCTCATAAGACATTCTCAGCTGGCTGTGCAAGTCCATACATTGATGAAGCCACTACCAGTCCACCTCCATACTTCCTACAATTGGTAAAATACTAATTTGGAACAAACTTAAATCATACACGAAAAAGAGAAGTTATGTACTTACCATAACGTTCCATCAAGGTTATTGCTCTTCATTCGTCTTCAACTTGTGGGACCCGGATCCGGCTCGGATACCTTTCTCCAGCATCTGATCCGAGCTCCAAGCTCCTCCCCTACCCATTATGCCCCTGTCTCCATCCTCCCTTCAGATCGAGTTTGCTGTCCCCCGTAGCAACCCAACCTGACACCATGACTTACTTCCTGATGCCAAAAACTGAGACAGTATCAACAGAAGTAACAGATAATGGTTAAGAGAGGGTCATGCCTTAACTACACAGCCCCAATGAGGCAGGGGGAAGGAGGGAGGGACAGCTCAAGACAAATGAAGAGCAACAACTCAGATGGAATGTTATAGTGAATACATAACTTCTTTATCTGAAGTTGTCATTTGGTCTTCAACCTGTGCAGAGTCCCTAGCTACGAAACACCTGGGAGGTCCTCATGAAAGGATATTCCGTAACACAGCGGAGCCAAAGGTTCCCCTGCTTCTGGAGAGAAGATCCAGTTTGTAATGGGAGATGAAAGTATCCAAAGATGCCCAGGTAGCCGCCGAGCAAATTTCATCCAAGGAAACTCTGGACCAAAAGGTGGCTGAAGTACTCATAGATCTAGTAGAATGTGCCTTAAAGTGACCTGGTGGAGGCACTCCTTTTGTTGTATATGCCTAGTGTATACACTGAGAAATCCAACGAACAAAGGTGACCTTAGATGCAGGCTTCCCTAAAAGAGCTTAGAACAGGAAACGAAAAGTTGATCAGACTTGTGGAAGGCCTCTGTTCTGTGCAAGTAAAACCATAATGGTCTATAAACAACCAAAAGATGCAATTTATACTCCCCTTTATTCTGGAAGTTCGGAAAGAAGATGGGGAGGTTGATGACCTAGATTGATGTTTGATTCTGAGGTACTTTAGGTAAAATGGAAGGATTACTGTGCAGAGAAACTGTCTTTATGGAAAATCATAAAGGGGGCTTAATTGATAAGTCCTGAAGCTCTGACACCTTTTTATCTGAAGTAAGAGCAATCAGGAAAGCTGTCTTCCAAGACAGGAATTGTAGATCCACTGAAGCGGCAAGTTCAAAAGGGGAAGAAACCAAGGCTTGAAGGACCAAGGTAAGATCCCAGGGAGGCATAGGGTCCTTGATCCGCAGCCACAGAAGAAAAGTATTCTTCAGAAAAGGCGCTGCAGAGCTTAGAAGATGCTAGAGAAGCTGACTTGTCCCCTATGTGGTAGTTAGAAATAGCTGCCAAAACTGCAGAGAAACTGGTACCCTGCTAGAAACTGCTTGCCAGAAACTCCGAGATGATAGGAACCGGAGCAGTGAAAGGATCCAAATCCCGAAGAGCTGCCCAAATGGAGAAACGCTTCCATTTACTGGAATAAATCTTCCTCGTGGAAGATTTATGAGCTGCTACCAAAATCTTCTTAAGCAAAGAAGATAACCCGGGAGTCCTAACTATCATGGGAACTGGAGCAGCCAAGCAGTGAGCTTCAGGTTAGCCAGATCTGGATGTGGAATCCCTGAGGGATGAGAAATCAGATCCAGAGCCGGATCCAACGTCCAGGAAGGACACACTACATGAGACCACAGAGAAGGGAAACATACTTGGCAAGGCCAGAAAGGAGCAATGAGGATGACTGAGCTCCCCAGCCATTGTGTTTTCTGGATGCATTTTGAGATCAGGGCAAAGGAGGATAAGTATTAAGAAGACCGGAGGACAAAGGATGAACTACAGCATCTCTGAGAGTCTTCCCCGGAGGGAGGTTCAGAACAAAAAACTCGCTGCACTTCGTGTTGGAAGGAAAGGCGAAGAGATCGCAACAAGGCTGACCCCACTTTAGAAAGATCTGCTTCGCTACTGAAGGATTCAAAGACCACTCGTAAGGCATCAGGATAGACCTGCTTAGCCTGTCCACCAGAATGCTTGACCTCCCAAGAATATGAGTTACTACCAGAAAACAGCCGGTGGGGACTGCCCACTCCCACAATCTCATGGCTTCATGGGAAAGGGGATAAGACCTGGTTCCCCCCTGTTTGTTGATATTCCAGACTACCGACATGTTGTCTGTTTGGATGGCAATTGTCCCTAGTGGAAGATGGGCCTGGAGAGCTTGCAATGCCAACAGCACCACCCTCATCTCTAGGACTCTGATATGCAACTGGGTCTTTAGGGAGGACCACATGTCTTGAACTGTCCTTCCCAAGCAATGCCCCCCCATCCGAGTAAGGAGGTGTCCATGGTCACTGTGGACAGAGGGGTGGGGAGAATAAACAGGTGACTGCAAAGATGATCTGGGGATGGAGTCCACCAAAAAAGATAATCCGTGCATACACGGGAGTGACAAATCAGATGTAACAGTAGTAGATCCAGAAAGGACCACTGGATTTCCAGAGTCCATTGGAGCACCATCATATGTAAAGTACAGTTGTGTACACTTACCATAAATGTAGATGTTCGAGTGTATTCACTGTTGCAGTCATTACATTTGGGTTATCTGCTTGCAGGTAGCCCTCAGTTGGCCTGATTAACAAAGTCTTGGGTCCTGCGTCGATTGCTGTCTCTTCTTCCGTGAAGTCAGGTGTATAAAACATGCAGCCGACATCATTACATCAGTTTTTCTTGCCCCAGATGTCAGGTGCCCCCCTAATGGGAAGCAATTAAATCTATAAATATACAAATTTATGCCTCAAACAAAAAAGCAAATGCACCAAAAAGATTTTAAACATTGAAAAGGAGAGAAGAGGTATAATCAGATGAAGTCAGGGGGCTGGAGGGAGGGTAACCAGGACTTCAACAGTGAATACACTCAAACATCTACATTTATGGTAAATGTACACAAAGTACAGTTTTGTACCTACCATAAATGTAGATGTCCGAGAGGTATGCATCTGCAGTCCTAACAAATGGGTTGTCCTGGCCTCAGGCAGCCCTTCGGTCGGCCGGATTCCAAAGTTTGGGTCTGGCCTCGGCTGGTGTCGCACTTCACCTGACGTCATAGCTGCAGTTCTTCGGGTATAAAGGCATCAGCCGACGCCATTTTCCTCAGTGTTTCTTGCCCCAGATGCCAGATGCCCTCTAGGAAGGCTAAATTTGGATAAATGCAAATGTTTCCAAACAACAGAGAGCAAATAGAAATAAACATGTATATACATATATACAAACAAATACACCATAATAGATTCCCCCAGCTAGCTACAAGATGGGCAAATACCCTAGGAGTACCACAGTGGGGAAGGAGAGTGGGTAATCCTGACTGCAGATGCATACCTCTCGGACATCTACATTTATGGTAGGTACAAAACTGTACTATGTCCTTCAAGGATGCATCTGCAGTCCTAACAAATGGGTAGAATACCATAGCCAAACTGGGGGAGGAGGCCCTAACAAGATTATGGTGTAGTTAAGATCCCTTGCAAAACAGCAGTGGCAAAACCTGCTCGGGATCTGGAGTATAAGGGTAGATTATAATGCTTGGCAAATGTATGCACGGAGCTCCAAGTAGCAGCCTCTAAAATGTCTTTTGTAGCCACTCCTCATAAAAAAGCTGTAGTAGTGGCTGTAGCCCTTGTGGAGTGAGGTCTGATATTCTCTGGAGCTGCCTTTCCATGTTAAGAATAACAAAATCTAATGCAATTTCCTATCCATTTTGAGACAGTCTGTTTTGAAATTGCTTTTCCTTCCATGCCTGTGGCATATGTTACCAGAAGCTGGTCAGTTTTTCTATTGTTCTTGGTTCTGTCCAGGTAGTAGCGCAATTGCCTATGCACATCCAAGGTATGCAGCAGTCTTTCTCCCCTGTTCTGTGGGTTGGGGAAGAATGTAGGTAGGTGTATTGCTTGGTTTAAAGATACCCTGGAGACCACCTTTGGCATAAAGGTAGGATTAGTTCTCATGGACACTCTATCCTGATGGAAGATAAGGAAGGGTTGCACTGCCATTAATGCCTGTAATTCAGAAACCCTTCTTGCTGAAGTGATTGCAAACAGGAAAGCAGTTTTCCATAATAAGTACTGTAAATCTGCTGTTGCTGCTGGTTCAAAAGGGGGTAGTGTCAACTTTTCTAGCACAAAGTTCAAGTTCCATGTAGGCAATGGTGGCTTCCTTGGTGGCTTTACATTTTTGATTCCTCTCAGAAACTGCCTGAGTAGAGGATGAGAGAAGACTGGAGGATCCATGTTGTATTCTGCTGAAATAGCTGACGCATGAATCTTAATGGAAGAGCAAGACAGGGCATTGTGGAAAAGCTCTGCTAAGTATTTCAGGATGTTAGCTATGTTTACCAGTGCTACATTTTGCCCTTTTGCTGCACTCCAAAAGAGATATCTTTTCCATTTCGCTGAGTAAGTTTTTCTTGTTGAGGGTCTGCGAGCTTCCAAGATAATGTCTTTAACCCTTTGAGATAAATCTGGGTTATTTTGTCTTATGCAATGCTCCAAGCAGCTAGCTGCAGTGTTTTCAGGTTCGGATGCAGGGTTTTGAAGTTGTTCTGTGTTAGCAGTAAAGGAACCTGGGGTAGAGGCCATGCGAGTTCCCAAGACATACTCCTCAGTAGTGGGTACCAGTGCTGCCTCGGCCAGTCTGGAGCTATCAGGATGATCCTTGGGTGGTCTTCTTTGATCTTCAATAGCACCTTGTGCATCAAAGGAAGAGGTGGGAATGCATATGCTGTCAGGTTTTCCCAACTGAAAGATAGGAGTCCACCTTCCAAGCAAGTGGGTGGTATGTCCTTGTGCAGAATTTTTCAATTGGTGATTGTGTGGGGATGCGAATAGGTCTATTTCTGGTAGTCCCCATTTCCTTGTGATGGATTTGAAGATGTCTGGATGCAGCATCCATTCGTGGGCATCCGTGGTAGTCCTGCTTAAGATGTCTGCTAGTATGTTCTCTTTCCCTGGCACAAATATTGCCTTGAGCTGTATGTTGGCTAGGGCCACATTCCAGAGATCCATTGCCATCCGGCATAGAGGATATGAATGTGTGCCTCCCTGTTTGTTGATATACCACATAACTGTGGTGTTGTCCGTCCTTATCAGCAATTGTCCCTGTTGGAGAAATGGTCTGAATGCCTGAATTGCCAGTTTTATTGCCAGCATCTCTTTTTGGTTTATGTGTAGGTTTAGCTGGTCTTGAGTCCATAAGCCTTGTATGCACTTGTCCAGCATGTGTGCCCCCCAACCAAGGTCTGAGGCGTCTGTGGTGATAGTCTGGCTTGGTTGAGGGCTGTGGAAGGGCAGTCCTTTGTTCAATTGACAGGCCTGAGCCCACCATCAGAATTCTTGCTTCAGGCATGGAATTATTGGAATTTGGGTTTCTAGGCTGTGCTTGTGCTGAGACCATAAATTCCTGAGGTACCATTGCAACTTCCTCATATGCAGTCTGGCATGTGGGATCAAAATTATGCAGGATGCCATGTAACCCAGGGCTTGCAGGACTTTCCTTACTGTAAGCTGGTTCTGCGTTGTTAATGCCATGAAGTAGAGTGGAAGGTGCTTTTGTTTTTCTGCTGTGAGGGATGCCATTTGATTTGATGTGTCCAGTTCTGCACCCAAGAAAGTTATCCTTTGGGATGGCAACAGCCTTGACTTTTATATTGACTGTGTATCCCAAGGCTTGCAGTAGATGAATGACCCTTTTCAAGTCTTTTGTTAATTTGTTTTTGTTGTCCGCTTGTAGCAGGCAGTCGTCCAGGTAAGGGTAAATTTGAATTCCCTGAAGCCTGCAATGAGCAATTACTGATGCCAGGCATTTCGTGAATACTCTGGGCGCAGTAGATAAGCCAAAAGGCAATGCTGAGAATTGATAATGCTCTGATCCTGCAAGAAATCTGAGGTATCTTCTGCAATTTGGTCGTATGGGGACGTGCAGGTATGCCTCCTTGAGATCTACAGTTACCAGCCAAGACTCCTTGCCCAGCATGGGAAGAAGAGTACAGTTTTGTACCTACCATAAATGTAGATGTTCGAGGATCCACATTGCTGCAGTCCTAACTATTGGGTAGTCCGCTGTCGAGTCGGCCCGAATACCAAAGTATATGGCTGACGTCGGTCAGGGCGCATTAGACTGACGTCAGTACGTCAGGGTACTAATGCGCATGACCGACGTCATATCCTCAGTCTTTTCTTGCCCCAGATGTCAGAAGACCCTGAAAAGATAAGGCCAAAACCAAAAACTCCAAACATACCTGCACCAAAAATATGTACAATATATACAAAATTACCAGAATATAACCTCACCTACACAACCACCCCTAAACACAGAGGGAAGGAGGGAGGGTAAATTGGACTGCAGCAATGTGGATCCTCGAACATCTACATTTATGGTAGGTACAAAACTGTACTATGTTCTTCATTCCACATTGCTGCAGTCCTAACTATTGGGTAGAATCCCAAAGCAGAGGTAAGGGAGGCTGGCAAATCATAAGGAAGCAGGAACTGACAACATGCCTTGCAAAATAGCTGTGGCAAAACCAGCCCTAGACTTAGAGTAGAGAGGAAGGTGATAATGCTTAGAGAAAGTATGCACTGAACTCCAAGTAGCTGCCTCCAAAATATCCTTAGTTGCCACCCCCCTTAGAAATGCTGTTGAAGTGGCAGTAGCCCTAGTGGAATGAGGCCTAATCCCAACTGGAATCTCCTTGCCATGATGGGAATAACAAAAAGCAATGCAAAACCCAATCCACCTAGAAATAGTTTGCTTTGACACAGGCTTGCCCTGCGAACCCAAAGCAAAAGAAACAAACAACTGCTGAGACTGCCTAAAATCCTTAGTCCTGCTCAAATAATAACGCAACTGCCTGTGTACATCTAAAGTGTGCAAAATTTTTTCCCCTTTATTTTGAGGATCTGCATAAAAAGTAGGCAAATGAATAGTTTGGTTTAAAGCCACACTAGAAACCACCTTAGGCATAAAGGAAGGATTAGTACGTAAAGATACCCTATCCTTATGAAAAATCAAAAAAGGTTCTACCGCCATAAGGGCCTGCAACTCAGAAACCCTTCTTGCAGAAGTAATGGCCAACAAAAAAGCAGTCTTCCATGACAAGTATTTCAATTCAGCAGTAGCCGCAGGCTCAAAAGGTTGTAGAGTAAGTTTCTCCAACACAAAATTGAGATCCCAAGCAGGAGTAGGAGCTCTACGTGGGGGTCTTATATTCTTTGCCCCTCTAAGAAATTGCTTGAACAAAGGATGCGAAAACAATGGTGGGTCACAATCATAGTGAGCTGAAATTGCTGCAGCATGAATCTTAATGGAAGAGAAAGACAAACCTTTGTCCAATAACTCAGTAAGATATTGAAGAGCCACACTCAAATTAGGCTCAGAAATCTCCAAATTGTTTGCTGCACTCCAAAATAAAAATCTCTTCCATTTTTCTGCATACACTTTCCTTGTACTAGGTCTCCTGGCTTCCATAATCACATTTAAAACTTGTTGAGGAAGTTGAGACCTGCTGTCTTTCAAAACAGAATATGCCAGGCTGTTAGATGAAGAGAGTGAAGCTTGACATTGAGCAGGTGACCGTCCCTCTGAGACAACAGGTGTGGAATCAAGGGTAAAGGCCATGGAGGCTTCCTTACCAGACTCCTCAGTAATGGGTACCAGTGCTGCCGAGGCCAATCTGGAGCTATTAAAATCATCCTTGGCTTGTCTTGTCTGACCTTTAGAAGCACCTTTGGGAGAAGAGGCAGAGGTGGAAAAGCATACACATGAAGATTTTTCCAACTGAAAGAAAGAGCATCCACTTTCCAAGCTGTGTGATGAAACCTCTTTGTGCAAAACTTTGGCAGCTGGTGGTTTAGTGGAGAAGCGAACAGATCTATGTCTGGAGTTCCCCATGACACTGTCAATTTTGAAATACATGAAGATCCAGTTTCCACTCGTGGGGATCCATGATTTGTCTGCTTAACACATCTGCTAAGGAGTTCTGTGCTCCCGGCAGAAACCTTGCCTGAAGAGTTAGTTGCAAGCTGAGCGCAGTCTCCCATAAAATCATTGCTTGCCTGCACAATGGGTAAGAATGTGTTCCCCTTGTTTGTTGATGTACCACATGACAGTTGTGTTGTCTGTTAGAATCAACACCTGCCCTGGAAGAAGTAACTCCTTGAAAGCCATTAATGCAAACTGGACTGCTAACATCTCTTTCATGTTGATATGTAGATGCTGTAGTCTGGCAGGCCACTCGTCTTGTATCCACTTTCCATTTAGATGAGCTCCCCAAGCAATGTCTGAGGCATCTGTCGTTAGAATCTGACTCGCCTCTGGCCGGGTCACAGAGAGTCCCTTGTTTAGGTGACATTCCTGAGCCCACCACAAAAATTCCTTTTGAATGCAAGGTATTATTTGAATGACAGTGTCCAAATCCTGGCAGTGCTGCGTCCATACATTTTTGAGATACCATTGCAGCTTCCTCATATGCAGTTTGGCATTGGGAAGCACCAGAATACAAGATGCCATGAACCCTAAGGCTTGAAGGACTGTCCTTGCAGTCAGCCCGGACTGAAGAGATAGTTGATGGAAGTAACTGGAAAGATTCTTTTGTTTGTCCGGGGTTAAAAAGGCCATCTGGGCTGCTGTATTCAGTCTCACACCCAGAAAGCACATGTCTTGAGAGGGTACTAGACTGGACTTTATTTCGCTCACAGAATACCCTAGGCATCTTAGCACTGCTATGACATAATCCAAATGCTGTAGAAGGTCTTCCTTTTCTTGAGCTAGAATCAGGCAGTCGTCCAAGTAAGGATAGATTTGAATTCCTTTTAGCCTGAAGTAAGCTATCACTGGAGCCAGAACCTTTGTGAATACTCTGGGCGCAGTGGATAAGCCAAAGGGCAATGCAGAGAACTGATAATGAGAATTTCCAGCTCGAAAACGCAGATACTTCCTGCAACTTAGTCTTATAGGCACATGAAGGTAAGCTTCCTTGAGATCTAAAGTTACCATCCAGTGATCTTTGCCCAGCAGAGGTAAAAGCTGTTGTAACGTCAACATTTTGAACTTGGGAATGTCCAGATAAGTGTTGAGGATAGATAAATCCAAAATTGGTCTCCACGTGTTCCCCTTCTTGGTACTAGGAACAGGCGAGAATAAAATCCTAGGCCCCTTTCTGGCACAGGAACTGGCTGAATGGCCCCTATTTGGAGCAACAGAGAAATTTGCTTGTGAGCCTCTTTTCTTTGTAGAGGAGGAATGTCTGGCATGCCTTTGAAAGGAGGCAAGGTATGGAAATAAAACCTGTAACCGTGGTGAATGATATCCAGAACCCATCTGTCTTGGGTAATTAAATCCCAATTTTCTTTGAAAAGAGACAGCCTTCCTCCCAAAGGTGCTGCCAGGCGAGAATGTACTGGCAGCTGAAAAGGCAGGTCATTGGGTCTGCTTACGAAAGGACTGACCCCTGCCCTCACCAGAAGTCTGAGCAGGGGAACTCCCTGTCCTAGGCCTAAAAGAACCTTGAGCTCTGCCCCTACCACGTCTAGACCTACCCTAGACTGGGAATCATAAGCAGGATAAGTCCATCCCTTAGTAGGCCAATTTCTACTAAACTTGGAGGCTGCACCTGCAAAAAATCCTTAACAGTTTGCATAGACTTAGCCTTGTCCTCCATTTTCTTTAAAACTGCTTCCACAGGCGAACCAAACAACACATCAGACTGCAAAGGAGCATCCAAAATCCTTGTTTTAACATGCTCAGCTAAATTCTGATCTCTCAACCAGGCATGCCTACGAAGAACAGAACCAGTGGCAGCCACCCTCGAGGAGGCCTGCACAGCATCAAAACCACACTGCAAGGAATGTTTACCCACCTGTTCAGACACATGAACTAAATCCTGCAACTCCTTACACTCAATACCTTCTGCCAGAGCATCCACCTTAGATTTCAATTGTGAAAGGAGGTAATTCTGATATTTTAACATGTGAAACTGACAATTCAATGCCCTCATGGCTAAAGTGGAAGAAGTATACACTTTCTTTCCCCATCTATCCAAAGCCCTTGCCTCTTTATCAGGAGGAACAGGATTTTTAACAGAGGCCTTCACCCCTTTAGGCCCCTGAGAGACAGTTTCCGGGTCTGCCCTAGGACTCTTAAAAAGATACTTATGAGCTTCAGGCACCCTATAGTACCTATCCGGTTTAACTGGGGCAGGAGGCAAAGAATCAGGATTCAGGGAAGCCTCTGCAAAAACATCTTCCACCACATTCAGAACAGGAGGTATAGCTAAAGGCCTATGCTGGGGTAAAAACAAGAATTCCCTAAGCCTCTTCCTGGAATCAGAGAAATCTTGACCTTCCCATTTAAAATGCTCCCTCATGGAATGCAGAGTCTCTGAAAATGAAAAATCCTCAGGAGGAGAAGCTGAAGGAGTAGAATCATCCACATCAGAATCAGAATAAGGAGGAAACTCCTGCAAGTCTTCAGTCAAGACTCAGAAGCCTCCGAACAGTGCTCAAAACTCTCAAACTCAGGTTCCATCCTAGGCCTCTTATCAGGAGGGGGCATAGAACCTCTAATCATAGTAATCAAATCCTCTGCCATTTTAAGCATATGTTTCTTAGGCAAAGACCCTGAAGCACTAGGAGAAACCCCCACTGAAGCTACACTAGGCCTGCCTCTCAAAGAAGCCTTGGAAACAGAGGGGGAGGCTCTAACCACCTTAGGAAGAGAGGGAAGAACAGCCACCTGAGAAGCCCCCTCAGCCTGGCCTACTTCCTGAGAGGATACATCCTGTAACAATAAAGTCTCACCCTGAGACTCCAAAGAAACACCTGGCAGAACCTCCGGCTCCACTGAGCCTTCTAAAGAACCGGCGTCAGGGACTGTCGGTTCTTCCACTCTAGGCTTTGCTGCTTTATCCTTGCGCTTTTTGCCCGAAGCGGGCGGAGCATCCGACGGCATTTTATAATTACAACGCTTCCCAAAAACTAACCTGGCACAGTCTAACCTTCTCTTAATAGTGCGTTTGTTAAATCTAGCACAAGAGCGGCATCCAACAACGTCGTGCTCAGGTCCTAAACAAGGTATACACAAAGTATGGTAATCCCTATGAGGTATCTGTTTCCCACAAGAAATACAGTTATTCACTTTTTCTGACATCCGGTTAAATACTGAGGCAAGAAAAACAAAATATTCCCCAACGGGGTACTTAGCCAACTTTGATTCGGTCTGAAACTCTGACTTCAGAAACTTTCAGAACGCCAACCTGCACTCGCAAAATTGCTTCTGCATCGGACCATGCGGCAAAAAAGACTGAGGATATGACGTCGGTCATGCGCATTAGTACCCTGACGTACTGACGTCAGTCTAATGCGCCCTGACCGACGTCAGCCATATACTTTGGTATTCGGGCCGACTCGACAGCGGACTACCCAATAGTTAGGACTGCAGCAATGTGGAATGAAGAACATCTGCTGTAGAGTCAGCATTTTGAATTTTGGGACAATGAGGTATGTGTTCAGTGCGGACAGGTCTAGAATAGGTCTCCATTGATTTTCCTTCCTTGGCACCAGGAAAAGTCTGGAGTAAAATCCTTGCCCTTGTTCCATAGATGGTACCTTTTCTATAGCTCTCATCCTTTTTAAGTTGTCTATTTGTTCTAGAGCGTTTGCCATTTGATTTGGAGGTAGGTTTGGCATTCCTCTCTTCCTTGGTAGAGTATGGAAGTGAAACCTGTAACCTTTGTCTATTGTCTGTAAAATCCATTTGTCTCCTGTAATGCAATGCCAGTTTACTGAAAATAAGGCTAGCTTTCCGCCTAAGGGTGCTTCTAGTTGTTCCCTGGTAGGCGGCTTCAGAGCCAAGTCACTGTGATTGTCCTGTGGAAGTGGTAGTGGCTGGGTCTGCAGCAGTACGCTGGTTGTTAGGCTGCCACTGACGTCCTCTGTATGCACCTCTGGATTGACCTCTGCCTCTTGTGCGCCTATTCCTGCCTCTCTGTGCTCTGTTGGAGTCTGGAAAGGACCAATTCTTGGAAGGCCAGTTCCTACTAAACCTTGGAGGCTGGACCTGTAAGAAATCCTTGACTGTCTGGACAGATTTTGCTTTCTCTTCCACCTTCTTAAGCACTTGCTGTGCAGGAGAGCCAAACAAATTGTGTTTATCCATGGGAGCATCTAGGAGCTTTGATTTTACATGGTCTGGTAAGGACTGCTCTTTTAACCATGCATGCCTTCTGATCACTGTACCAGTCATAGCTGATCTAAAGGAGGCCTCCAGTGCATCATAGCCGCATTTTAAGGAATGATTACTGACCTGCTGTATGCTATGTACCATTTCCTGAAGAGACTTTCGGTCTAAAGGTTCAGGTGAGGACAGCTTTTTAGATAACTGATCTAACATAAATTCCTGATACTGAATCATGTGGAATTGACAGTTTAAGGCCCTAGCCGAAAGAGTTGCAGAAGTATAAACTTTTTTACCCCATCTCCAAGGCCCTAGATTCCCTTTCAGAGGGGAGTGGGTTTTTGGCAGAGGTAGCTGCTACCGCTTTGGGGCCCTGTGAAACAGTTTCAGGATCTGCAAAAGGAGCCTTATACAAGTGATTATGTGTGTCCGGGACCCTGTAGTATCTGTCGGGCTTAGCAGGGGCCGGAGGGAGTGAATCAGGAGCAGTACAAGCATCATTAAATGCATCATCCACAACTGTAAGTACTGGAGGAATGGCTAAAGGCCTATGCTGTGGCAAATGCAAAAAAGTTCTAAGCCTTTTCCTAGAGTCTGAGAAATCCTGACCCTGCCATTGAAATTGTTCCCTCATAGCATGCAGGGTTTTCCCAAAGGAAAATTCCTCAGGAGGAGAGGCAGAAGGAATGGAGTCTTCTGCATCAGAGTCCTCATATGGAGAATAAGGGCCCTCAGGAGGGTTTGTATTTTCTGATTCGCCTGAGGAGTAATCAGTGGAAACTGGCTCAGGGGTTCTGCTCTAGGCCTCTTCTCTGGAGGGGATCGAGAGGCCCTATCAGGGTGAGACTGGGATCCCCTGATCAAAGAAATGAGATCCTCTGCTAGACTAAGCATTTGAGTACTAGAGCTAGGCCTGTGAGAGGGGGCTTTTGTAGGCACGGCCTTGGAAGATTTAGCTGCTTTAGCCCTGGCAAAGGCCTTAATTGACATGGATGCAGGGGGCCTAGCAGCTCCACGCAGGAGTAGATACATCTAGGGAATAGTATCTGATAAATCCTGAGAAACTGTAAGAGCAGGAGGAATTTCAGTAGCAGATTCAGCCATGCTGGAAGAGGCCTCGGTAGTAGGAGGCATGCTTTGGCCGAAGAACCGCAGACTTCGGTTTCAGCGAAACCGAGACACTTTCAGGTTGGCTTAACCGCTGTTTCGCGAAACCGCTGGACCGCGAGTGTCGGTCCTTTTCCACGCTTTTAGCTAAATGTGAAGTCGGAGTCTCCTACGCATGATATAAGCAAAAGCGGAGCCGAAAACTCGGCAAACTCCGACCGACGCCTAAGCGTCCGTCGGTTGAAGGAAGCACAGGCTAAACAAGCTGCTACGTCGTGGTCTGGGCCTAAACAAGGTACGCAGTAACAGTGGAAGTCTTTATGAGGTATTTGTTTCCCACAAGTTAAACAGTTATTCACTTTTTCTGACATCGGCTGAGGCAAGAAAGAGTCCCCAACGGGGTACTTAGCTTTTAGAAGTCTTCGGTAGTAGTAATCTCTGGATCTGACCGACCGGCACTTGCGAACAGCTTCTGCTTCGGGCGCCACGCGGCAAGAAAGACTGGGGAAAATGGCGTCGGCTTATGCCTTTATACCCGAAGAACTGCAGCTATGACGTCGGGTGAAGTGCGACACCAGCCGAGGCCAGACCCAGACTTTGGAATCCGGCCGACCGAAGGGCTGCCTGAGGCCAGGACAACCCATTTGTTAGGACTGCAGATGCATCCTTGAAGGACATCTGTACTATGTTCTTCATGTTTCACTGTTGCAGTCATTACATTTGGGTAGATTCCCAAAGCTAAGGATGGGAGGAGGAATTTAGATAGCAGTAGGACCAGCTATAAGGCCCTGCAAAACTGCAGTGGCAAAGCCAGCTCTGGATTTAGAGAGAATTGGCAAATGGTAATGCTTGGTGAAAGTATGTACAGATCTCCAGGTAGCAGCTTCTATGTTGTCCCTGGTAGGTACGCCTCTGAGAAAGACTGTAGAGGTAGATGCAGCCCTGGTTGAGTGGGATCCGATACCTTGTGGGATAGGTTTTCCATGGTGCTTATAGCAAAAGTGAATGCAATGGCCTATCCATTTGGAGATAGTTCGCTTTGAAATAGCCTTCCCCCATCTGTCCCTGCAGCAAATGCCACCAACAGTTGTTTGGATTTCTTTTGAGGTTTAAACCTGTCCAAGTAGAATCTAAGTTGTCTGTGCACATCTAAGGAGTGCAGTATCAAGTTTCCCTTTGTTCTGTGGATTAGGAAAGAAGGTAGGCAAATTAATGGACTGATTAAAGGCCACACTGGGTACCACCTTTGGCATGAAAGAGGTATTGGTCCTGAGGGACACCCTGTCCGCATGAAAGATGATGAAAGGCTCCACTGCCATATGGGCCTGTAACTCAGATACCCTTCTTGCTGAAGTGTTGGCTAAAAGGGAAGCTGCTTTCCAAGAAAGGAATTTTAAATCTGCAGTAGCAGTTGGCTCGAAAGGAGGAAAGGGTGAGTTTCTCCAATACAAGGTTAAGGTCCCAGGCTGGAGTTAGGGCTCTCCTGGGTGGTCTTACATTTTTTGGCCCCTCTGATGAACTGCCTGAGCAGTGGAAGAGAGAAGAGGGGAGGTTCTATGTTATAATGAGCTGAAATGGCGGAGGCGTGAATTTTTATTGAGGAAAAAGACAGGCCCTTGTGAAGCATCTCAGTTAAGTATTGCAAAATCTGAGGTAAATTGGGCACTGCTGTGCTCATCTCTTGAGAATGGTTCCAGGCACAGACACAGAATCTTTTCCATTTTTCAGCATAAAATTTTCTAGTACTAGGCCTCATTGCCTCTAAAAATGACATCCATCACCGATTTATTGAGGGATGGTAAAGGAGAGCTTAGGTAATTAGCCAGGCTGCTAGGTTCAGTGTTTGAAGCTGAGGGTGCAGAATCTGGTTCTCTGCTGAGGCAGCAGGGTACAAGTCTGAGGCAGGTGACATGGGGCCAACAATGATACACTGCGCAGGAGGGGGTACCAGTGTTGGCGTGGCCAGGCTGGTGCAATCAAAATCATCCTTGGTTTCTCTTGTTTGATCTTTAGTAGTACTTTGGAGAGCAGAGGCAGAGGAGGAAAGGCATAAACTGATAGGTTTTTCCAGCTGAAGGACAGAGCATCCACTTTCCAAGCTGGTCTGTGGGGAGTCCTTACACAAAATTTTTCCAATTGATAGTTCTGGGGGGAGGCAAACAGGTCTATATCTGGGCTCCCCCATTTGCTTGTCAACATGTTGAAAATCCTTTGTTCCAATTTCCACTCCTGTGGGTCCATGAGGGTTCTACTTAGTCCATCTGCCAGTGAAAGTTTTCCTGGCAGGAATTGAGCTTGTAGATGTACTTGGCAGCTCAAGGCTGTGTTCCAAAATGCCATGGCTAGCCTGCAGAGGGGATAAGAATGTGTACCCCCCCCCCCTGCTTGTTTATGTACCACATAACAGTGGTGTTGTCAGTCTTTACCATTAACTGTCCTGGAAGAATGTGGTCCTTGAAGGCTGTCGGAGCATTCTGTACAGCTAACATTTCTTTATGACTGATGTGAAGGTGCATTTGAATTGGGTTCCAGGGTTCCATTTGCCCCGAATGCACTTTCCTGCCATGTCCCCCCCCCCCATTCATAGTCTGATGCGTCTGTTAAGGTTTGGGCGGCAGAGGGTAGTGTGAATGGTAGTCCCTTGTTTTGGTGGCAGGCCTCTGCCCACCAAAGGAACTCTAGGTGTAGACAAGGAATTATAGGAATCACTGCTTCTAGATCCTGAGAATGTTGACACCATAGGTTTTTAGATACCATTGTAGTTTCCTCACATGCAGTCTTGCATATGGAATTAGAAGAATGCAGGAGTCCATGAACCCCAAGGCTTGTATTATTTGCCTTGCAGATAGCAGGAGTTTTGTGACCACTTGTTTGAAGTAGGTTGTCAAGTGAATTTGTTTCTATGGCATGAGGAAAGCCATCTGGGAAGTTGTATTCAAGTTTGCTCCCAGGAATATGATTTGTTGACAGGGTACCAGGTGTGATCTATTTTAATTTATGGTGTACCCTAGACAAGTTAGCACCCTCTGTACAAAAGCTAGATGATTCAAAAGTATGTCCTGGTTTTCTGCCTGAATTAGACAATCATCCAGGTATTGGTATATTTGAATATTTCTTTGTCTGCAAAATGCGATGACTGGAGCTAGGCACTTTGTGAGTACCCTGGGCGCAGTAGATAAGCCAAAGGGCAGTGCAGAGAACTGATAGCGCGTGTAGCCTGCTTTGAAGTGTAGGTATCTTCTGCAAGATTCCCTGATTGGGATGTGCAGGTATGCTCCTTTAAATTTAGTGTTGCCAACCAGGCATCTTTGCTTAGCACAGGAAGCAACTGGTGAAGAGGCAGCATCTTGAATTTTGGAATCACCAAAAAGGTGTTTAGAGTAGGCAGGTCCAGCACAGAACGTCATGAATGGTCTTTTCTGTGTACCAGGAAAAATCTTGAATAGAAACCTTGTCCCTTTTTCTCTTCTGGTACCAGTTGAATAGCCCCTATGCTTAAGAGAGAGTACTTGCTTTTGGGCCTCTGCCCACTGCTTTGTAGGTAGATCTGGCCAACCGCTTGGAGTTGGTGACGTGTGGAAGTGAAATCTGTATCCTTGGGGCACTATAATTAAAACCCACTTATCCTGGGTAATGAGTCCCCAGTTCTTTGCATGAAGTGCAATCTTTCCTCCCAAAGGGGCAGTCAGTTGAGAAGTGCTTTGAAGTTTTAAAAAGAAGTCATTGAGACAGTTTACCATGGGGGGGGGGGGGGGTTTATTACTCCCAAATTTGGAAGTGGAGGCCCCCCACTGCTTAGCCCTGCGCGTTCCCTGGGACTGAAGCCTGGGTGCTCTGTTGGATCTGGGTTTGGACTGAGAAGGTCTGGAAGAGGCAGGAAAGGACCAATTCTTAGAAGGCCAATGCCTACTAAATCTTGGAGGTTGTACTTGTAAAAAGTCTTTAACAGTTTGCAAAGATTTAGCTTTTTCCTCCATCTTTTTAAGAACTTATTCTGCCTTGTTGCCAAACAGGTGGCCCTGATTTAAGGGAGAATCCAGTAATTATGCTTTAACATGATCTGGCAAGGATTTCTCCTTAAGCCAAGCATGCCTTCTAAGTACAGACACAGTTACCGCAGCCCTGCAAGATGCCTCTAGTGAATCAAAACCACATTGCAATGTATGTTTACCAGCTTGTTCAGCAGAATGCATAAAATCCTGTAAATCCTTATTTTCAGCACAATCAGGAGTCAACATCATTTTCTGTTTAAGCAATCCAATAATATGCAGCTGATGCTTTAACATATGAAACTGGCAATTCAAGGCCCTAATGGCCAAAGTTGCAGAAGTGTATACCTTCTTACCCAATCTATACAGTGCCCTGGAGTCTCTATCAGAGGGGGTAGGATTTTTGGCAGTAGTAGCTTTAATGCCCTTGGGTCCTTGTGAAATGGTTTCAGGATCCGCAGTAGGATTTTTGAAAAGGAACTTGTGAGAGAGTCAGGAATCCTGTAATATCTATCAGGTTTTCTGGAAGCAGGAGGAAGGTTAAGGGCCGTGCTAGATTCTAAAAAGGCATCATCAACAATGTCCAGTACAGGAGGTATAGCTAAAGGCCTGTGCTGGGGCAGGAGTAAGAAATCCCTAAGCCTCTTTTTAGAATCAAAGAAATCCTGACTTTCCCAACGAAAAAGCTCCCTGAGAGTATGCACGGTTTCACCAAAAGAGAAATCCTCTGTGGGGGCAGAGGGAATAGAGTCCTCAGCATCAGAATCCTCATAGGTAGATAAGGGTAAATCATGGTCATCACAGAAAACCGAAATTTCAGAATCCTGGTCAGAAGTATCATAAGCAAACTCAGTCCTAGGTCTCAGAGGAGGAAGGTTGGCCTCCCCTGATTAAAGTAATAAGGTCTTCAGTCATTCTTATCATTTGTTCTTTAGGCATAGAGGCCTGACCATGCGGTCTGGGCGTCAGTTTTCTACGCATGGTTCGAGTTTTAGGCCTTGAAGAAGAAGATGGCGCCGGTTTAATATGCAAGTCAGTAGGCCTGAATACTCTCTCAGAAGCCGGTGCCTGCACAGCGGCTCCGGACCCATCCAAGGTAGAGACATCTGCAGGTTCCACAGCTGAAGTATCTCGCGGCATACGGGACTCCAAATGAGTCTCAGTAGAGGCCTGCGAATCTGAAGTAGCGGGTATCAGGGGCTGCAAAAGCACCTCACTGACTACCGGCGAACTGGGTGGCCTGTCTCTGTCTTTATCTTTGCGTTTCTTCAGAATGTCAGTAGTCGGATGGCTTACCGAAGACATATCAGGATAACTGCACCGAGCACCAAAAAATTTAGAAGCGCAAATATACCGAAGACGGATAGTTCGTGGTTTAAATAAGGCACAAAACCGACAGCGAGGTACGTTGTGGTCAGGGCCTAGGCAAGGAATAGAGTACGAATGAAAATCTTTATGAGGTATTTGCTTTCCAAAAGAAATGCAATTATTTACTTTTTACTGACATCGGTTTAGAGCAAGAAAAAATTTCCCGAACGGGGTACTTAGCTTTTAGTTGAAGACTTAGGTTCTGAAACTCGAAAACGAAAATTTCAGGAGTCGGCCGACGGGCACTTGCGAACTGCTTCTGCTTCGGGCACCGCACAGCAAGAAAGACTGATGTAACGATTTTGTCTGCATGTTTTATACCCCTGACGACCAGACGTCACAGAAGAAGAGACAGCAACTGACGCAGGACCAAAGACTTTGTTAATCAGGCCGACTGAGGGCTACCTGCAAGCAGATATCCCAAATGTAATGACTGCAACAGTGAAACACGAAGAACATCCAAGCTGTCGGGACAAGGGTGATCGTGGCTGCTATGGACCCCAACACCCTTAAAACCATCTCTGCAGAAGGCGATGGAAGTTTAAGAATGCACAAGACATGTTTTGTTTGAGAGAGTGAAGTCGGCTATCAGGAAGGCCCTAGTCTGAATGCTGTCCAACCAGGCTTCTATAAAGTCCAGAACTTGAACCGGTTGGAAGAGAGCTTTGTTGAGATTGATGGTAATGTTGGGGGGTTTGGACGAGAAAGTCCCGGGCTTGGCAGAGTCGATGCCTAGAGGGGTGGAGAGGAGGCAATCATCCACGTAAGGGAAGACCTCAAAGCCCTTCAGCTGCAGGTGAGCTGCTACCACCGCCATCACTTTGGTGAACACCCTGGGGACTGTGGTGAGAACAAAGGATAGCAACAGGGGTGGCTCGTGATATCGGACTGCCGGACTGCATCCTCCCACCTAGAAAAAAACACAAAAAAAATCTTTAAAACTATAAAAACAAAACTGGGGAAAAAAAAAGCACGAGTCTCGACTCCTCTGCGCATGCGCAGAGGCATTTGAAGACTTCAGACTGCCTTTATCAGCAGTCCGGATAGAGAAACACAGGTACCCAGCAATCATTGCTGCAAGTGCACCCAGGAATTAGTGCAGTGACGACCGCACAGAAGAGGAGGTCTGGACTGCTTCGGCTGCAGGCAGACCCAATGAAGAGAAAGGTGAGCTGGAGGACACAATGGGGACTGAGAGAGGTGAGCTGTTCTCGTAGGACATATATATTGCACGGGCTGGACTTCTCTGTTTCGCGGGTGGGTTTGGTCGCTGGATTGCTCCGTTTTGGTCGCTGGCTGGATTCATTCAGGAGGTAGGTGGTCGCTTCGTTCGTTGAGACATACAGGATGTAGGTGGTCGCTGGCTGGATTCATTCAGGTGTGTTGTGTGTGTAATGCCCAAGTTACTATATACTGGTGGCTAGAGAGAGCAAATGGTGGTGGATAGAGATACTCAGGCTTGAACCCTGTACCTTGGATGCAGGTGGCAAGGACCCGAATTCCCTCTCCTCCACCATTTCTAAAAAAATGTGCAGATTTTTGCCTCATATTTGTTCTGTTCCTCATAAAATCTGTGGTTTCTGTATCTACATTTTTCCTTGCAAAGTCTGTAGTGTAGTGGTGCACTGGTAGCACTGCTGCCTAACAGCTACAGGTTATCTGGTTTGATTCTTGGGGTGCCTTCTGTGTGAAATTGTTCTAGCAGTTGTCTAAGTTTATAACATGTCTATTTGAAATTTGTCCCTATTTTTGGTTCTGTATTCCCCCATTATTGGCTTTGTCCAGGTATTTTGTGCTAAGGTTGAGAGTTATCTATGGTGGGAACTGTATTCATTGAATGTTTGGGGGCTGTATCCCCCCCCCCCATTACTGGCTTTGTCCACATGCTAAGAGGTTGAGAAGCTATAGTGAGAACTGAATTCACTGAATATGTTTGGGGGCTGTATTCACCCCATTATTGGCTTTGTTCAGGTGTTTTGTGCCAAGAGGTCGACAGCTATGCTGAGCACTGAATTCACTAAATGGTAGCCATTTAAGTTTGTCTTCCTCTCTTTTACAAAACAGCTGATTTGGCATAGTGGTATGTTTCTCTGACTGTTTTGCACAGGGTCCCCCTGGGCTAAAGACGTGGCAGTGAAATGTATGGTGGTAACCCAGCATTTTATTCTAGCAACTTTCCAACATTATACAAGCAATGTTTAAAATGTGTCCTTGGCTTTTGTCCCCCCCTCCCAAATAAATTTCGGCTTTTTCCAGATTTCTTGTGCTGCAAAGTTCAGAGATACAACTGCGTGTCGAGTAGATTTTACAAGGAGCTGAGAGCTGCAGAGGAACAAAACTTTATTGCTGCTTATTCTAAGTCTCCTTGTATTAATAGCACAACAGGTAGTGTACTTGCTTTTGATGCAGAAGGCTGTGGGTTCTACTCCCACAGTAGATAGATGCAATGCTGATACTGTACTGTGTTGTAAAGTGGGTGGATGCTGCTGTCCTTTTTGGCAAAGATACCTAGAGTAGTAACTATGAACCTGTTATCAGTTTGCCATACAGTCCCTATTGCGATATTACTAGCTTATCACTTTTTTTAATGCATGCAACATAGGCATTTTATTCCTCAAGGGCTACAGGCACTTTATCTGTAGATGAATAAACAGTGACATATAAAGTTGTTTGCTAGCAGCAACCTCTTCATTGTTACAGATTTCTTTAATGTGGAATTATTTAGATGACTTTTACTATTTTAGAGATTGTGCATATTTACTGATACTGGTGGACTGTAGAAGGTTGAGTAGACTTTTATGATGGAAATGTTCTGAATTGGGTAGTTTTGTCATTGGTGCATGCATTTTGTTTCATTGTTTACTGGAAAAATGTTCAAAACAATACATTTAAAATGCTGTCTAACAACTGTACTGTATTGTACAAGGAATATAATTTAGTAGAATCAGGAAGGTGTATCAAAGAGCACATGTAAGTACCATGTGCAAGGGCCTATGATTTGAAAACAGCCCAAAGTTAATCTTTATCTGCCACTGGCAAAATGTATTTTCTTTGAATGTGGGTTTCAATACTGTTTCATTGAATGTGAGTTTCAAGGGCAGAGAAGTTTTTAATGCTAAGCCAGTTTTCATTGTGAGACTGCGTTGCTTAGTTTAGCAGAGGTCTTACTGTTTGTGCTGTAAAATGCAAAATAAAACTTTCAAATGAAATCCAAATCATCATAGAAGTAAAGCAGTATGCACATTAGTGTTTATGGTAAATGGAGTGAAACAGCCAAGTAATGGATCATTGGAATGGCTGCAGGGGGGAGGGCTCCATTCCACCATGATTTTGTGAGGGGGAAGGGCGGCAAACTCAAAGACACCCTCAGCTGAACTGTACCTCCCAACTGTCCAGATTTTCACAGAATTAATAGATTTTTGCTTCTTATTTTTGATTTGTTCCTCATAATATTTGTGGTTTTCTCATTTAGGAATTAAGTCACTAAATAATGACACACTGAGTTTCAGACTTCATAACCTTCAGAAAAATGCATGCTAAAGTAAGACCTGTTCTATCAACTGTCTCAGTTTATACAAGAGCAATTTTTAGTACTGTTTATATGTTCCCCTAATATATTTGGCCTTGTCCAGATTTATTGCATTAACAGGTTGAGAGGTACATGCAAATAAATTGCTTTATAGAATTAGGCATAGCCAAACCTCTCAAATGTCCCCAAATTTGGCTCAAAATGTTGCTCTTCCCCTAATAATCCCTCCGCAAAATAGCAATTTTGGAAGAAAACATGGAGGGTTTACAATTAAGAAATAACTGTAATAATCAGAGTTATAGATTACTTTTATTTCAGAAATGCATGTAGATTCTTTTATTTTGTCAGCTGCTCAAGTTAGCAGTACTATTATTTAAAAAAGTGTCCTTTCTTTGACAGGTTCCCAGCTGTATTGTCTGGCTATTTTATATTTTTGCATCACATTTTTGGTCCATTTTTCATAAAATTGTTTTTTTGGCAAATTAGTGGTAAATCATTAAAGACTGAAGTTAGAAAATAATGACAGACATTTGAGTTTCAGATTTCATACCTTTCAGAAAATTCATACTAATGCAAGACCTACTATTCTATTATCTTTCTAAGTTTATAAGAGCAATATTTAAAAATTGTCCTTATTTTTGGGCCTTTGTCCCACTTCTATGTATGGCTTTGCTCTGAGGGTGAGAGGTATGACAAATGTGTCAGGGCCATCACAGTCAGCCAGAGACATTTCAAATTGTGACATACTTGTTGCACCCCACTCCCCCATGTAGTGACTCTGGATGTGTCCAAGCAAGGCAAGGAGCAGTTATGCAGTGTAAATGTGCAGGGTATCCCCCCATCCAAGGTAGAGTACTACAGTGGCTTTTCATCTGTTCTTGATTTTGCAGAATGGTCTGGTTTCTGTCATATTTTTGTACTGTTGATTTATGCTTATTACTCAGAAAGTGCCTGTTGCTCTGTGTTTTAAGTAGCAATGCTTTAATGACCATTAGGTAATCTTGTCTGAGATCATAACATGCAAGTAAGCTTTAATAAGCCTGCCAACATTGAAGCCTTTCTGTTGTTGCCATGCAGAGAATACTGAACTAGATAATGTAAAAGCGTTTGGTATTGAAATGCATATGACAGTATTTGTAATAAAGGACAGGATTACATTATTTTAAGAAGCTCATTACACTTGTTGGAGACTTCCAGTGATCTCTGAGGGCTTTACCCGTAAGCTAAACAGAATGCTATTCATGTGTGGTCCGTAACCTGTACAGTAATCCTTTAAGTAATGTATCTTGAGCTTGTTTGCTTTTCATTTTTTACTTTGATCATGTTTTCCCAATGAAACAAGTAGATAGTTGTCAGGCAGCAGGTCATTTTTGGATAAGAAACATTTTTACAAGTGGGGATATCACACAGATTGCTACTTTCAGCATGTTACTTGGTACATAAAGCTGAATATAAATTATAATTAGAACTGCAGTGCAAGGAGAAGCGGTTTGAGTTGAGTGCTGCTTGTTTTTCTTGTACTTGATTTTGACTGGCATTCCAGTAATGTATTTAAAAAGTAATTTATTTTTCCATGCCTCTCAACCTTTTTGTTTCCATCTAGATATTAAGTAAGCTGTCAAGCTGCCAATGCATTGAAATATTTTTTATTCTTTTATACTTCATTTGTCTTGATTGGACTCTCATGAGGGTTTGGCACCCAGGGCAGCATATTTAATTAAAGTTTAGTTTTTTGTGGTTTTGAGCATAGGTCCTCCCCTTTCTACTTGTCCGCACCCCCTTCCCATTGACCCCACCCATTCATCTATCTCCTGCAGCCCCCCTTTGATTTGAAGTCACCAGCCGCCACTGGATAGCACTCTGAATTGGTAATGACTGGCCCCCAACCTGAAGCGGAGAAACCTCCAAGAGCGTCTGCCCATTTTGATGTGAAAGTACACATCTTGAAGGTCTACTGAGTACATCCAGTTGTTTTCCTGCAAAAAGGGCAGGACAGATTGGAGAGTGACCATCCGGAATTTTGTCTTGGCAACTGACAGATTCAGGGTAGAGAGATCCATAATTGGCCTCAAGTCCCCCATTCTCTTTGGCACCAAAAAGAACCTGGAATAAATGCTTAACCCAGACTGGTGTGGGTGAATGGGCTGGATGACTTGTTTTTCTAGAAGCTTGGAAATTTTCTGTACTGCTGCCTCCCTTTGTGCAGGTGGAATGTCCAGAGGAACCTGGTCGGGCTTGGCGTTTGAAAGAAGGGGATTGAATATCTTCTGTATATGATTCGCAACACCCACTGATCATTTGTAATTGACTCCCAGGCTGATGAGTCTAGCAAGAGTCGACCCCCGACTGCCTCCAGAGACGAGCAGCCAGGCAACCCTTCAGGGCTTATGGTAGGGCCTTGTCCAGGAACAGATCCAGAGACCTTTGACTTCTCTGGCCCCCTCTGCCATGAGGGCGGCATCTGTCATATCCCCCTCTGTCTCTAGGGGAAGACGAGTCCCAAGTGTCTTGATAACAACCCCAAGACTTCCAGAACCACATCTTCTTTGCCCCCCCTGCTGATTCCCGGAAAAGGATCATTGAGGGGTTGAGAAGCAGATTCCTAAGGCAGACAAAGTCGTCCCATCTTCGCTCTGGACCAGAGTGTCACATACTATCTTACCAAAATGGGTGTAACCATCATACGGGGCATTTGTAAAGGACACCTTGAAGTGCTCCAAGAAGGTACAAAGCCAGAACCAGGCGTGATGCCTGATGGCAACGCCTGCCCCAGCAGCTCTAGCAGTGCCCTCTGTGGCAAGAGAGAGAAGCCGCATAGAGGTATTGGCAATGGAAGTGAGGGTGGCCATTCTGGAGGAGAAGACCTTCTTACCCTCCGCAAACATGGACCCGGAGATAGACTCTGTGACCTCCTTCACCAGGTCTCGCTGAAGCCTAATGACGTGTGCCATATAGTTCAGCGCATGCACAGTGGATGTGACTGAAGCGTAGCCCTGCTTCCCAAAAGGGTACAATGTCCTAGACTCTCGGTCCGGCAGGTGAACCATGGAGCTCTCCTTTGCAAGCTCCTTCTTGGTGGCCGCCACCTCCATGGCACCGACTGGTATCCCTTTGATCAATGTAGCTTGTCTGTGGGGGCACTAAGGACCTTATTGGGGTGCTTGAGAATAGGCTCCACTGTGTCGGGCTCCTTCTATGCCTGAGATGTCACAAGATCCACCAAGGGATCTGCTGGAGGTGGGGGGGGGGGTGCCCAGGAAGTAGAGGGCTCTGCACCAAATGCCTCCAGGAACAAAGACTCATCAGGGTTGGGTTTTTGGACGGACCACCCCTCGCGCTGTCGCAGGAACTTCATGAGGTCTCCAAACGAGACATCCTCCGGGGTGATCGGGAGGAACCCTCCCCCACCTTCAAGTTGGTGTCTTCCGTGACAGACTCCGGCAAGGAGCCTACGTGCCTCTTTTTACACATATGTTTTCGACGAACCTCCATGGGGGGGGGGGCCTCTGGGGAGGACTCGAAAACTTCTAGCTGCTCCCGTGAGGGGGCTCCCTGGGGCAGAGAGGCAGCACGCTGTCCCTGAGGTAACAGGATGGTAGAATCAGGACCAGAAAGAGGCAGCCAGGATGTATTCTGAAGACTAGAGCATCAAGGGTCTTGATGGGATCAAAAGAACTCTCTCCACCACGTCAAAGGCAGATGGAGAGCGAACCGCCTGAATAGTGGCAACAGACAGCTCCGCATTCCTCTGGATAAATGGGGGAGCCGAAGCCAAACCTCTAGGCACTGAGACTCCGATTGGAAGGCTCTGCTCTGAAAAAACTCAGAGCCGAAACCCTCCTCTCAGATCTGGCACCGAGGCTATGGCTCAGAGCCGGACAGATCAGAGCTAGTCTGATCTGACCTGCTCAAGGTAATGGACAGTGTCGAGGTACCGTCAGCGCCAACCCCTCGACACTGAGGGTCTTCGGATCCAAGGACTCCAAAACCAGGGGTTGGACCACAGAAGAAGTAATCGGGATGAAGGTGGACTGCATCCTCCCTGCTCTGGACAGGGGCAGGCAAGACATCCATCTGTATCTGAGCGCAGATGAACTTCGCATCATCCTGTCCACCTCGGCTTCAGAAAAGCTGCTGGTGGATCTGGATGAAGAAGCCATAGACACCAGCTAGGTGGGGTGGTGAGGTGTGATGTCGATGCCAGGGAACTGGTCAGAAGCATCTCTTGCTCTGGGGAGAAGCGAGGGGAATGGAGCCCGGGAGACTTGATCCTTGAAGCCGAACGGAGTTTGGCAGGAGGACCCACAGAGTATGAGCAGTTGGGGGACCGCTTCTTAGACTTGCCCTGATGCCTGTGCTTATCCTGACTTGTCCTCTTGGCTGCAGGTTAAGTCGCAAAGGCTGGGGAGGGGGGCAGAAGTTGTAGCAGGGGTAGCAGTGGAAGAGGAGGCCTGGGCCCCTATAGAGGGTGGTGGAAGAAGGCCTTTTACAACAAGTTTGCTCCTCCTGTTGATCAATGCGCGGGGTGGCCATCAGCCGGGGAAAGCTTGTGGCCACACTAAGTGCACTTGCAAAACCCAGGTTTTGGAGTCTCTGACATGGTCAAAGACAGAGGTAGGTATATAACAGCTTACTAATAGTGATTACACAGTTGTCTTTGAAAGCACTAGCACTTTAAAATGTACTCATTAGTTTTTACAATTGCTATTAATCAATTAAGGTTTTTATTGCTAGTAGTATTTAAAGGTGAGCACATCCGTTGTATATTTTGTCTTGAAAAAGCCTGATATTTATCAGGCGAAAGCGCTTGATTTACTGTTTGTCTAAAGTGAGATATCGTGTCGTGTACTACAATAAAGTGGAGGATTATTTGGCTGTTCCGTGGTTGTGGTTCGTTTTTGTTCTTGGCTTTGGAAACTTTTGTTCTGATTTGGAGTTGCTTCGTTAACCATGACTGAAAGGGCCAGCCAGTCCGACTTCGATGCGACACCATGTATTCTTAAGGATGTGCCAGATGATGTTCCCGTAACTCGGGAAGAATTTCGCCAGGCGGTGAACCTTCTAACCCAGTTAACTGCCTCTTTGAGGCAACCGGACACTAGTGAAGTCCCGTGTAATCAACTACAAGGGCTTGAAAAAAACAAAAGTGCCATTAACGCTAATGGAAAAAAGCAGTCAATTCTTTCTGCTTTTAAACCGGCAATGCAAAAAGGAGCTGGTGAGGGATTGAGCAACCTTCCTTCCACCTCAGCCGGTGGGGTGGAGACTACAAGAGCATCTTTTAATTTCAACGCTTGGACTACCAAGCAGTTTGCTTTCAATTCAGGTACATTTTCTCGTTGTGATGTTGATAATGAACCTTCTATTGACAATCTTAAACTATTTAGTGACAAATTATATGTATACAAGGCAATGCAACTTGAAGTGGACTATTTAGCTGAATGCCTTCGAGTTCAGAGAGTTCCCAAAGGCCTTCGGTACACCAAATTTCCTAATAATGCAACACCAGGGTCCACACTTTTTAAAGAATTGACAGAGCTTTTTAATAAAACAGGTCTGGAAATGATCAAACTGATGTTAAAAGACTATGAAACTAAACTTGGAACACTTCTAGTGGACTTGAACAAATTAAATAATGATGTGGTCACTGACACTAATTTTGTTCAGGTTAAGAGAGATTATGGCCATGTTTTTCACGACGTTGACCAACCATTGCATTAAGATTGTTAACCGAAAGGTTAGGAAACTGGAAAGAGATCTTAATGAATACAAGAAATGGTATTGCATACCAACCAGCCTATAAGGCAAATTATAACACAAATAATAGATTTAACAGGGTTGTCAATGTTGATAACATTGATTCTCCGGTAGATGGTCCACGTAGAAGTGAAAGGCTTGCACAAAAATCTAATTCAAATGTTAGAAATGGGCAGCAGGTTTTTCAATTTCCCCCAGGCAGGACCAACAACAGGGGTCCTTTCTACCAGCAAAGGAATTGGGTGAACCAACAGAGGTAGTACTACATAATGGGGGAGATCAGGTAGCATTTATTAGAAAGAATGTGTTTGACACAGCTAGCACACCATACTCAATTACTTCTAAGAACAATTTTAAAGTGTATAATTTTACTGATACAGAGATTTGCAATACACACTTTGACTTATTTACTAAAGGCTTTCATTTTGTGCCCATGTGTCCTTTAGATGTTACGAAAACAATTTTAGAATTGAAATTGTTTACTAGAAAACTCAACCTTAATGTTTGGTTTAAAGGGCAGGAACATGTACAAGAAAAATTCTCAAGAGCAAGTACATTTAACCCACCCCTACACCCAGTACTGAAAACTTTTGAAGAGTTAGTAGAAGGGGACATTCGGAATAACTTTAATGGTAACACTTCTAAAGTACAGAACTTATCGTTAGAATGTTTACAGCTTATTAATCTCATGAAAGCTGACAAGATAAGAATCATGAAGCCAGACAAGGGGGGGGGGTTGTTTTAATGTATGGGTGCAACTATGAGGCAGCAATGTTTGACATCCTACACGACTCTGAGCAATACACTATTGTCTCTACTAATGAAGTTAACATTGCATAATCAAAAATTAGATACATTCTACACGATAATTTAATGCAAGGAGCCATAAATGAAAAAATATTCAACTTTTTACTTGTCAACAAACCGGTTACCCCCACAATATTTGGAATTCCCAAGGTACACAAAGGATTGGATCCTTTGAAGTTCAGGCCGATTGTGGCCGGTGGTGGTGGTATTACTGAACCTCTTGGCAAGTTTATCGACATTTCCTTGAAAAAAACTGTTAAATCTTTAAAGTTTGTATGTAAAGACTCTTGGGAGTTTCTTAAAAATGTTAGAACAGAATTATATGAAAAAAACAAATACTTAGTGACTATTGATGTTGTTGAACTCTTCCCAAGCATTCCACACTTAGAAGGTTTAGAGTTATTTAATGAATTTTTGGTGACCTCAGGTGAATTTAATGCAAATGTTAACAGATTGATGGTTGAGTTTATGGAATTGATTTTAAATAACAATTACATATTTTTTAATGGTGAATTATTTAAGCAAATGAAAGGTGTGGCGATGGGCACTCCTTGTGCCTCTGCTTACGCCAACATTGTGTTACACATGTGGGAAATTAAATTTGTATTTACTTCGACTTGGGCCAAAAACATTGCCCACTACCAACGCTTTTTGGATGACATTTGTGTGTTTTGGAATGGTTCACTACAAGAATTTAAGGATTTTTTTGAATACATTAACGAGTCAACAGATTTTTTAAGATTTACATACAACATTAGTGAGACTACAGTTAATTATTTGGATGGATTGCTTGTGAAAAATTTGCATACAGGAAGCTTTGAATCAACCATTTATAGGAAGCCTTCCTTTTCAAATTCATATCTTCATTTCGATAGTGGGCATCCTTTGGCAGAAAAGAGAGGAATTTTGAAAGGCCAACTAATCAGAGCAGCTAGGATGTGTAGTACCATAGATTTATTTTTAAAGGAAACAAAAACTTTACAAAATATGTTTTTGGAAAGAAATTACCCCAAACGGTTATTTGAAAAAGTATTTGAAGTAAATAAGTTAAGACTAGACAGATTCACACCACTATTAGGTAAAGGCTCCAACTCCCCTACAATTTTGAACACTAATGAAGGGAAAGAAACTCACAGCACACTCATTCACACTTTTAATAGCGACTCAGCAAGATTCAGAGAACTTATTCTAAAATATTGGCCTGTATTAAAATCTAATGAGGAAATTAGGAATCTCACAGCAGTACAACCTAATTTCGTTAGTACTAGAAACATCAACTTAAAAGGTTTATTTGAGAGACATGACATAAAGACTTCCCTCACCCACAAATCTAAAGTAGGAACATACAAATGTGGAGCTTGTAGGCAATGTAATTACATTTACAATGACAGTATTACATTGCTTCTAGAAATTTTAGAATTGCTCCTACAAACTATTACAACTGTGCCACAAAAGGTTCAGTATATCTAGGTTTTTGTGTAAACTGTTCTGGATTTTATATAGGGAAGACAGAAAGAACACTTCGCAAAAGAGTTTATGAGCATTTATATGAAATTAATAGTAAGAAAGAATCAAATGCATTTTACAAGCACTCTTTAGTTTGCCCCACTATGTCTTTAAAGTTTCTCATCTTAGAACAGGTGCCACAGAACCCCAGAGGTGGTGAATGGGAGGCTTCTTTAGAATACAAAGAATTATTATGGCAGATTAAGTTAAATGCCACAAAACCCCCGGGAATGAATGATGCAATTAGTATCAAAAGTGTGTTAAAAATTAGACGAGCCAGGTTATAATAGTACACACTTTGACACACAAATATACGTTTTAAGTTTGTTATATTAAATTTAGTATTGTATACTATTTAGTTATTTATTTTCACTATATAGTATTTATTACATATTTATTATATATTTATATTAGGAATTTTACAGATGAATTTTAGTATAATAGTGAATTTTAGTAGTTTTTAATACCACACACACATGGGGTATCGAACAACGTTTCCTTTTTAATCTTTTTTGTGGTCAATTCCTGATATTCCCATTTTACAATTTAGCATGGTAGCTTATTTCCCACGAGCATTATGGTTATACCAACAAATGTTGTGTTGTATGTGTTTTGTAGTCTCTTCATACATTTTTTGTATCAATTTGATCTAAATGATTTTTAAAGTATTTTAAAGACTCTTATGACTTTCAATTCAATCGACCTATAAGGTATATTTAGTTGAGCATTTTTAAAAAAAGTCTGTGTCGGTTTGATTTACGAGGCTTTCACAGACTTATTTAGTTGCAATTTGCAGGAGTGTATACTTATTTGGTTTTTTAGTATCAATTGACACTTATAAGATAAACAAGTGTAGGTTATTTTATGGACGTTGTTTATTCAACTTATGTTGTTTGATTTATTAACAAGCTCTGATCAAAGTTTCTTTTTAACATAATAACGTGTATATAACAGCTTACTAATAGTGATTACACAGTTGTCTTTGAAAGCACTAGCACTTTAAAATGTACTCATTAGTTTTTACAATTGCTATTAATCAATTAAGGTTTTTATTGCTAGTAGTATTTAAAGGTGAGCACATCCGTTGTATATTTTGTCTTGAAAAAGCCTGATATTTATCAGGCGAAAGCGCTTGATTTACTGTTTGTCTAAAGTGAGATATCGTGTCGTGTACTACAATAAAGTGGAGGATTATTTGGCTGTTCCATGGTTGTGGTTCGATTTTGTTCAAAGACAGAGGTAGGCCCAAACTAAAGAAAAAAAAATACAGTCACATATACACACACTAGCGATAGGAGATAAAGTTTTTTTTTTTTTTTTTTTTTTTTTTTTTTTTAAACCGATGCAAAAACGTGGAGGGGAGATAGGAAAGATAGAAAAGAGAATCTCTAGACAGAAAGAAGAACTCGAATGGACAAAAAAAAAACACACTTACCCAAAACGCTCAGAACCAACAGATCTATATGCTTACAGGAGCGCAGCAAAAGAGATCTGAAGGGAGGAAGGAAACAGGGGCATTATGGGTAGGGGAGGAGCTTGGCGCTCAGATCAGATGCTGGAGAAAAGCAGCTGAGTCAGATCTGTGCCTGATCCATGTCCCACAGGTTGAAGACCAAATGAAGACAACTTCAGATCTATAATTTCTTCTCCAACAAACATGGTTTCTGGGCAGGTAGAAATACACTTGCAGCACTCTGGACTCTAAATGACAACATGATTAAGGGAAATCTTACTGCTACCATTTTTGTTGACCTGACTCTAGCCTTTAACATGGTGCACAACTCATTACTAGCCCAACTCCCACATAGTGGCATCAGCACTGAAACTGCACTGTGGCTGAAAAACTTCATGACCATCAGATCCTTTTTTATGCCGGTTGGCTTTTTTCCCGTCACATATCGCCCACACTCATTCAGGTATACCACAGGAATCAATACTTGCTCCAATATGCTTTTCCATTTTTATAAATAAACTACCCCTTGGCATACAGTAGCCTACCTATAAGAGTTATATCCTGCACACAATACAACAGCCGGTCCACTTCCAAAGATTCTGGGCACCTTCCATGAGCCCAGACAGCTCAAGCTGATATGACTGAAAAAGAGTGGTTTATGCACCAAGCCCTTCAGAGGATTCATGCCAAATGAGACTGGAAGGCTAAACCCAGAGAGTATATTGCTAAGAAAAGAAAAATACATGCCCACACCATGGCATTAAAAAACACATACGAAACAAAAAGGAAGATGAAGGAAAGGAGCGGTTACTGCAGCAGTGATCATTCGAACATCTACTCTTATAAGTTTGCTTATGCAACTGTACTTTACTTGTCTTGCCTGTTATTTATAAATTTACACTGAGAAAAATAGATAAATGTTGTACACAAATGAATCCAAAGATATTAAAAACACAAAAGTGATACTTGCGTAAGACTGAAGCAGAATTCTATATTTTGCTCTTCAACAAATTAAAATGTGAGCTGTAGTATGTTCTTCATTTTAATCACTGATACAGTAGCCTAAGCTATATGGGTAGATTAACATAGTTTAAAATAACTGACATGGAAAGAAAAGGATCTAGGAACCTTGACCTAGACCTGGATAAGGAATCTACCTTGTTGTGCTTTTGTAAAAGTTGGTACAGAGGACCAAGTTTGTGCTTCTAGAATACGTGTAGAGTCCAACCCTTTCCAAAAAGTCACAGATGAAGCAGGATCTGGTAGAATGTGCCTTGACCTTGCCTACAACAGTTTTGTTGCTGTGGTGGGAATAAAACGCAACAGCCGAAGACAACCCTTTGGAAATGGGTCTTTTTAACACAGGTTGCCCCTTCTTACATTCACAAGAAATGAATAACTGATCATAAGTTCTGAAGGATTTAGTTTTGTCAAGGTATTACCCAAATTGTCTGTGGATCAAAGGTATGAAGTATCCTTTCTCCCTCATTTTGGGGTTCAAGGAAGAACATAGGGAGCTGGACAGTTTGGGTTAAAATAACTCTGATACCACTTCAGGCATAAACAAAGGATTAGTTCTCAAGGAAACCCTGTCTCCATGGAAAATTAGTTAAGCTTGATCCACCACAAGATCTTGCAACTTACTCTTCTTGCAGAGGTCAGACCAACCATTTAAACTGTTTTCCATGACAAGAACCTCAAGTTAACCAGACGAGCTGGTTCAAATTGAGAAACTGTTAGCTTCTCTAACACAAAATTAAGATCCCAAGGAGGAGCCATCACTTTTCTTGGAGGTCCCTTATGCAATACCCCTATCTCATTATAGCAAAGTGCTCCTCCAGGTGTTTCTGCAGTCACCTCCTACCGTGCCTCTAGGCATCAAATATTACTTGTTCATATTTGCATTAATAATTCCAAAACCATTCTACATACAAGGTATCAGAATATTTTATCTTGAAACATACATGATGGCAAACAATTGTATTGATATCGGACATCTGTCCATGATTTCTTGTTAGAACTGTAGAGTGATAATTTAATTTTTAAAGGCTCAAGCCACACTCACTTGGAGTTAAGGGTACACACTCAACAGAGCTGTACTGGAGAGAAATAACAGCATTTTGACAAGAGAATTCCTTGAAAGAGGGGATCTATGGGCAGTCATGCTGAAATGCCGACAAATGAACTTTGACAGAGGAGTAAGACAGGCTACAGGAAAGCAACGCTCACAAATACTGTAAAACCAGATACCAACTAGTCCTGAATAGGTGCTAGTTTGTTGCTGGTACCAACTAGAAAACCTATTCCATTTGCTAATACAAGATTTTCTACTAGCAGGCTTTCTTGCTTGCATTAGTACCTGCTGCACGTCCTCAGTAAACAGGTGCATATAAGGTATTAAGATCCTATCATCCAGGAAGTCAGCTGAACTTGTTTAGGGCAGAATGCACCAAACACCCCTGTTCTTGTATGAGTAGATCCAGTTTGTAAGGAATTTTATGGTAATTTCCCCTGGCCATTTCCAAAAGAAGGGAGAAAGTACAGTTGTGCCCCACCTACCATAATTATATATGCTAAAGTAGATCAATGCTGCAGCACTGATTCTTGGGTCTTCCTGCCATGCAAAAGCCTGCAACTGGCCCGATTTCCAAAAGTCTTTGCATCATCCCTAGCTCATGGACGTCCGAAAACCAAATATGAACATCAGAGCAAGAAGAAGAGCATCCACTGCCACCATCTTCGGCTCTTTCTAAGCAGTGAAACAGCAGTCTGATGCTTGAGGACAGTTTGACCTCCCCAGTTGTTTGAATTTAAGTGAGGAGAAGGAAAAACACAGGAGTCAGGGATGGGATGATGGAGATAAGAGGACTACCTGCAGAAAAAACTCCTCTACCTCTTACATCCAAAGGGGGTGACAAGTGATCAGCAGATAAAGGGGTTGGAGGGTGGAAGTATGTATCGCAACAATGATGTACTAGAACACCTCTATAATTATGGTAACAGTAACACAAATGTACTGTTCTTCATAGTCAGTGTTGCAGTACCGATTCCTGGGAGGACTCCCAAAGCTAAAAGTTGGGTGGTGGGTTATCTGTATGATCTTTAGAAATTAGATTTTGTAGGATGGCAGAAGTGATACTTGATCTAGTGCTGGAGACACTGTCTAGGTTATAGTGTTTGGCAAAAGAGCAGAGTTTTCCATGTGATTACCTCTAGGATTGTCTGTGCAGGAATTCCTTTGAGGAAAGCAGTGGTAGTTGCCCAGTATCTGGTATGGTGAGCTTTAACATGCCCATGTATATTTCTTTCCATGGTGCAATAGAACTTAATGCAGTTAGCTATCCATTTTGAAATGGTTTGGAGACGGTCTTGACATGCTTACCCTATGGGAAAGTCACCAGCAATTGAGCTACTCTATTAAGGCTTTTTGTCTTCTCCAGACAGTACCTGATCTGCTTGTGCACATCCAGAAAGTGAAGGACTTGCTTACATCTGTTTTGTTCATTTGGGTAGAAAACTGGTAGTTAGATAACGCTAGTTCTGATGCAACTTTAGGCATAAAGGATGGGTTTGTTTTGATAGTGGCCCAATGCCTGTGGAAGACCATGCAAAGTTTGTTACGGACAAGGGCCTGTAGCTCAGAAATTCTCCTAGCAGATTTAACAACTAAAGACTTCCAGGTGAACATCTTTAGAGTGGTAGAAGGTTTAGGGGGGCAAGATTAGTTTTCCAAACACACAATTTAGATCCCATCATGGAATGGGGCTCATTCTGGGTGGTCTCAAGTGAATCACCCCTTTGAAAAAAAAGTTTTGTGGGGGGGTGAGAAAATAAAAGTGGAGCACTATGCAGGTAAGCTGATACTGCAGATGCAATTAACTTAATACTGGAATAAGAAAGTCCTAGAGTAAAGAGGCCTGACAGGTACTAAAAGACCGAACTGATGTCTTGCTTGAGCAGGGTTAGTGTCCTTGCTGTGACACCAAGTGGAAAATCTTTTCCATTTTGCCAGGTATAATTTCCTGGTTTGGGGCTTCCTTGCTTCCCTCAAAACAGAGACCACATCCTTGGGGACAGGATGCCATCCTAGGTGTCAAAACCCAATCCTCCAGGCAGTTAACCTGAGGATGGCTAGGTGGGGGTGGAAGACAGATCCCTCAACTTGGCTGAGATCTACCTCCTGCAGTTGGATACAAAATCTCCCCTCTCTGAATATCAGGAGGAGGGAGAATTGGTGCTGTCTCGGCCAGGATATTGCTCTGGCCTAGAATATAACAGTCTATGAAGGTCAGCCCCATCTCTTGAGCCAAATTTTTTTCTGGCGTAAGTGTACAGAAAACAGGACAAAGTTCTCCTTGTTTACATACCACATAACTATGGTGTTGTCTGCCCAGATTTGCAGTGTCCCTGGGCTTAATATTTGTTGAAAAGCTTTTATGGCAAAGTAGATTCCTAGTAACTCCTTTTGATTTATATGCAATTTCCTCTGCTGTGGGGACCAAACACCTTGCACTTTCAGGGGGCATAAGGAGGTCCCCAAGCTATGACTGAACTGTCCATGGTAATGGCCCTCTCTGCTTCTGGGAAGGTGAAATTTGCCCCTGGGTCCTCTGTATGGTGTTTTTCCACCACAGGGGTTCCTTTTCAGGCATGGAAGGAGGGGCTATAATAGGGTTTCCTTGGTTGGGAATACTGTTTCCAAACATTTTTCAGAATCCACTGGAGTTTCTTCATGTGCAACTTTGCAAATGGAAGCATGATAATGCAGGATGCCATGTAAATCAGTATCCTCAGGAATTCTCTTGCAGTGATGAGCTGCTTTGGAAGCAAACCGGTCAGGTAGCCTGTCAAGAACACAATCTTGTCTTGGAGAAGGAAAGCTTTCTGTTGAATTGAACCATTGACAGCTCCCAGAAAGAAGAGTCTTGTTTGACGGAGAGTTTGAGAATTTTGAAGATTTAAGGCAAGACCTACCTTCTAGAAACAGTCTAAGGGTATCTGTAAGGTGTCTAGGGTCTCTGAAATAGATCTTCTCTGAATGAGGCAGTCTAAGTATGGGTAGAGAGTCATTTTGTGAAAACTCTGGGAGCAGCAGATAGTCCAAAAGGTAAAACAAACAACTAAAAGTGGAGCCTGCTGCTATAAACCATAGGTACTTTCTGTAACTCTCAGCTATAGGGGCATGAAGGCAAGCATCCTTTAGGTCTAGGATGACCATGGCGGCATCTTGGAAGATATGGGCAGTAATTTCTGCAATACAAATAATTTAGATGTTGAGGACCTTGAAAGGTCCAAGACGGGCTTCCAGGTGTCCTCTTTTCTTGGGACTAAAAATATCCTTGAGTAGAAACCTTTTCTCTCTCTCTTTTTTTTTTTTTTTTAAAAAAGGAACAGCTTTATTAAACCATCACTTATGACTTCAGGTCTTTAAAAGAGAAAGATGGGGGATAGTGGGAGGGTTGCCGTATTGGACGGACATGAAAAAGAAGAGTAAAGTTGTGCGAAATCTTATCATAACAGCAGATTGTCCTTCTCTTCACTGTTGCAGTATTCCTTAAAGAAGAGATGCCCCGCCCTGGGGAGCCCGTCACTCGGCCAGTAAAGATAAGCTTAAAAGAGATCCTGTTTGTGTAGTATTCCTTAAAGAAAAGATGTCCTGCCCTGGGGAGCCCGTTGCTTGGCCAGTAGAGATAAGCTTAAAAGAGATCTTGTTTGTGTAGTATTCCTTAAAGAAAAGATGTCCTGCCCTGGGGAGCCCGTCGCTCGGCCAATAGAGATAAGCTTAAAAGAGATCTTGTTTGTGTAGTATTCCTTAAAGAAAAGATGTCCTGCCCTGGGGAGCCCGTCGCTCGGCCAATAGAGATAAGCTTAAAAGAGATCTTGTTTGTGTAGTATTCCTTAAAGAAAAGATGTCCTGCCCTGGGGAGCCCGTCGCTCGGCCAGTAGAGATAAGCTTAAAAGAGATCTTGTTTGTGCCGCACGTCACATTTATGCTCTTCACACACAACATACGGCATAAAAAGGAATGTATAGATGCAACTACCCAGAACTAAATTGCCCCAGAAGAGAACAGTCATAGGACAAAGGAGTCAATGCAAATCCAGAAGGGAAAAATGCAGAACAAACAAATAGGAGTTGGAAGGAGGGAGGGAAGGACATCTGGACAACAGCCCTAGTGGAATGAGCTCAAACAGAAGCAGACAGAGACTTGCCATGAAAAAAAAATAACAAAAAGAAATGGCATTAGATATCCAGAAGGAGATGATTTGATTAGAAACAGCCAAACCCAAAGACCTGGGATGAAAGGAAACAAAAACCTAATCAGACTTACGAATAGTCCTAGTTTTATGCAAATAATACCAGAGCTGTCTGTGCAATTCCAAGGTATGCAGGACCCTCTCACTAGCATATTGAGAAGGGAAAAAGGAGGAGAGTTGTACCGACAGATTTAAGGACAACTCATTTATCACCCTGGCCATAAAAGAAGGATTAGTACAAAGGGACACCATATCCCTGTGAAAAAACAAAAAATAACCACAAAGGCCTGGAGCTCAGAAATCCTCCAAGCAGGAGTAAGAGCCAGCAACAAAACAGTCTTCCAGGTACAATGCTTCAAAGAAGCAGAATCTGTAAGCTCAAAAGGAGCCAGAGTCAATTTTTCCAAAACAAAGTTAAGGTCCCACAGAGGAGGAACAGGCTTTCTTGGAGGCCTAATATGTAGAAAGCTTTTGAGAAATTGTTTGACCTCGAAACAAGAAGACAAAGGAGGAGTCAAAGGCAGAAGAGCAGACATGGCTGATAAATACGTCTTCACAAAAGAATATGCCAAGCCAGACTGGAGCATCTCAACCCAAATAAGTGGACCAGATGGACACCCCCACTGAAAAAGGGTCCTGGTTATGAACATGGCAGCAGACTGAAAAACTTTTCCATTTGGACATACAAGATTTTCTGATTGAGGGTTTCCTTGCCTCCTGTAAAACCCTGAGCATGTCCTAAGAAAACAAGTGCCTGAAAGGGATCAAAACCATATCACCCACAATGTCAGCTGCAGTGTGGACAAATGGGGAAGGATAAGACCCCTTGTCCAGTGTGAGGAGATCCAACCGATGAGATAACGTGACAATTGCCCCTGGCCAGATGCATTAAGAGGAGGAAACCAGTGCTGTCTCAGCCAAAAGGGAGTTACAAGCAAGATTTTTGGGGACTCCAGGTGAATATTCGGCAGGACTCTTGGAAGTGGAGGAAAAGGAAGGAAACCCTCTTGCATGACATGAACTCTAGGTAGTGATTAAAAATACAAGACCAAGAAAGCAAATGTAAAAATAAAAATAACCCCAACAGGGTACTTGTCTGGTGTTGCTAAACATTCAATACAGCAACAAAATGTTCAAACCAACTACCAACGATGGTGTTTGAACTGGTGGTAAAAGAAGAAGTTCTGTGTAATTGCGTCCTATGTCCTTTTTATGCCCTACTTTCTGTGCAGAGAGTATAAATGTGATGTATGGCAGTGATACAGAAGGACATATTTTGTTATGGTACGTACGTAACGTTTGTATCCTATTCATTATGTCAGTTCAGACATACTGGTCAAAATCCACAGCTACAACCCTTCTTGGGTGGCTTCATGAGAGGAGACCTTTTAGAATGGTAGAACCAAAAGAAGCTTGGGCTCTAGAGAGCCAATCCAAGTTTTAATAGCTGATAAAAGTGTACATGGAGGACAGGTAGCAGCATCACAAATATTACTGATCAAAACCTAAAGAAGGCTGGGGAAGTAGCCATGGCTTTAATGGACTGTGCCTTAAGCTTACTTACTAAAGACATTTCCTGATTAGCATAAATAAATGTAATACAGTCCAACAACCATAAACCTTTTTCCCCAACTTGTTAGAAGCACAAGAAATATTTGTGCGTCCTTCCAGAACGGTTTGGTTTGGATCTATGAAGGCAGAGAGGTTAACTGTCTCTGCACATCTAAGGTATGTGAAATGTATTAATTAGAAGTTATGTACTCACCATAACGTTCCATCTGAGTAGGTGACTTCATTCGGATGCAACCTGTGGGTATCGGATCCGACCTCGGATCCGAGCCGGCAATTCAAAAGCTTAGGCTCCGAGCTCCTAGCTCCTCCCTCTTACCCATAACCCCTTGCCAAGCCCTGACTGACCTCAGATTGAGTTTGCCTCAAAATACTGACTACAGTACACGAAAAACAGCATAAATACTCGCTCTATAAAGGTCAGGGGATGGAGGGATGGTTGCATACGAATGAAGTCACCTACTCAGATGGAACGTTATGGTGAGTACATAACTTCTAAATCTGAAGTAGGCAGACTTCATTCGTCTGCAACCTGTGGGACAGAGTCCCCAGCTACCTGAATCTTGGGCGGCCGTCATGGAAGGATGTTTGAGCACCGCTGAGCCAAAGGATGCTCTTCCTCTAGAAACAACATCCACCTTATAATGAGAAATAAAAGTATGAGGCGAGGCCCAAGTAGCTGCCGCGCAGATATCATCCACTGATACACGGGACTTAAAGGCGGCTGACGTGGAAACTGCCCTAGTAGAATGAGCCGTAACCCTCTGAGGAGCAGGTCTACCTGAAGTGTCATATGCCTGCAGAATACAATTAGCAATCCACTTAGATAGTGTGACTTTAGATACTGCTTTACCCAGAGCAAATTTAGCAAAGGAGACGAACAGCTGATCTGATTTCCTGTGACCAGCTGTCCTGTGAATATAAAAACGTAATTGTCTATGAACATCCAAGGAATGCAATTTGTATTCTCCTTTGTTTGAGTACTTGGGAAAAAAACACAGGTAAATTGATTGATTGGTTAATATTAGATTCAGAAGAGACCTTCGGAAGAAAAGATGGATTGGTCCTGAGGCACACCCTATCAGGGAAGAAAGAAAGGTAAGGCGGCTTGACGCACAGAGCCTGAAGCTCAGACACTCTTCTGGCTGAAGTGATAGCTACCAAGAAGGCAGTCTTCTAGGAAAGGTACTTTAGATCTGTAGAAGCTGCAGGCTCGAAGGGAGGAGCAGTAAGGGCTTGCAGAACTAAAGATAAGTCCCAAGGTGGTACAACCTCCTTGACTGGAGGCCTCAACAAAAAAATCCCTTTGAGAAATGTTTTGCATAATTTTGCCGTCATGAGGGGAGCTGTCTCATGACCAATGTGATAATGCGAGATAGCTGCCAATTGTACCTTAATCGTGGAAGAACTTGCCCCTTGATGAAAGAGGTCTGTTAAAAAATCCAGCACCGCTGACATAGGTGCCGAGAAAGGATCCAAAGTTCTCTGTACCGCCCAAATAGAGAATCTCTTCCATTTACTCCGATAAACCTGCCTGGTGGAAGGTTTATGAGCTGCCACTAAGATGGCCTTGACCGGTGATGAGATACCGGGAGTCCTAATCAAGGATGGAACTGGAGCAGCCAAGCTGTCAACTTCAGGGTGCGCAGATTGGGAACCGAAATTCCCAGAGGGTGGGAGATGAGATCCGGGATTGGATCCAGAATCCAGGGTGGATTGATTTTGTGAGACCATACGAAGGGGAACCAGGGTTGACGAGGCCAGAACGGGGCAATGAGAATCATTCTGCTCCCCAAACTGTTGGCTTTCTGCAGAAGCCTCTGCATCAGAGGAAGTGGAGGGTAGGCATAAAGGAGACCGGGAGGCCAAGCATGCACCAGAGCATCTCGGAATTCCCTGGTGGGAAGCAGAGCGAAGAAATTGTCGCATTTGGCGTTTGAGGGAGAGGCAAAAAGATCGCAACAGGGTTGCCCCCAGACGGCAAAAATCTTCTTCGCTACTTGAGGATTGAGAGACCACTCGTGTGGAGAAAGAATGGTGCGACTGAGCTTGTCCGCAAGGATGTTGGACTTTCCCGGAATGTGCGTTGCTACCAGAAAGCGTTTGGTGGAAATTGCCCATTCCCAGGCTCTCATGGCCTCTCGACAAAGGGGGTAAGACCTGGTTCCTCCCTGTTTGTTGATATACCAGACTACCGACATGTTGTCTGTCTGAATCGCAATAGTCCCTGAAGGAAGAACGTGGTGAAGTGCTTGCAACGCTAGGAGCACCGCCCTCATTTCTAGGACATTTATATGCAATGACGTCTCTGTGGGATTCCACGTGCCTTGGACAATCTTTCCCGCAGAATGCCCCCCCCACCCGAGGCAAGAAGCGTCCGTGGTCACTGTGGCTCGGGGAAATGCAGCACAAAAAGGTCTCCCTGCCAGGGGCTCCGGAGAAAGAAGCCACCAAAGAAGGGAGTCCCTGCACGCCTTGCTGACCGCAATCTGAGCGTTGAGAGAGGAACAAAGAGGGGACCACTGAACCTGAAGGGTCCATTGAAGAACCCGCATGCATAAGCGAGCATGAATGAGAAGCGGAATAGCTGCCGCCATAGAACCTAGGGCCCTCAGGACCGAAGCTGCAGTTGGAGATGGTTGCAGGACCGCTGTCACATGACACTTCAGGTTGGCAATTCTGTCTGGAGTGAGGAAGGCTTGCATTGATCTGGTGTTTAGTCTTCCTCCTATGAAATCTATAACTTGTGTGGGGTGCAGTAAAGATTTCTCCCAGTTGATCGTGATGCCCAGCCTTGGGGCTAGTTGAAGAAAGTAGTCCCTGGCTGAGCACAGAAGATGCCTTGATGATGCCGTCAGGAGCCAGTCGTCCAGGTACGGAAAGACCTGTAATCCCTGGAGCCTCAGGTGGGCCGCTACCACCGCTAGCACCTTGGTGAACACCCTGGGGGCTGAGGTGAGACCAAAGGGGAGGACCCTGAACTGATAATGACTGGCTCCCAGCCGAAGCGAAGAAACCTCCTGGATCGCCTGTCCATGCGAATGTGGTAGTACGCGTCCTTGAGGTCGATGGAGCACATCCAGTCGTTCTCCCTCAAGAGGGAAGTATAGATTGGAGGGTGACCATCCGGAACTTTGCTTGGTTACTGACAGGTTCAGGGGGGAAAGGTCTAAGATTAGTCTTGGGTCCGCCGTGTTCTTTGGCACCAAAAGAACCTGGAGTAAAACCCTAATCCGGTTTGATCTAGGGGACGCTGGATAGCTCTTTTCCTAGCAGCTGTTCGATTTAGAGCTGCCGCCTCCCTTGGTCGGGTGGAACATCTGGGAGGCTGCGAGATTTGGGAACCTTGAATAGGGAATTGAATAACCTCTGGATATCACACGGTCCAACGGTCTGTTGTGATGGACTCCCAAGAAGTCAGGTGCCTCGAACGCCCGACTGCCTCCAGAGACGGACAGCCGGGCAACCCTTCAGGGCTGCTGCGTGGGTCTATCAGAGAAAGGTTCTCTGGACCCAAAGTTGCTAGAAGCCCCCCTGCCTCTAGGACGGCGACCTCCCCGTCCTCCTCTGCCACGGAAGGACTGGTTATCCGGAGCAGGTTGGGACTGCTGCGATTTCCGGAACCACATCTTCTTCTGTCCCTTTTGGTTCTTAGAGAAGGACCTCTGGGGAGCTGAGAAGCGGACTCCGACGGCAGACAGCGTCTTCCTGTCCTTTTCGCTCTGGACTAATGTTTCGCGAACAGTCTTGCCAAACAAGGCAGAACCATCGAAGGGGGCATTCGTGAAGGTCGCCTTGAAGGGCTCTGCAAAATCACAGTGGCGGAGCCAGGCCTGTCGCCTCATGACTAGGCCTGCTCTGCTGGCTCTAGCGGCTCCCTCAGTAGCGTGAGAAAGCAGCCGCATAGATGTATTGGAAACTGATCTGAGAGTGGCCATTCGGGTGGAGTATACCTGTTTATCCTCACTCGACATGGACTCCGGGGGAGATGCAGCGTATTCTTTAATCAGATCCCGCTGCATCCTAATGACATGTGCCATGTAGTTCAGCGCTCTCAAAGAGAAGGTTGCTGAACTGAAAACTCGCTTCCCAATGCGATCCATCGAGCGGGACTCCTTGCCCGGAGGATGCATGGAGGGACTCTGCTGGGCCAATTCCCTCTTCGTGGCTGCAGCCATCATCATGGCATCTACTGGGGGGCCCTTGCTCCAGTGAGTGCGGTCCGCCGGAGGGGAAAGGATGCGGTCAGGACGCTTGGGTACAGGCTCAACGGTGTCCGGATCCTTCCACGCTCTGATGGATATAAGATCCACCAGAGGGTCAGCAGGAGGGGACACCCAAGAGGTAGAAGGGCCCGCCTCGAATGCCTCCAAGAACACAGACTCGTCCGAGGAAGCCTTGGGGGCAGACCACCCCCCCCTGATCCTTAACATCTCCATAATGTCTCCAAATGAGACGTCCTCAGGGGGTGACCTTGGGGAGCCTTCCCCTTCATCCAAATCTGTGTCTTCGGTAACGGACTCGGGGGAGTCCATGTGCCTCCTTTTGCACTTGCGCTTCCGAGGTACTTCATCGGGGGGGCTGTCCGAGGAGTACTCTTCAGCAGTTGGATGTTCCAAGGGAACCACTTGGGACATCGAGGCGGGCTGTCCCTGGGACCGGCTGGTGGGGGCCTGGCCCAACTGCAAGGGAGTGCGGGATGGAGCCGTGGCAGGGACCGGGGGTCCGGACGTCCTCAACAGTGCCCTTTCCACTACGTCGAATGCCGAGGGGGAGCCAGCTTCTCTAAACCCCGAGAGCCGACCCCCACTCGGATCCGACGCACGGATCGGAGTCGGAGCCGAAACAACCGTCGGATCCGAAAGACCTGTGTGCTCCGACCTGGACGGAGCCGAAGACACACCAGCTCCCTCGGATCCGAGGCTCGGCCCTCGGCTCCGAGAGGTCGGGTCCGAAGTACCCGAAGCACTCAAGGGATGGGACGGATCCGAGGTGCGCTGACCTATCGGATCCGACCCACCCCCGGATCCAAGTCTGCCCGGCGCCGACAGCTCCGAACCCGTGGTATGGGTCGGAGAAGGAGCCAAAGGGGCGAAAAAAGGGGTCGAAGCCCCTCCCGGATGTGGGGGGGGCTAGGAGCACTCCCATTTGCATTTGGGCCTGGATGAATTTCCTCATCATCCGGTCCATATCAGCTTCACTCATGGAAAAAGTTGACCTGGTGGAGGCCACCGTAGCGGACCTAGAGAGCCGCCTCGAGACCTCCTAGAAGGGCTAGCCTCCTCCTCGGGTCCAGGAGAGAACCGGGGGAGTGGAGCCGAGGAGGAGGAAAGCTAGAAGGCACAGGGGAGGCCCGCTTAGATGGAGGAGCCGAACTGGAAGTTTCGGCTCTCCGTTTGTGGTGCCTCTCCCTGTGCCTCTCCTTCTTCTCTCTCTCCCTAGAGGACTCTTTCCCCTCTGGCAACTTAGAGGGAGGTTGAGTCCCAGCCGGAGGGGGAGAGCCCACAGCAACAGGTTGCTGAGTAGAAGGGGCAGAAGCCGAAGCGGTATCTGGAGGTAAAAGACCCGCCAGCACCAGCTTCGACCTCCGCTCCCTCAAAGCCCGGGGGTTGAACCCTGCACAGATGGTACAACCAGATGACAGGTGTTCAACCCCCAAGATGACACGAGTGTGGCCATCCGCTGGGGACAGCTTATGGCCACACTCGGTACATTTAGAGAAAACAGCCTTATGGGCTTCAGACATTATAAACCCTGAAGGCCTAACACAACACACACACACACCAAACTACGCAAAACCCGAGAAATATTAACTAAAAAGAGAGAGGAAAGCCTAACACAATCAACACTAATAAAATAAGTAACAAAAATAGAAAATTTTTAAACTTTTTTTGTCAGACAACTTATCTGTCACCAAAAAACGCCAGGAGCTCAAGAATCCGTCACTACTTGAAAGGCGGCAAACGAAATCTGAGGTCAGTCAGGGCTTGGCAAGGGGTCATGGGTAAGAGGGAGGAGCTAGGAGCTCGGAGCCTAAGCTTTTGAATTGCCGGCTCGGATCCGAGGTCGGATCCGATACCCACAGGTTGCAGATGAATGAAGTCTGCCTACTTCAGATCCCTAGTTACAGTCATTCGGGAAAAAAAAACAGGCAAAAGAGGAGGTTGGTACAAGTCTGACTCAGTAGCAAATTTTGGAATAAACGAAGGGTTCGCCCAGAGAGATACTATCTTTGTGAAAAATTATGTGGGATGAGGAAGAAGATAAAGCATGCAGCTTCTGGGATTCTCTTGGCTGATGTGATGGCTACCAAAAACAGTGAATTCCAAGGAAGGAATTTCAGCTGAGCAATGGAAGTCAGTTCAAATGTGGGTTTAGTTGGAGCTTCCAAAACTAAATTCAGCTCCCAAGGAGGTACAGGATCTTTTATAGGAAGTCTGAGTAAGAAGACTCCTTTCAGGAATGCATTGCTTAACTTATGTGAAGCAAGCGAATGGTCTTCAAAGTGAAAATGAATGCTAAAAATACCCATTAAATGTGCCCTGACAGTGAAAAAACTAGATCCAGTCTGAAAAATAAACTGTAAAAATCAGAGAATGTCTAATACCGATGGAGAAAAGGTCAGTATTACAGCCATCACCTCAGATAATAAAACATTTAAATTTACTTCAATGTACCCTGTGAGTGGAGTCTTTCTGAAAAGCTTTAAGTATTTTGACCATCTCTTCAGTGAGTTAGTCATCTCTGGCCATCATCAGAACTGGAAAAACTAAGCAGTAAGCTTTAGATTCAGGATGTCTAAGAGAGGCTTGCCAGAGGGATGAGTGACTAGATGTGGAATGGGATTCAGAAGCCAAGGGGACTTCAGAAGATATAGTTTCAGAAGGGGGAACCAGATCTCTCTGGGTCAAATGAGGACTGTGAGCATGACTGTTGACTTGCACCTTATTGCTTTCTGAATGAACCTGGAAATTAATGAAAGACGTAGTCAGGCATAAAGCAGTCCCAGAGACCATTGTTGAGAAAGACCATCCATTGGTGACTGTCCCAGTAGTGAAATCAGGTGAAAAACTTGCTGCATTTGCCGTTCTGGGTAGAGGTGAACAAATCACAGCAAGGGAAGCACCAACAATGAAAAATACGCTGGCATCTATTGAACTGAGGGACTACTTGTGAGGCATTAGGAGAAATCTACTAAGCCTGTCTGCTACACAACTGGAAACTATGGGGATGTGTGTTGCAACAAGAAAGCAGTTCGAAGTCATTGCCCATTGACATCCCTCACTGTTTCCAGAAATAATGGGCAAGATCTGGTTCCTCCATGTATGCTGATGTACCAAACTACAGTCTATTTGGATGGAGATCACACCCAGGGGAAGTTGGTCCTAAAGTTCCTGCAAAACAAGGAGGACTGCCCTCATCTCCAAAAAATTTACATGAAACATGGCGTCTAAGTCGGACCACAAACCTCCCTTCATAATGGCCCCCATCCCCAAGAAGGAAGCATCTTTTCGGCACTGTAGGTACTGGGGCTGTTGTCACAAACCATTTCCCCTAGAGGTGACTCAAGACGTCATCTCAATTGGGATCTGCAAGATTCTGTAATGACTGTAGTCTTGAACGGAAGGTGTACATTTTGGCACCACTGAGATTGTAAAAGCCATTGCAGGATTCTCATGTAAACTTAAGCAATGTGAACCATCAGAATAGAGCAGGCCATAAGACCCAGTCCCCTCAAGACTAGAGCTGCAGGGGGGTGGGACTGAGAAGAGACTGTATTACTGTTCTTCAGAGACTGGACTCTTTCTTGTGGAAGTGAGATTATGCACCGAATGGTATCCAAACTGCAACCTATGAATGTTACTGGTCTAGGAAGGTATCAGATTTGATTTCTGAAGTTTGACCAATAACAGAGAGGTGCAAAGGTTTAAAAGGTAATTCTTGGCTTGATCCAGGGACTCCCATTGAGGGGGCAACTAGGAGCCAATTGTCCAGGTACAGGAAGATCTCGAATCCTAGGAGTCATAGATGAGCTGCTACAATGGCTATACATCTGGTTAACACAGTGGGGCTGTGATGAGATCAAACTGCAGGACCATGAACCGATAATGACTGGCTCCTATTCGGAAGCGTAAGAATCTAGATTCCTTTGCAATCTTTATGTGAAGGTAGGCATCATGGAGGTCTATTGAGCACATCCAGTCACTCTCCTTGACACAAGGTAGAATAGACTGTACACTGACCCTTTTTAAGCAGATCTTGCAAACAAATCTGTTTAGAAGGCTTTGATCCAAAATTGGATGGGGGTCCTGAGTTTTCCTGAGAACCAAAAAGAATCCCAAATAAAATCCCAACCCTCTCTAGTATGGTAGAGCCTCTTGGATGGCTTTTTTCCTAATACAGAGAGAAAACCTCTCTTCTGGCCAGCATTACCCGATTGGGTAGGACCCCTGGTAATGGTCTGGTGGGCTGGGGAGATATCAGTGAAAATGGAATATAATGGCCTCTGGCTATAATCCCCCTTACCCACTTGTCCTATCTGATGGCCTGCCATGCAGTGGGGTGGAGGGAGAGATGTCCCCCGACTGCCTCCACAATGGAGCAACTGGACAAACTTTCATGTATACCGCTGCTTTCTGTCATGTTATCCTTGGCTTTGCGAATGTCCCTCTGCCTCTAGGCTGGCATCTACTGAAAAGGCTACTTCTGCAGCAGCTGACCCTGTCAGAACAGCTTTGCTGTATTTGCTACAAAGGTGTGATAATCCCTTCCTCAGTAGCTCCCCAACCAAACTACACTAAGTTCAGGCCCCATATATGCTTGATTAATGCAAATACCAAAACACAGTCACTTAATAAACACTGCTCTGCACTAGGTTAATTTCTTCACACTTCACTCCGGGCATACCACAGTATGTCTGCTTCCTGTATATATGTAGACAGCTTTTTCTTTCTTTCTCCTTGCTCATCATAATCTTACATTTCCCCTTAACATTCCTTCTAATTAGACACCGTTTTTATCATTTCTCATCTCTTGCCTAGTTCTCTAAATGTGAATTACCACCCTACAATTTCTGAGGCTAATCCTGCTTCTCGCTCCTTTCTTGCTACTGCTCCAATTCCACTTTCCCTCTTGTAAAATGTACAACTCTACATGATGTAAAACTTTTCAGAGTATCTTTTTTGTGACCAGTCTGTATTATCTTTATGTTCCACTGTTATATTAGTTAAATTTTTGTTGTTACCATTTTGAATGCAACCTGGGCTGAGAGATTGGTCAAACTGGGATCAGTGCTTTTCCCCAGTAACCAAAATATAAGCAAGTAAATAAACATATTCCCTGTGACTGAAGTGCTCTGGAAAAAAACAGGGAGATGAATGAACCAACTAAGCTTAGACTCAATAGCAACTTTTGGCATGAAGGAGTGATATTCCAAAGTATGGCGTTAACTTTAAAGCATACCAGGTGAAGTGGCTGAACGAAGACTGCCGTTAATGAATTTCTACCAAAACTGACAGCTACCAGAAAAAACGTCTTCAAGAGTGGTGTGGAGTGGCGGGTTAATGCAATGTGCTGCAGGTGTGATGGGCTCGGTTCGAAACACAGCAGAGGTGTTTATTTGCCAGGCATGTGGCGTACACCTGTAATCTTAGCAGCCTGGGATGCAGAGGTTGTTGGATCAAATCAAACTGCACGTGAGTGATCACACTTCCTGGAACAGGAGAGAAGTAGTAATCCCCCAAAGAAACAAAAGAAGCAAAGGTATTTTAAGTCTAATAGAAAATGAACGTTCAAATGGAGACAAACTCATTTTTTCAAGCATAAAATATAAATTTCAAGGTGTAATCAGGTTTCTTAAATGTAGTATCAACAGGAACCTGCCTTTAAGAAAAGCTATGCAGAACTTCAAGGAAGCAAATGATGATGAATCAAGGCTCTCATGAAAATGATATTGCAGCGCAGTTCATCTTGATGGTGGAATAACTCTATGATCAAAACTGAGGAAATGGGACCAGAGAAACTGTCCACTCCTTTTGCAGTGACCCAGACATAGAAAACAGACACACTTATCCTTGCAAGCCTTTCCTTTGTTTCTGCTCTCTTCACAGAAACCTAAGGTTACATATTCATGTAACATTAGATCTGGATGAGCAGGTCCATCCTTGACCAGCATAAGGACTAATGCCAACAAGCGTTAGGCAGCTCAGTACCTAAAACTTTCCCAGGCAACCTGCTCCTTCCCCTCACTTACAATTCACTGCATGTAAGCTTCCTTTTCAGATCTCCAATACACTGCAATACAGTGAGACAGTTAAATAAGAAACCGTCCAGATTTCATATACCATAAGACAAGAAGGAGGAGGGTGGTTGCGCTGAAAAAAAAAATGAACCTGCTCACCCAGATAGAACACTTTCAAATAAAGACACAATCTAATGTTTATCCTCCTTGCTGAGCCTACCCCTAATGACAGTTCTAGATGTAGGGAACACATCCAGCTTACAGCATCTTTAAAAAGTACTCAATGAAACACATACAGTCACTGCACAAATATCATTCAAGGATGCACTTCTGAAAAGGCTTGAGAGGTGGCTACTGCCCTTGTTGACTGCGCTGAACACAGAAAGGATATTACTCTTTATATAAATCTGTGAACTGCCTAGAAAAAAAAAATAGTTCCTGTCAGTCACAAAATGCAGTAAGTACTCTTTTATTAAAATAACTTGGCAAGAAAACAGGCAAATTTTGACCGCTTTAGGATTAGTTTCAGTAGCTGCCTTGAGGGAAAATTAGTTTGCAAGAACATTATCATCATTAATGAAGTTCAACTGGTGAGGGCTGGCAAGCAAAGCCCATAATTCAGACATAACTCTGACAGAGATAATGGCTACCAGAGAGTTTTCCAAGATGCAAACTTAAGATCTGCTTTGGCAGCCAGCTCAGGTGGAAGAACAGTCTGCTTTTCTGATACAAAATGCAAGTCCTAAGGAGGAACAGGATCTTTTACTGATGGCATGTAAGAAAGGTACCTCTAAGGAAAGCTTTATAAACCTTCAACTGCCTGAAGAAACAGCTAAATTCATTTTTAGAGGAGGAAAAGCATAAAACAGTATCAGAAATCTGTGACTATTAGTCCACCATCACCAGTAACAGAGTAGTAAATGGGTCCAACATTTTAACAGTAGCTCATATAGACAAACATGTTCATTTGCTTGCCAATATTCTTAAGGTATTCGGCCTCTGTTGAGAATATCGAGACTACATGCACCTGGGTATGAAGTGCCATGGCCATCACTGTAACTGGAATCACCATGAAGTTAAGCAAAGGGAGCACAGGTTCAGATGGAGCTAAGTTGGAGAGGTGAATTAGAATGGTTTTGAAGGACCTCAGAAATGGCACTTCCTCCAGCCAATAAAGTCACAGCAGAGGGAACCATACTTGTCAAGAACAAATCTGAAGCTATGAGAAGAATGACCTTACATTTGCACTGTTTCAGAATTTGAAACAAACAGGAGGGGGGCACAAAGGGGTTCTGGGAATCATTTCTGTAGAAACAGCACGTCTGGAAGATTCTCCCAAAGTGATTAATAAGGGGAAAAGGTGCTGTAGCTAGATCTGTTCTGACAATAAACCAGTGTGCCTTCAAAATAGCATGAAACATGGCCTATCAGGCCTCTGGAATTGCTAGTTAACTGTAACCTCCAAACAGGCTTCATGCCTCATGAATAGAAAACAGCAACAGTCATCCCTCTGCACAAATATGGGCCATCTACAGTTCCTGGAAACTACAGACCCACAAGTCTCACTAGTCTCCCATGAAAAGCCATGGAAAGAATGGTCATGAAAAGGTCATCAAAGCAATGGATGAGGGCAAAATGGTTCACACTGCCTACCTTGACCTGGCCAAGGCATTTGGCACAATACTCCACTCGGGCATTGTTGACAAACTCAAGAGGTTGGGTATAAACCCGAATGTGACACGGTGGATAGCCAACTGGCTCATAGACAGGACCCAGGAAGGTAGAACTGGGTGTCCACCTCTACAAAGAGGCCAGTCATAAGTGAAGTTCCTCAAGGATTGGTGCTGGGGCCGCTCCTTTTTGGCATTTACTTCTGTGAAGTCAGGGCCAATGTCAATGGCCTCTGGCTGACTAAATTTGCAGATGACTGCAAATTAGGGGCCGTCATAGAATCCTCCACCGATACAAATGTTCTTCAGGAAGGGATGGCACAGACAAAAAACTGGTGTCAGAGCCATGGACTAAAACTAAATGTCGTGAAATGCAAAACAGTACCTTTCAGGAAGTCATCCACCCCTGGTAACTATCATATTGCTAATACGCCCCTGAGGAGTTTACCCAGTTGTCAGGGACTTGGGAACACACACAGTAATCTAGCCTTTGACCACCGCATGTCTACATTAGTGAGGAAATCATTCTATATTTTTCACCTTATAAGCAAAGGTATGGCATCTAGGGGCAAGGAGGTCACTGTTCCACTGTATTCAGCATTCATGAGACCCATTAAGGAGTACAATGCTCCATTTGGCATGTACCTAACCAGGCTCATCCAACAACAGCAATGTCCAGAGAGGCTCCTCACTAAAAGAATACAGGGCATAAATTACATGTCCTATGCAGATCTCCTCAAAGCCCTATCCCTGTATTCGGTCACCTACAGGCTGTTGAGGGGAGATCTATGCCTGGCATACAAGGCATTGTCAGACCCCATCCTGACGGGCCTCCTGCATATCCACAAAACAAACTGCACCAGAGCTACCCATTCTAAAGACTTAAACCTTACCTATGACATAAACAGGACCTGCTGGAGAAACAGCTATGTATCCCAGAGACTACCTTTCCTCTGGAACAAGTTTCCCATCCATGTGAAACAGAGTTCCTTCTTACTCAACCCAATTCACTTGCAACTTGGACAACTGGATGGGGATGAGGAAAGTAATCCATGGATGGGCATCCATGTCTCTAATGGACACTGGAAGCCTGTAAATGGTTTGCCTCCCACGCCCCTGCTTGTAAATGCTTCATCTCCTAAGCCCCCGTTACACTTACTTAGGGTACCAGAATTCGGAGATTTGGGGTGCATGGCTAGACTTAAAAAGACCCTTGTAATTGTTAGCCTAGTACACACCTATGAAACTAGATGGTGTAGAGATGAAGCCTTAACTCATTACATCCGAGTGACATCAGGTGCAGCTGCAGTTAACTCCTACTGAGGCCTCTAGGCGTCAAACGTTGCTTGTTCATATTTGCATCAATAATTCCAAAACCATGGCATGTACAAGGTTTTAAAAAGATTTCATCTTAAATCTTACACAATGGCAAACTCAACTGCATTAATATTTGACCACTGTCTAGTGCAGGTAAAGAGATATTAACTGTTGTTTTTGTGATATTAATTTGTACAGACAGAATGTTCAATTTTTTTCTAAATATCTCAAAAGCCAAGCAACACAGACAGAAATCCTTAGCCTTATATGAAAGCTCTCAGCTAAATGAATAAATTGCTGCTGACAGTATGTGTGTAACTTGAGTGGTTGTTGATATATGGTAAGTTGTTTACAAAATATTACAAACATAATAGTTACTAGGTTTATTGTGACTTATAAAATTCAGTTTAAGACCTAGAATTTATTTATTTTACATTTGTTTACTGGGGATGTCCAACTGGACAGAGTTGTCCATTTTCAGCAGAGACCCGGGGAGAAAAGAACCTAAAGAATACTACAACTATAAAAATGCTGAAGGGTTTGCCATTTATACTTCTTTCATAACTCCCATGGTTTCAGAGAGATGAACATTTGTTTGAAATGTGAGAACATAATTTGATCCTGTCAAAAGGCTTAGGCTCCGCCCATTGGAAGTTACAGTGCAAACTTCCTGAGCTCCACTGGAGTGAATGAGTTAACTATGACCAAAGTTCAAACAGTACTCACTTCCCCAGTGTCAGAACAGTACTATCGACAGACTGAAAGACAACTTGTGAGGTATCAGCAAACAGCGGTTTAGCCAATCTGCTGAGAAACTGGCTTCTCCCTGGATATAGCTACTTCTCTGAAATTGGTTTACTGACATAGTCCATTCCCATGCCATCATGGCTTCCTGACAAAAGTGTTAAGAGTCTGTTCCTTGCCTCCTGTCCAGAAACCATAGCACTGCCATTTTGTTGGTATGGACGGCAGTCCTACCCTGGAGGAGGGAGCCCTGAAAAATCAGTAGAGTAAGGACCACCATCATCATTTCAAGTACACCTCTGAGCAAACTAACCTGTATTTGCTATTATACCCCAGTGACCCATGTAACCACTGACAATCACCTCAAACACACTCGAGCTAATACATCCATTTCAACAGCTGCAACTGTGACGAGAACTAATATGGTTTTCCTAAGAGTTACATTCATACTGCATTGTCCACCAACTCAAATGAACTTTGCAAATTTTGGATACCTTCACTTATAGGATCACTGGCCCCATGAGATGAACCCTTCTCAAATGCGCGCGCGCACACACACTATTTCAGCACCCCGCTGTAGTATCTGGCCTTGGGCATCGTACAAATTTTGAATGCTAGAAGACCCAAGGCTCCAAGTTAAAGGGAAGAGGACACTGTTTATGCTCGACTGATTTGATTCACAGCAGTCTGCACATGAAAGATTTGTCTGATGAAGAAATGCCCTGCAGGACCAAGCACATAGCATACATCCAATGAAAGCAAGTATATACATGACCTCCAATTGTGACTTCAAGGAGTTTGACTGCAATTCCCATGCACTACAACAGAATGAAGACAGACTTCCTGGCAGAGATGAAGCTGTTCATAATTGCAAGCACAGAGACAGCGACTGCCAGCAGTCACATGCTTGTAGCTGCGACATACCAGAATTCTGTAAACACCCTGGGGGGGGGGGGGGCTGACACTAAGTGTCTGAAATTGGAAATGGCTGACTCCTACCTGGAAGTATAAATATTTCTTGTTCCTGGATTCTTATCAATCTTTATGTAAACATGGGTGTCTTGAAGGTCCAAACAGCTTACCCAGACTCCTTCTGACATACAAGGTAGAATGGACGGACGCTGACTGAAAAAAGTACTCTTTTGGGATAAATTGGGTTAAGCTGTTTAGCTTGAGTATGGGCCCGAGTGCCTTGGTTTTCTTTAGAAGTTAAAAGACGAGAGTAAAATTCAGATCCTTTCTGGTCTGGCGAGACCTCCTACATGCTTCATTTTTGTAAGAGGCTTAATACCTCTTTTTTTCTACAGCACTCTTTAATGGGGTGGGACACCTCACAAGGGAAGTGTGAGCGAGTGCGTGGGTGCGTGGGTGAGAGAGCGGGTGCGTGGGTGAGAGAGAGCGGGTGCGTGGGTGAGAGAGAGCGGGTGCGTGGGTGAGAGAGAGCGGGTGCGTGGGTGAGAGAGAGCGGGTGCGTGGGTGAGAGAGAGCGGGTGCGTGGGTGAGAGAGAGCGGGTGCGTGAGTGAGAGAGAGCGGGTGCGTGGGTGCGTGAGTGAGAGAGAGCGGGTGCGTGGGTGCGTGAGTGAGAGAGAGCGCGCGTGAGTGAGAGAGAGCGCGCGAGTGAGAGAGAGCGCGCGTGCGTGAGAGAGAGAGAGCGCGGGTGCGTGAGTGAGAGAGAGCGCGGGCGAGTGAGTGAGAGAGAGCGCGGGTGAGTGAGAGAGAGCGCGGGTGAGTGAGAGAGAGCGCGGGTGAGTGAGAGAGAGCGCGGGTGAGTGAGAGAGAGCGAGTGAGAGAGAGGGCGGGTGAGCGAGTGAGAGAGAGAGCGGGCGGGTGAGCGAGTGAGAGAGAGAGCGGGCGGGTGAGCGAGTGAGAGAGAGAGCGGGCGGGTGAGCGAGTGAGAGAGAGAGCGGGCGGGTGAGCGAGTGAGAGAGAGCGTGCGCGAGTGAGAGAGAGAGCGTGCGCGAGTGAGAGTGAGAGAGAGCGTGCGCGAGTGAGAGTGAGAGAGAGAGCGGGTGGGCGGGTGAGTGAGTGAGAGAGAGAGAGCGGGTGGGCGGGTGAGTGAGTGAGAGAGAGAGAGCGGGTGGGCGGGTGAGAGAGAGAGCGCGCGAGTGAGTGAGAGAGAGACAGCGCGCGAGTGAGAGAGAGAGCGCGCGAGTGAGAGAGAGCGCGCGAGTGAGAGAGAGAGAGATGGCGAGTGAGAGAGCTGGCGAGTGAGAGAGAGCGGGGGAGACAGCGAGTGAGAGAGAGAGCGGGGGAGACAGCGAGTGAGAGAGAGCGGGGGAGACAGCGAGTGAGAGAGAGCGGGCGCGTGAGTGAGAGAGAGAGCGGGTGGGTGAGTGAGTGAGAGAGAGAGCGGGTGGGTGAGTGAGTGAGAGAGAGCCGGTTAGGGTGAGCGAGAGAGAGAGCGGTGGGTGGAGGAGTGAGAGAGAGCGGGTGGGTGAGTGAGTGAGAGAGAGAGCGGGTGGGTGAGTGAGAGAGAGAGTGGGTGGTGGGTGAGTGAGAGAGAGAGCGGGTGGGTGAGTGAGTGAGAGAGAGAGCGGGTGGGTGAGTGAGTGAGAGAGAGAGCGGGTGGGTGAGTGAGTGAGAGAGAGAGCGGGTGGGTGAGTGAGTGAGAGAGAGAGCGGGTGGGTGAGTGAGTGAGAGAGAGAGCGGGTGGGTGAGTGAGTGAGAGAGAGCGCGTGGGTGAGAGAGAGAGAGCGCGTGGGTGACAGAGAGAGAGCGCGTGGGTGACAGAGAGAGTGCGTGGGTGACAGAGAGAGTGCGTGGGTGAGCGAGAGAGAGAGAGATGGTGAGCGAGAGAGAGAGATGGTGAGCGAGAGAGAGAGATGGTGAGCGAGAGAGAGCGTGGGTGAGAGAGAGCGTGGGTGAGCGAGAGAGAGAGCGTGGGTGAGAGAGAGAGAGCGTGGGTGAGAGAGAGAGAGCGTGGGTGAGAGAGAGAGAGAGAGCGTGGGTGAGAGAGAGAGAGAGAGCGTGGGTGAGTGAGAGACTGAGAGAGTGTCTGAAAAAAAGTTTAAAAAGAAATACTATGGAGTTTCTGAATATTACTGCTCTCCCTTTTTATTCTGTATTCAAGTAAGATACACCACTGATTCACATGAAACTTCTTCAGACTAGTTAAGTGACTTGCTCAGAATCACAGAAGCGGCAAACACAAGCTGAGAAAATAAAACCACAGACTACGGGAAGCTCATTAGCAACTCAGAGCCTTAATCCTCTGCACTAACCTTCAGGACTGTCTTTTGTCCTGTGTGATGGCAGCTTTTGGATGGGCAAACAACCTGCAAACTTCACTAGAGTGGGACAGTAGAGCAAGGCCTCAATGACTGGCCTGCTCTTCCCGTCTTCAACAGGGTGCAGTTTATCCTTGGTTCTGCTGATAACCTCTCCTTAGTGATTCCAGAAACTGCTGCCTTAATGTTTCTTCCCCAGAGCCCCGACTGTCCTTCCACTGTTGGCTACACCAATACCAATGCTGACATGGACTCCACTACATTCAGGAGAAGGGCATTACGGAATCTTAAATTTTCAACAGCTGTAAAGGTCTTCCCCTCCTATTTCACTTTCTCCAGTTCTGCTTAACCTTCTGGATGAAAAAATAATGGCCAGTTGTAATGCTATTTAAAAATATAACTGGCATGTTTTTTTTTTTTTCAATTCCTTTTTATTAGGGTTATATCAAAACAAAATGAAAACAGGAAAACGATTTAACAGAGAATAAACAATAACACACAACATACAGACCTACAAACATAAAACCTATATACAGTAATAACCTATATACAATTCTCATCTATATCAAACTATGCAGCATACAGAGTTATGACTTACAATCATGCCAGAATGTGTTCAGATATCAGTTTCCAAGTGTCCTTCTGGGTCCTTTTATTCCTCATGGAATACCATAAATATTTATGTGCCAAAAGCTGTTTACTAGCTGTTTGCTTGAAACCATCCCATGTTATTATGGACCTGTCTTTCCAATTTAGTGTAATGTAATATTTTATTAGCATAAATGTTGTTACTAGGATGTGCAAGTGATTATTCTTCATTCCTATAGGAGGTATGTGTAGAGAGCAAATTTCCAGGATAAGGTTGATTTTTCATATCCCATTTTCTCTAATTTGACTCTTAAGGCACACCAGAGTTTTTATGTACATTTACAACTCCAAAATATATGTATAATATCAGCTTCTTTGGAGAGGCAGAATTGGAAAAAGGGTGGGAGTTCTTTGTACATTTTATTTAATATTGAGGGCGTAAAATATGCATTGTTTAGGATCATAAGTTGAGCATATCTGAGCTTCTGAAGGAGAATGTCTTTGGAGAATTTCTGAATTGCCTGTGCAATTATATTGGAGGAAATTGTAGGATCTTGTTTTGTCCAGTAATAGGAATGAATGGCTTATTTCGTGTGTCTAAGTGAGATAATGAATTTATAGGCATTTGAAATCATTTTTTTTTCCGTGTCTTTTATATCCCACAGCGTTCTACATGTAGCTATCTGTTGGTCTGGGATGTCAGTATCCTTCCAAAATCTGTAACATAATTCTTTCAGTTGTCATACCATAATTGTATATTTAGATGGGAGATTAAGTTTGTTTCTAATATTAGTTATAGATTCCTGCCTAAATAGATAAATGTCTAAAACTGTCTTTTCTTTCAATAGTGGGTATGAATTCAAGTCAATCATCTTTTCATTTAGTTGAATATTGGGGTTAAGGTGTAAAGGTTGGAAAGTATAAAAAGCAGTTAGTAGATTTAGTGATTTGAAGAGATTTTGTGTTATTTTAATTTGTTCCCATAAGTCGTTTTGTAATTTGTATCTTCTTCTGGACATTCCCTTTAGAAATGGGAGGGCCTTGGGATTAAATTGTAATGTTTTAACATAGTTGTGATATAATTTCATCCAAGTTGGGCTCCACATATTGGTTTGTTCCCTGTAATTTGCAATATTGATTAATCTACTACCTTGGGTAATTTCATAATACAGTTTAAAGTCAGGCAAGCCCACCCCCCCCCATATATATATATATATATATATATATATATATATATATATATATATATATAATATAACTGGCATGTTTTTAGGGAAATCTGTAAGCAGCATCCAGATGCACAGATATCGTGGCACTACAGCTCTTTCTGCACCAGCCATACAATTATGGGCTAGATGCATGCAGAGATTAACAATGGAAGACTGGCTGCCATCAAAAACTGTAATTTAGATTTCAAATTTCCATCTGGAAACTGTCCCAGTAGCTGGTTCAACACGCCTACTATTTCTTGCTGGAAACGCAGCATGTGTCATAAGCAGCTGACCGCCCTCAAAGTAGACATGAAGGATGAGTAAACACGCTTCCCAAACATGTCCAGTTTATAAAATTAATTCTATAGCTAGACTTCTGCACTCTGGAGTTGAAGCTTTTGTCACTGCAGCTGCTACAACAACAGAGTCCATCTTAGGCGTTTATAAGCAATAAGTTTAGTCCTTGGTGGGCAGATCATCTTACCTCTGATACAACTGCCAAAACATCAGGATTCTCCCATGCTGTTCTGACCACCAGCCAGAACATCCAGCAGAGTGCTGGGGATAGTAGAGAGGAGAAGTCCCCCTGCAAGATAAGCAAAGAACAGGAGGGTGAATCAATGGGCTATCACCATTCTGCTTCATCTCTAAAATGTCCTGAAAACTGGGATCATCCAGGGGAATTCTGGCCATCAAGTTTGAGATACGGGCAGACTCAGGTCAACATCAAGGGCATTAACTCAAAAAGCTGAAGGCCACCCCAGTGATATCATCTTAGATGCTAACAATGCCGAGCTTGAAACCAAGGGGCAAAAGTTTCCCTCAATGCCAACAGCATAGAGGGCACAAACGTGTAGAGCTACTATAAAGTAAATTTTTTAAATGTTTTTACCTTCTTTCATAATGAAGAAAGCAAAAAGTAGTGCGTGTCTTTACAAACAAGCTTTGTCTTCTCAAGATAGAAAATAAGCTGACAGTATGCATCCATATAATGGAGAATACAAGCCTCATAACTACAGCACTGCAGAAATAAGGCAAGATGATGAATGAATCTGTTAAGGTTCAACTCCACAGTACTCACTGAAGGATAAGTCTGTATTGAGAGTGGCTCTGAACTTAAACAATACCATGTATGGAGGCTCAACTGGCAAAGCTTGAAGTTCAGAAACTCTTCTGAAAGGACAGTTACCTAAGAAAGTATCTTTCAAGAAAATTACTTTAAGTCTGTGGAAGTTGTAGATTCAGACGAATCCCAAAGCAGTACTGAGTCCCTCAGTGACGATCTCACCAGGAATGAGCCTTTAAAGGCTAAAGAGGCTTAATTATGACAAGTAAAGGCCCTCAAGGAAATTTCATACTGTAGGTAAATGCGCATTGATAGAATAATATCTAGTACAGACTGCAGTCAAAGTATTGATGAAACGGGAGTAGAAAACAGAGAATCAGGTCAACTTTTTTCATGTAAATCTTGAGCATCCTAGGTTTCTGTGAAAAGATAAAAAGAAGTGATGTACTCACTATAGCATTCTATCTGTGTTGGCCATTTTCATTCCTCAACATGTGGGCTTGGATCCAACTCGGCTGGTTTTTACAGGTCATGGATACTGCAAATTCCTCCTTTACTCAAAATGCTCTAGTCCCCCTCCATACCTCAGATCTTGTTTGCTCCTCTTTACTGCTAAATAACAATGTAAGAAACAATGGTGACATGCAAAACCACTATCTGGAGCTCAAAAACAGGAACTTTGGTTCCTATAATATCTTCTTATTCTTCCTGAAGTCATAAACAAAAGGTAAGGGGTTGGAGGAAGAATGAAAATGAACAACACTGATGGAATGTTATGGACAGTACATAACTTCTTTATCTGTTGTTGCCAATTTTCATTCATTCCTTAACATGTGAGACAGAGTCCACAGCTACCTGAATCCTGGGTTCACTCTAAGAAGGATACTCCTGAGTACTGTTGAGCTGAAGGCTGCTCTTCCCCTCCAGACCAGATCAACTCTGTAATGAGTAATAAAAGTATGAGGATTAGCCAAGTATCTGCAGCACATATACTGTCCATGGTTGATCTGGATAGAAATACTGAAGAGGTTGCCATGGACCTGGTTGAATGAGCCCTCAAGGTTTTTGGTAAAGATAAGCCCAATTTGTTGTACATAAAGGAAATGCAATCAGTTAGCCACTTAGCTAAAGTTACTTTGGTAACTGGCTTTCCCAATCTTGAGTCTGAAAGACAGACAAATAATTGTGCGGATTTTCTGAAGTTTTCAGTTCTCTGCAGACAGAAATGTAATTGCCTGTGAATGTCCAAGTGTAAAATGTATTCTCCTTTGTTCGAGAAACAGACCTGGAAGGAAATCTAGGAGATAGTTTGATAACGTTGGATCCTAACACCACCTTAGGAAGAATGGATGGACTGGTTTCGTAAGGACACCCTATCGTTAAGAAAAATTAAATAATGAGGTTTAGAAGATGAGGCTTTTAAGTTCTGAAACTCTCCTAGCAGATGTATGGAAAACAAAAACATAGTTTTCCCAAGTCAAAAACTTTAACTCACACCTTGCAGCCAGTTCAAATGGTGATCGAATCAGAGCTTTAACACTAAATTCAAATCCCATGGTGGAGTAGGATCTTTAAAGGGGGGGGGGGGTCTCAGTAAAAAGGTTCCTAAAGGTTCCTTTTATAAATACCTTACAAAGTCATGAGGAAGCTAAAGCAGAATTGTCGACTCCAATATGAAAGGTAGAAACGGCAGCTAATTGTACTTTAACCAGTGAGGAACTAGCCCCTTCATTAAAAATTGTAGCCAAAAGTTCAAGAACTTTGAGTACCGGTGCTGAAAAGGGGTCATGTATTTCTGTTGTGCCCAAAATACAAATCTTTTCCATTTACTTTTGTAAATCTTCCTAGTGGAAGCTTTGTGGGAAGACAAAAGAATGTGACACAGAGGAAGAGAGCCAGGGTTGTCTAGTTATTACTGGAATTGGAGAAACCATTCAATCAACTTTAGACCAAAATGTCTGGATGAATCATGTTTGTCAGGTGAGACAGAAGGTCTGCAATTGGATCCGAGATCCAGGGAGGATGAAACAGATGAGGCCAAAGGAAGGGGAATCAAATTTGACGAGACCAATAAGGGGCAATGAAAATGACCGTGCTCTTCAATCAGGATGCTTTCTGAAGAAACTTGGGGAGTAGAGGAGTTGGGGGGGTAAGCATAGAGGAGACTGGGGAGGCAAATCGTGGAGGAGACCATCTCTCGGTGACTTCCCCATTGGGGGACGGGGGACCAGGGCAAAGAACCTGCTGCACTTGTTGTTGAGGTTAGATGCAAAGAGGTAGCAACATGGCTGTCCCCATTGGTGAATATCTTCTCTGCAATTTTCTTGTTAAGAGACCACTAGTGAGGCAATAAGATGGACCTGCTCAACTTGTCTGCTATCCCACTGGACTTCCCCAGAATGTGGGTTGCTATCAGAAATCAACTGGATGAGATCGCCCACTGCCACACTTCAACAGCTTCTCGACATAATGGGTAAAATCTGGTTCCTCCTTGTTTGTTGATGTACCAGACTACCGAAATACTGTCTGAATCACAATAGCCCCTGAAGGGTGTGTGCCTTGGAAAGCCTGCAACACTAGGAGAAAGTACAGATGTGTACACTTACCATAAAAGTAGATATTAGAGTGTCTTCACTGTTGCAGTCATGACTGTAGGGTTCTCCCCTGCCGGCAGGCAGTCCTCGGTCGGCCAGAATCCCAAAGTCTGGGTCCGGCATCGGCTGTTCAGCCATGCTCCCTGACGTCAGAGTGCCAGGAGTACAAAGCTGACAGCCGACGCCATGTTCTCCAGTTTTTCTTGCCCCAGATGTCAGGAGTTCCAAAATGAGTAAGATCCCATACCCTTTGCAAATACACCTCAGAAGAAGGGTGAAAAAAGGAACCACACAAAAGAAAAAATAAGAGGGGACAGGAGGGAGGGAATCCCAGACTGCAACAGTGAAGACACTCGAACATCTACATTTATGGTAAGTGTACACAACTGTACTATGTTCATCGTGTTTCACTGTTGCAGTCATGACTGTAGGGTTGAATCCCAAAGCAGAATAAAAGGGAGGTGGTCATAAAGTAGAGGGGGTGGCTAAAAGGCCCTGCAAGACCATAGAAGCAAAGCCTGCCCTAGACTTAGAGTAAAGAGGTAGATTGTAGTGCTTAGAAAAAGTATCCACTGAATTCCAAGTTGCAGCTTCCAAAATGTCCTTGGTAGGAACTCCTCTGAGGAAGGCAGCTGAAGTGGCAGCAGCTCTGGTAGAGTGAGTCCTTATAGTCCCTGGGATTTGCTTTCCATGGTGTGAATAGCAAAACCTGATTCCATGAGCAATCCATTTGGAAATGGTCTGTTTTGAAATAGCTTTACCTTGGGAAGTTGAAGCATAAGGAACAAACAATTGCTCTGATTTCCTGATGTCCTAGGTTCTGTCCAGGTAAAAACGTAGTTGTCTGTGTACATCCAAGGAATGCAAGATCCTTTCCCCCTTATTTAGAGTAGTGGAGAAAAAAGTTGGCAAGTGGATAGTTTGATTTAAAGCCACTTTGGAAATCACCTTAGGCATGAAAGTAGGATTAGTCCTTAAAGACACCCTGTCTTGATGAAAAATAATATAAGGTTCCACAGCCATGAGAGCTTGCAACTCTGAAACTCTCCTGGCAGAGGTCAGAGCTAACAGGATAGCTGTCTTCCAAGATAAAAACTTGATGTCAGATGTAGCAGCAGGCTCAAAAGGAGGTAAGGTGAGTTTTTCCAAAACATAGTTGGGATCCCAAGCAGGAATGGGAGGAGATCTAAGTTCTTAGCTCCTCTGAGAAACTGTCTCATGAGCTGGTGGGAAAAGATTGGAGGGTCTGTATTATAATGAGCAGAAATAGCAGAGGCATGTATCTTTATTGAAGAGAAAGAGAGACCCTTATGTAAGAGGTCTGTCAGGTAAAGTAAAATCAGAGGAATGTTAGGAATAAGAGGATCAGAATCCTGAGCCTGCATCCAGGAACAAAATCTTTTCCATTTTCTTGCATAAGATTTTCTAGTGCTAGGACCTCTGGCTTCTAAAATGACATCCATAACCTGCAAGACCTTGGATTAACCAGGCCGCCAGGCTGAGAGTTTTGACATGGGAGTGCAGAACCTGACCCTGGTGTTGGGACAGAAGGTTCGGAGTCTGTGGTAAAACCCAAGGGGGCTCCAGACAAAGGTTTTTAAGTGTTGGGTACCAAAACTGTCGAGGCCAATTTGGGGCAAGCAAGATTATCATCTTGGGCTTGTCCTGTTTGATCTTTAATAATACCCGTGGAAGAAGAGGAAGAGGCGGAAAGGCATACCCCGAGAGGTTTCTCCAACTGAATGATAGTGCATCCACTTTCCAAGCTAGTTTGTGGAATGTCCTGGTGCAAAAAATCTGTAGTTGATGATTGGGGTGGGATGCGAAGAGGTCTATGTGAGGACATCCCCAGACTGCTATAATCATCTTGAATATTTCGGTGTCCAGCATCCATTCGTGTGGGTCCGATAGGTTTCTGCTCAGACTGTCTGCCAGGAAGTTTTGCTTCCCTGGTAGAAACTGAGCTTGAAGGTCCAGTTTGCAAGCTAGAGCTGTGTTCCAAAGATTCATGGCTAGTCTGCAAAGGGGATAGGAATGAGATCCCCCTTGCTTGTTTATGTACCACATAACTGTGGTGTTGTCTGTCCGTATCAGTAGTTGTCCTGGTTGTAGAAGATTCCTGAAGGCCAATAGAGCTTTCTGAACGGCTAACATTTCCTTTAAATTGATATGCAGGTGCTTCTGATCCTTTGTCCAAAGGCCCTGCAGACATTTGCCCTGAAAATGGGCTCCCCATGCATAATCAGAGGTGTCCGTGGTTAGTATCTGAGTGGCAGGAGGCAGACAGAAGAGTTTTCCTTTATTTAGAGCACATGCCTTGGACCACCAAAGGAATTCCTTTTGAAGACAAGGCAGGACGGAGATCTGTATATCTAAACTGTGGCAATGCTGAGACTATACACTTTTTAGGTACCACTGTATTTTCCTCATATGTAGTCTTGCATATGATATGAGAAGGATGCAGGAGGCCATGTAACCCAAAGCCTGCAGGAATCTCCTTCCAGATAGCTGAGTTAATGTTGCCAAGGTTTTGAAAGTTGAAGCCAGCTGTAATTGTTTTTCGTATGTCAGAAATGCCATCTGGGTTGTTGTGTTTAGAGAAGCGCCCAGAAAAATTATCTGTTGTGAGGGTGTCAAATTTGACTTTTTTATGTTTACAGTGAATCCCAGGAACTTGAGAAGATTCTGAACAAACTCTAGATGCTGGAGTAAGACAGCCTTGCTGTCTGCCTGAATAAGACAGTCGTCCAGATAAGGGTAAATTTGAATTCCCTTGAGTCTGCAATAAGCTACTACTGGAGCCAGGCATTTGGTGAAGACCCTGGGCGCAGTAGACAATCCAAAGGGCAGCGCAGAGAATTAATAGTGCCTCGATCCGGCCTTGAACCTGAGGTATTTTCTGCATTCCTCCCTGATGGGAATGTGTAAATATGCCTCCTTTAAATCCAAAGTTACCATCCATGCATTTTTTGTCAGCATTGGAAGTAGCTGCTGTAGAGTAAGCATCTTGAATTTTGGTATCTCGATAAAAGTGTTCAAGACTGACAGATCCAGAATGGGTCTCCATGAATTTTGCTTCCTGGGGACTAGAAAGAGCCTTGAGTAAAAACCTTGTCCCATCTCTGAAAATGGAACTAGTTCTATGGCTTTCATAGCCAAGACAGCTTCCACCTGGTTTAAGGCCTCTAACCATTGATGTTTTGGAAGATCTGGCCATCCGCTTGGTCTTGGTAGGGTATGAAAATGGAATTTGTAACCTCTTGAAACCACATCCAGAACCCACTTGTCTCGGGTTATAGGAGTCCAATTTAGGTGAAAAAGAGAAAGTTTTCCTCTGAGGGGGGCTTCCAGGCAAGAAGTTCCTGCAGCCCAACAGAGGGAGTCATTGAGTCTGTTTTCTATGAGCTTGCGACTTTGTCCTCTCCTCCCCTAGGGGTGGAAGCAGTCCACTGTCTTGGTCTATAAGAGGCTTGCATTTGAGGCCTTCCTCGGGAGCGTCTGTATCTACCCCTCTGAGGCCTGTCTGAATTGGGAATGGACCAATTTTTTGTAGGCCAATTCCTACTAAATCTGGGTGGCTGTACTTGTAAGTAATCATTAACTGTTTGCATGGATTTAGCCTTGTCCTCCATCTTCTTTATCACCTCTTCAGCTTTAGATCCAAACAAAACATTATGCTGAACAGAAGCATCCAATAATTTAGCTTTTACTTGATCTGGCAAATTTTGTTCCTTTAACCATGCATGCCTTCTAATGACTGTGCCAGAGGCAGCAGCCCTACAAGAAGCCTCCAAGGCATCAAATCCACAGTGTAAACCATGCTTCCCAACTTGTTCAGTGGCATGCATTAAGTCATGTAATTCCTTATCATCTGCACAGGCGGAAATGGAAGTTAGCTTTTGTTTTAAAACAGACAGGAGAAATTGCTGGTATTTCAGTATATGAAACTGACAGTTTAAAGCCCTAATAGATAAAGTAGCAGAAGTGTACACTTTTTTGCCCCATCTTTCTAAAGATCTGAAATCCTTCTCAGTGGGAATGGGGTTTTTAGCAGAAGCGGCCTTAACCCCCCTTAGGACCCTGAGAAATGGTTTCAGGGTCAGCAGTAGGATTCTTGTATAAAAACTGGTGGGAATCAGGAACCCTATAATATCTGTCTGGCTTAACAGGAGCTGGAGGAAAAGAGTCAGGAGTTAAGTTAGCCTCCGAAAAATCATCATCCACAATATCCAAAATAGGAGGAATAGCCAGGGGTCTATGTTGGGGAAGAAGAAAATCCCTTAGTCTTTTCTTAGATTCCGAGTACTCCTGTCCTTCCCAGTGAAAATGTTCCCTCATTTCATGCAAAGTTTCCCCAAAAGAGAAATCCTCAGGGGAAGAAGCTGAAGGAATTGATTCCTCAGCATCAGAATCCTCATAAGGAGGGAAAGAATATTCCTGGTCAGACAAAGAAAAGTACAGTTTTGTACCTACCATAAATGTAGATGTCCGATAGATATGCAACTGCAGTCCTGACATATGGGTTGTCCTGCCTCAGGCAGCCCTTCGGTCGGCCGGATTCCAAAGTCTGGGTCCGGCGTCGGCTGATGTCGACTCCTCCCCGACGTCAGAGCGGCTGGGGTATAAAGGCATCCGCCGACGCCATCTTCTTCAGTGTTTCTTGCCCCAGATGCCAGGTGCCCTCCAAGGAAGGCTAAATTGTGTGAATGGATAAGCAAAAATTCCAGACATGCACAACAGTAATAAACAGATACACCATAACAGATATCCCCAGCTAATATAAGAAAGGAGGGAAAGGACCCAAGTGAAAAAGCAGAGGGGAAGAAGGGAGGGAAAACCTGACTGCAGTTGCATATCTATCGGACATCTACATTTATGGTAGGTACAAAACTGTACTATGTCCTTCAAGAATGCAACTGCAGTCCTGACATATGGGTTGAATACCATAGCCAAGCTGGGGGTGGTAGGCTCTATGCAAGTGATGGCGTAGCTAGAAGGCCCTGCAGGACTGCCGAAGCAAAGCCTGCTCGGGATCTGGAGTATAAAGGCAGGTTGTAGTGTTTGATAAATGTATGCACGGAGCTCCATGTAGCAGCCTCTAGAATGTCCTTTGTAGCCACTCCTCTTAGAAAGGCTGTGGATGTGGCCATAGCTCTGGTGGAGTGTGGCCTAATATTGGCTGGCACACCTTTTCCATGGAAAGAGTAACAGAATCTGATGCAGTGTCCAATCCATTTTGAAATAGTTTGTTTGGAGACTGCTTTTCCTTGCACTCCAGCAGCATAGGCTACAAATAGTTGGTCAGACTTCCTGGTGGCCTTTGTTCTGTCCAAGTAGTAGCGTAATTGTCTGTGTATATCCAAAGTATGCAGCAGCTTTTCCCCTTTATTTTGAGGATTGGGAAAGAAAGTAGTCAGGTGGATTGCTTGATTTAGAGACACCCTGGATATCACTTTAGGCATGAATGAAGGATTGGTCCTTAGAGAAACTCTGTCCTGATGAAAAATGAGAAAGGGTGGAACTGCCATGAGGGCCTGTATCTCTGAGACTCTTCTTGCTGAGGTAACTGCCAACAGGAAGACCGTTTTCCAGGATATAAATTGCATTTCTGAAGATGCTGCTGGTTCAAAAGGAGGAAGAGTTAATTTTTCCAAAACGTAATTGAGGTCCCATGCAGGAACTGGTGGTCTTCTGGGAGGTTTGATATTCTTTATCCCTCTTAGAAACTGTCTTAGCAAGGGATGCGAAAACACAGGTGGGTCACAGTTGTAATTTGCTGAGATTGCTGAAGCATGAATTTTAATGGAAGAATATGAGAGGCCACTATGAAACATTTCTGCCAAGTATTCTAATATCAGAGGTATGCTCATCACTGATGCATCCTGGTTCTTGTTGGCATTCCAGATGATGAATCTCTTCCATTTGGCCGAATAGGTTTTTCTGGTGGAAGGTCTGCGTGCTTCCAGCAAGATTTCCTGAACTTTTTCGGAGAGGGAGACATGGGTCAAAGTCATGGTACCCTCCAAGCTGTCAGCTGCAATGTTTGCAGGTTTTGATGAACAGTCCTGTAATTGTGCTGAGTTAGTAGCAGAGGCCATTGAGGCAAGGGCCACGGTTTGGTGTGAGTTATGCTCAGTAGCAAAGGATACCAGTGCTGCCTTGGCCAGTCTGGAGCTATCAAGATTCCTTTTGGTTGTTCTGCTTTGATCTTCAGTAACACCTTGGTCAGTAATGGTAGAGGAGGGAATGCATAAATTGTTAGGGTATTCCAACTGAATGAAAGAGCATCTGTTTTCCAGGCTAGAGGATGGTGTGTCCTTGAGCAGAACTTGTCCAGGTGATGATTGAGATGAGAAGCAAAGAGATCTATGTCCGGTCTTCCCCATGCAGTTGTGATTTGTGAGAAAATGTGTGGATGCAGCATCCATTCGTGTGGATCCAAGAAATTTCTGCTCAACCTGTCCGCCAGAACATTGTCCTTGCCCGGAACAAACTGGGATTGCAAGTGGATGTTCAGCTTCAGGGATTTTTCCCAAAGGGTCATTGTTAATCTGCAGAGGGGATACGAATGAGTGCCCCCTTGTTTGTTTATATACCACATGACAGTGGTGTTGTCTGTCCTTATTAGCAGATGACCTTGTTGAAGATATTTTGCAAAGGCTTCTATTGCATGTATCACTGCCAACATCTATAGATTTGCGCTTTATCTCCTCCAGATTTGGAGGTAGAAGCGCCCCATTGCTTTGACCTGTATGAATCTTGTGCCTGGTATCTGGAACCCTTAGGGCATCTGGATTTGCCCCTTTGAGCTCTGTCTGACATAGGAAAGGACCAATTTTTTGTAGGCCAGTGTCTACTGAACCCTGGTGGCTGCACTTGTAAGACTTCTTTTACAGTTTGCATAGACTTAGCTTTGTCTTCCATTTTCTTTAAAACCTCTTCTGCCTTAATACTAAACAGAGTATCATGTTGTAAAGGTGCATCTAGTAATTTAGCTTTAACATGATCAGGCAAATTTTGTTCCTTTAGCCAGGCATGCCTCCTAATCACAGATCCAGTAACTGCGGCCCTGCAGGAGGCCTCTAAAGAATCAAAACCACATTGCAAAGTATGCTTTCCAACCTGTTCAGCTGCATGCAATAATTCCTGCAATTCTTTATTTTCTGCACATTCAGAAATCAACATCATTTTCTGTTTCAGCAACCCCATAACATGTTGTTGATATTTGAGCATATGAAACTGGCAGTTTAAGGCCCTAATTGCCAAGGTTGCAGATGTATACACCTTTTTTCTCCATCTATCCAGTGCCCTTGAATCTCTGTCAGATGGTGTAGGATTTTTTGCTGTTGAGGCCTTAACTCCCTTTGGACCCTGTGAAATAGTTCCAGGATCAGCAGCAGGTTTCTAAATAAAAATTTGTGCGAGTCAGGGACCCTTTAATATTGGTCAGGCTTGCTGGGAGCCGGAAGTAAGGAGTCAGGTGTCAAGCTTGACTCCGAAAACACATCATGCACGTCTAAAACAGGGGGTATGGCTAAAGGTCTGTGCTGAGGGAGAAGGAGGAAATCCCTGAGCCTCTTTTTTGATTCTGAGAAATCTTGACTCTCCCAGTGAAAATGCTCCCTCAAAGTATGCAAGGTTTCTCCAAATGAATAATCCTCTGGAGGTGAAGCAAATGGTATAGACTCCTTGCATCAGAATCCTCATAGGGAGGAATAGATAATTCCTGATCAGAAGAAACAGAAACCTGATCTGAAGATTCATAATCACTGTCTTGCCTAGGTCTCTTATCTGGAGGGGGATGGGAACTCCTGATCAAGGTAATAAGGTCTTCAGCCATTTTGATCATCTTTTTTTAGGCATAGAGGCCTGTGCATGTGGCTCATACGTCGGTTTTTTAGTTTTAGAAGCTGCTGTTGTCTTTGGTTTTGCTGCGGTCGTCTGTTTGATATAAAAATGTTGAGGCCTGAATACACCCTCAGAAGCCGGTGCCTGCTCAGCAGCTCTGGACCCATCCATGGGTCCAATACTTTGAGTATCTCGTGGCATGCCGGACTCCACATGAATGTCAGTAGGGGCCTGAGACTCGAAAGTAGCGGGTATCAGGGGCTGCGAAAGCACCTCACTGAGTACAGGCGAACCGGCGACTGGCTTAGGAGAAGCTTTGTCGTCGGTTTTGGACCTCGACTGTCTCTCTCTGTCCTTTTCTTTGTGTTTTTTATGTACTCCGGTAGTCAGATTGCTATCCGACGACATTTCTGGGTAGTTAAATCAGTTTCCAAAATACTTTGAGGCAAAACTATACCGACGCTTAATAGTGCATTGGTTAAATCTAGCACAAAACCGACAGCCAGGCACGTTGTGATCATGGCCTAGGCAAGGAATACAGTATAAATGGAAATCCTTATGAGGTATTTGCTTCCCACAAGTAATACAATTATTAACTTTTTCTGACATCGGTATGGAGCAAGAAAAAAGTTTCCCCAACAGGGTACTTTGCTTTAGTGAAGACTTCGGTAGAATATTTCAGGAGTTGGCCGACCGGCACTTGCGAAATGCTTCTGCTTCAGGCACCGTGCGGCAAGAAAGACTAAAGAAAATGGCGAAGGGCTGCTTGTTTTACACCCCTGACGACCTGACATCATGTAAGAGGAGACAGCAACCGACGCAGGACCCAAGACTTTCGAATTCAGGCCGACTGAGGGCAAACTGCCAGCAGATTACCCAAATGTAATGACTGCAACAGTGAAACACGAAGAACATCAAGGTAGATGACAACAGATCCTGTAGAGGTACTAGAAAGATTTTGGAAATTTTATGAAAGTCTGTTTAAAGCGGAGAAGTATGGAGATCAAGAAAGGGTACAAATGGAAATGTTTATGGAAGAGTTAAGTAGGCTAAGGTTACAGGTAGAAGAGGCTCAAATGCTGATAGCTGGGACAGTAGAAGATGAGACAGAAATGGTGATGTATGACCATTCAACAGGAGGGTCCCCAGGAATGGATGGTATTCCTGTGGAAGTTTTGAATCTGGGAGGGGGAAAAGACTGTTGAGAGATCTGGAAGGTTTTGTTTAACGGTGTTTTAAGAGAAGGAGAAGCACCAACTTCTTGGAAGAAAGTGGTGGTGGCCGTGGTAGAACCAGCTTCATACAGGCCCATTTCAATCCTAAACCAAGATTATGGGATGTTTATGTCTATAGTGGCTGGAGGAATGTCAAAAGTGATGCCAAACATGGTGGCCGTAGATTGGTGTGGCTTGGTGGAAAGAAGGAATGCATTTGACAACATTAAATGAAACACTAATGATCCAGAGGGAAGCTGAATGTGGGAGAATACCACTTTTGTTGTTGGGTCGTGATGCATAGGGGGCGCTTGACAGAGGATGCTGGGAGTTTGTGAGGAGAGATGGAGGCATTTGCATTCCTTTATAAAATTAAAAGGTTGATTATGAAGATATGAGAGACTGAAGGCAAACACTGAAGTGGGTGGGTTCCTCTCTGATGATTTCTAATTGGGAAGGGAGGCTGGGCAGGGGTGTCCTCTTTCCCCTTTATTTGCACCATTGGCAGGAAAGGTGAGAGACTCAGAAATTCAAGGATGTGGTTGGTGTGGTGGTCGAGAAAAGCTGGCTCTGTTTGCAGATGATATTTCATACCTGATGAAACTGGAAGGGGATATTTCTGTGTTGTGGAGCATTTTGAGGCAGTTTCAAATCTTTTTGGGATATGGAATTGCTGAGTCTAAAACAATGGTGATGGCTGTGGATTGTGTACCCACACACTAATTGGTTTGGCAATGTCCATGTTTGTGGGGACATGATGGAGAGAAGTGCTTAGAGATCATGATCAGCCCCCTTTTCCCCCATTATTCTACATGGGACAGAGTATCGTGTTAACTGTCCCCAACTCTCTCGATTTAGTGCCACACTCCTGCCTTCAACACTCATGCCTGACAGTCGCAGATCTTAATTTCACACAGTCCATCCACCTCTTTGCTGGACATCCTCGCTTCCTCTTACCTTCTTCCTGTCTGTCCCAAATCTTCCTCACCAGATTCTCTTCTGCTTTTCTACACACGTGTCCAAACCACCGTAGTCTGTTCTCCTTGATCTTTTCTGCAATTGGAGCTACTTTGACTTCTGCTCTTATGTTCTCATTTCTTCGTCTGTCCCACAGTGTGCATCCTATCACCTTTCTCAGGCGCTTCATTTCCATCGCCTCTAGCTTCTTCAACTGTTCTGCCTTTACTGCCCAGGTTTCTGTACCATACAGTAGTAGTCTTGTATACTTTGCTTTTCAGCTTCTTTGGCATTCTTCTGTCATAGACTACACCTGACACTCTATGCCAGTTGGCTGCAGCCCCTCTGATTCTAGTTTTGACCTCTTCACTCAGACTACCCTTCTCCTCAACTACTCCTCCCAGATACCTGAAGCGGTTTACCTGTTCCACTATTTTCCCTTCTATCTCTATTCTCAGCTTCTTCTGATTTCCCCAATTTGCTACCATTACCACCATCTTATCTGTGCTTAGTTTCATCCCATGTGCCTTCAGATTTGCATTTCATTCTCCTATCCTTTACAGAAGTTCAAGCTCAGAGTCTGCCTGTACTGCCACATCGTCTGCATACAGCAGCTTTGTTGATCTTTGATCTGTCCCCACCAACCTGTTGGCTAATGTAGTCCATCCCCAGTAAGAACAGCAGTGGGATCAGAGCTAAACCCTGATGTACACCCATACCCACTGGGAACCCCTCTGTGAGGCCGAAAACTGTCCATACTGGAGTCATTGGGTCCTTGTACATTGCCTACACTAATTCTACCAATGTTTCTGGGACTTCAAATCACCACAGTACTGCCCAGATCAGCTTTCTTGGGACCATGTCATATACTTTCTCCAAATCTAGGAATACCCAGTTGGACTCTTTCCTCATCTCTAGCTTCTTCTGAAGTATCTGTCTCCATGCAAACATCAGGTCAGTTGTGCTGCATCCTGATCTAAATCCAGACTGCTCATCTCCCATCTTACATTCTACTACTTTGTGTAACAGACGTTTATCAATCACCCTTCTCCAGAACTTTCATGCAATGTAATAGGAGTTTGATGCCTCTGTATTGCCCATAGTTGTGGATGTCCCCTTTGTTCTTGTACACTGGCACAAGTAATGCTTATTCTCCAGTCATCTGGGACACACCTTTCTCTCCACACTGCTATTAGTACCCTCAGGAGCCATTTCTCCCCTATTTCACCCAGCATCTTTATCAAATCAGCTGTGATCTCATCTGAGCCTGCTGCTTTCCCTGACTTCATCTTCCTTAGTACTATTCTTACTTCTTCTAGGGGTGGGCTCTTCTCTTATCGTAGGCTGTTTCTGGGGCAGTACAGCTTCTGTGGGGTTTTCTTCATTCAGAAACTGCTGGAAATACTCCTTCCATCTTCCTTTGATGTCCACTGGGCTGGTGAGCAGGTTGTTTCTGGCATCCTTTATGAAGGGTGTCTGACTATCTTCTTTACCTTTCTGCCTTTGCCTTGCAACCTGATACAGTTTCTTTGAGCCCCTCACTGAGTCACTTTCCAGAAGTTGGTACAGTGCCTCTGATGCCCTATTCTTTCCTATTGCAACTTCTTTCTCAACTTCGTTAGCCAACCAGTAGTCCTTCCTAGCCTGGTCAGTCTTTTCGGTCTCCCACTTCTTCCTGCACTCCTATTTTCTTTTGTTGACTTCTGCATTCCACCACCAGCTTTTCTTATGAACCTTATTTCCATACCTGGCTCGGCCACATAACTTTTCTGTAGTCCTAACACATGCTGTTTTTAGGTGCTGCCATTCTTCAACTCCACCTATTTCCTCTTCTTCTTGGGGTGCTAGAGCCCTGGTAATTCACTGAACTGTTGTATTTTCTCTCCAGTCAACTTCCAGGTCTTCAGCCTGGTTGTCCTTAGAGCCTTCTCTGACCACTGCTTGCAGCTGAGTGTGGCAGCTAGTGGTTTATGCTGTGGGCCGACTGTTTCACTTGGGATGACAATGCAATTATGGATTCTACCCCAGTGGCTTTTCCTTACTAGGAGGAAGTCTACCAGAGTTGCATGTTGACTAGTCTTGTATGTGATCTTGTGACTGTCTCTCTTTCTGAACCATATGTTGGCTACTATCAAGCCATTTGCCAGACAGAAGTCTAGAATGGCTTCTCCTTTATTCCTGTTGTCCCACCCATGTGGACCTAGGCAGTCCTCATACCCTGTTCTGTCTTTCCCGATATGTGCATTCAAGTCACCCATTATCAACACCAATTCATGTTGTCCTGCTTTATCTAGTAGGTCCTGCAACTGCTGTCTGAATGCACTCTTTTCCTCATTATCACAACCCTGCTGTGAGGCATAGGCTGAGATTATGAATATTGCCCTATCATTACACTGGAGTCTGATTGCCATCAGTCTGGCATTAATTCAGATGATATCCCTCACTGCCTTCAGAAGTCTCTCTCTCACCACAATGCCTACACCATTTCTATCACGCCCTCCACTGAAGTGCTTAGGGATATGGACTGGAAAAGATTCCGGTTTGGCAGCTAGGGATACGTGGGAAGAGACTAAACAAGGGATAATGCAGAAACTGGAGGCACTGTTGTGTAAGATGTGGATAGCAAGACACAGGCAAGTTGGGATGTTTTTGATCCCTTTGGTTTTGTACATAGGAGAAGCTGGGGATAGCAGTCAAAAACTGCAATTAGGGATACATACAATAAGGAAGATGGGGCTGGAATTTATTGGAGAAAACTGGCAAAAGAGCCAAGGTATTGGGGGCAAATTAGAGAGGGAAAAGTAACGGAATGGGAAGAGGCCAATAATTTATTTAGACTGCAGGCTAGAGACTGCATTCCCTTTTAACGATTGATATTGGAGTACAGGCAAAGAGAAAGAAATGGGGGGAATCCTAAGTGAAAAGACCAGTAATGGCAGTTTTTAGCAGAATCTGGAATAGAAGAAGCTGTTAAAAAAAGGAATAATTAGTACAACATAAAAAATATTGCACAATAACTATAAGAATCGATCAGAGGAAGTTAGAAAGGATTAGGAAGACAGACTGGATAAGCAATTCACAAAGTAACAATGGGGGAATATATTTAAGTTTCCCAAATATGCAGCAAAGTCTAGAAGATTTACGATCTTTGCTTGGAAGCATTTACATAGGTACTTTTAAACCCCAAGTAGACTCCAAAGAATTTTCCCTCAGGTAGACAGCAAATGTTGGAGGTGTGAAAGAAACAGGTGACAGGAAACATATTTTCTGGAAGTGCAATGAGTTGGCAGACTTTAAAGATTTCCAGCAGACTACTCTGTCAGAGATACTGGGTGAGCAATTGTGCAAGTAATGAAGTTACAAAAGTAATTGCCTAAACACTGTAAGGCCTTGCTGAGTCTAATTAAGGTGGCTGCCAAAAAAGCAATTACTAGAAAATGGAAATCAAAATCTTAACCACCTGTACTAGAAATAGTGAATATAGTAACAGAGATAAAACCACTGGAATTGGGATCTTTAGAAAAGGGTAGGAGCAAATTACATAGAAAAAATGGGAATTGCAGGAACAATACATGCAGATGAGGAACGAGGTTTAACAGAAGGCAGGATTTGCAATGCAATGTCTGACTGACCACGACTGGATAAATTATAAGTGATGTATAATGTTTGCGACTAAAATTATGTCAACATGGTTTGTTTTCATTTATATAAATATAGGACTGTAAAAGTATCACTTATGACAAAGGCAAACATGTTTCTAGTTCTTTTATAAAAAGGATTCCAAGAAAATGTGAACAACCAAACTTCTCTCACTCTGTCACCTTAGGAGAAGAGACTCGCCAAAAAGGCTGGGGCAGGAAGGGGTGGGGGTTGAACTAGATGGAGACAGGCAACATGGATCTATTGTTATGGTAGGTACACTACTTGTGTATCAAATGTTGTCTTCTCAGTCTGGCTTTAACCTGCGGGATAGAGTCCCCAGCCATGTCAAAATGTCCCTCTTTATGGTGGAGCCAAAAGAAGTCCTGGACCTAAACTGAATGCCCAGCTTGTAGTGAGAAACAAAGGTGCGAGGGACCACCCAAAGCAGCTGCTGCATGACCACCACCTGTAAGGAAGCTCTAGAAAAGAAAAACCACCCAAAGCAGCTGCTGCATGACCACCACCTGTAAGGAAGCTCTAGAAAAGAAAAACGCAGAAGTAGCCATGGCTTAGTGGAGTGAACTTTAGTTTTACCACAGTAAGCAAAGGAAATATAATCTGACAGCCAACTGGATAACACGCCTACTCAATCTGGATTTCGAAGAGAAAAACAGCTGACTGGACTTTTGTCTATGCCCATCCAAACAATGCAGCAAGTATTTGCCCTTGTTCGAAAAATTAGGAAAAAATACAGTAATACACCTATTCAACTTAATTTCAGTGGCTACCTTAGCAAGAAAAGGAAGGACCACGTGAAGCGAGACCACCATCTTTGTGGGGCACCAAAGGAGGAGTAGTAGTATCCATTGTTCGTCCCTCAGACACCCTCCTGTCAGAGGTAATGCCACCAACAACAGTCTTCTAAGATAACAACTATAGGTTTGACGTAGCAGAATGTTCAAAAGGAGGACCTACGAGGACTTGCAATACAAAGGGTAAATCTCAAGGATTTCCAGTGTCTGAATAGGTTAAAGACTTTACTTAACTGACCATTATCACTAGTGGATGCACAACTGGAGTAATATTTCCCGCGACATGACAAGATAAGGTCTCATGGTGGTGGAGAGGAGCCAATCATCCAAGTAAGGAAAGACCTGAAATCTCTGGAGCCACAGCCAGGCTACCACCACTGCCATACACTTAGTAAACACCTGGGGGGAGCAGTGGTGAGACCGAATAGCAGGGCTCTGAACTGATAATGACCATCACCCAACCAGAAAGTACAGTTTTGTACCTGCCATAAATGTAGATGTTAGAGTGCTCATACAGCTGCAGTCATTACAGATGGGTTATCCTGCCGTCAGGCGGGTCCTCGGTCGGCCGAATTCCAAAGTCTAGGTCCGGCGTCGGTTGTCGTCGCTTCTTCCCTAACGTCAGTGCGGTAGGGGTATAAAAGAGGCAGCCGATGCCATTTTCTTCAGTTTTTCTTGCCCCAGATGTCAGGTGCCCTCAGAAGGAAGGCAAAACATAATATTATGCAAACATGCAATGTAGATAAATCAAAAACAGTAGTTGCAAGCAAATACACCATAAAAGAATACCCCAAATAGGTTGTATGATAAAGGTGTTTGTCATAAGGCCTGTCCTAAGAGGGGATGGAGGGAGGGTAACCTGGACTGCAGCTGTATGAGCACTTGAACATCTACATTTATGGTAGGTACAAAACTGTACTATGTTCATCGTGCATACAGCTGCAGTCATTACAGATGGATAGAATCCCAAAGCTAAGTAAGGGTGGTAGTCCCTAAGTGGAACTAGGAGGGGCGAGGATGCCCTGCAGGACTGCTGTGGCAAAGCCCGCTCTAGATTTTGAGTATAGTGGAAGGTGGTAGTACTTGGAGAAAGTGTGCACTGAACTCCAAGTAGCAGCTTCCAAAATGTCTTTGGTAGGGACCCCCCTGAGGAAAGCTGCAGAGGTAGCTGTAGCCCTGGTGGAGTGGGATCCAATGTATACAGGCACAGATTTTCCATGAAATGAATAACAAAAGTGTATGCAGTGGGCTATCCATTTTGAAACTGTCTGTTTGGAAATAGCCTTTCCTTGAGCACCTGTAGCATAGGACACAAAGAGCTGCTCAGATTTCCTGAATGGCTTTGTTCTGTCCAAGTAATAACGAAGTTGTCTGTGAATGAAGGAATGTAGTAGTCTCTCCCCTTTGTTCTGTGGATTTGGATAAAAGGTAGGTAAATGGATTGTCTGATTCAAAGCTACACTGGATACTACCTTTGGCATGAAGGTAGGGTTGGTTCGTAAGGAAACTCTGTCCTGATGGAAAATGATGAAAGGTTGCACAGCCATGAGGGCCTGTAGTTCCGAAAACCTGCGTGCTGAGGTAATAGCCAGAAGGAAGGCTGTTTTCCATGACAAGTATTGTAGCTCTGTTGAAGAAGCTGGCTCAAAGGGAGGCAGGGTCAGATTTTCCAATACGAAGTTGAGGTCCCAAGCTGGGACTGGTGGTTTCCGTGGGGTTTTATATTTTTTGCCCCTCTGAGGAACTGCCTTAACAGAGGATGCGAGAATAAAGGAGGATCTGTATTGTATTGTGCAGAAATGGCTGAAGCGTGGATCTTGATGGAGGAGAAGGAAAGGCCACTGTTTAACATCTCAGCTAGGTACTGTAAAATTTGAGGTATATTTATTACCCAATGATTCTGGCCCTTTTCTTGATTCCAGGAACAAAATCGTTTCCATTTGGCGGAGTAGGCTTTTCTAGTAGAGAAACAGTGTAAAAACACTAAAAAATTTTCGGAGTCCCAAAATGTGTGTCCAATACTGTAAACCTTAAATAAAACATAAACTTTCATTTTCTAGTAATTATTTGATAAACACTAAATATAAATGAAGATTAATCAAAGTTAACAGTGTTTGCCAGTATTTAACAGATGAAAATTATTTGACAGATAAAAAAGTTTAACAGATAAAAGCATAAAACAGCAGACATAAAAGCCAAAATTATAACATGCTGTTGATCTCACAAGATATAGATCTCACAGGTTCTACACTTATTGTACACATATTTAAAATATAAAATTCATATACATATACTAAAAATATAAATTATTAAATATATATTATGAATTGTGAAATAAGTAGTGTGTAATACTTCCACGATCCATCTACATCAGTAATATCTTAAATAAATTATACTTGTATTTAATTTATTTATAATGAAATAAATAAATATATGTGTATAAGTCCATTCTTCAATAACATGTTTTTCCAGTAATAATCGATCGTTAAAAAATTAAAAAATGGTCATAGATCAAAATTTATAATATTAAAAATGTTTAAATCATACTTAAATAAAATATGATTTTAATTTAAGTACACTAGAAATAGAAACAGAATCATTGATGCCTGGCAGCATACAGGCATTAAGCCTAAGTTGCCAAAGGCATTCTTTGGCTTCCAAAATGACTTTTTCATCACCCCCCTTCTGTACATTGTGTGGAGTTCTGTCAATAATAAAGAATAGAAATCTCTTAAAATTTGCACATTTGACGCTATGATTGTATAAGGCACTGGTATTTTTGTGTTTTTTAATATCTCTGACGTGTTCTGCTATACGTACTCTGAGCTTTCTAATTGTTTTGCCAACATAGAAAGCTTGACATGTGGAGCAAGTAGCAACATAAACCACCATAGTTGAATTACAATTACCGTGGCCGGACATCTGATTGTTTTTCCAAAATTGTATAGCAACGTAAGGGCCATCGTTAATGTATTTGCAAAACTAACATGCTCCACATTTACTCATTCTTGACCTTTTGAAATTGTCACTATTGGTACTAGTTTCAAAAATATCTTTCAGATTTCTACCTCTACTATATGTGATCTTAGGATATGTGCCCACCACTTCCGATACTTCTCCATTGTTACTAATAACACTATTCCAAATTTCATGAATAATGCTCGCAATTTCAGGAGAGGTTTCATTGTAAGGTAATATGAAGGTGTCCTGTCTAGACTTAGCTTTTCTATCTTCGATTGTGTTACTGACACCAAATATAATAATGGGTCTGTATAATGAATGTCTTTTAACATTAATCTCTTTCTTAACATTAAAGACTAAGTCATTCGGATAACCCCCTTGTCCAAAAACATCTGAGATAGTTTTTCCATCTCCAAATTAAATGCTTCATCATTGCTAATAATTCTGGACAGCCTCACCATCTGACTAAGTTTTTCTTTTGGTAATATGGATGACAGCTGTCAAAGTGTAAAAAAAGAGTTTGAGAAAGTCTTTTTCCTAAATATATTAGATTCTATGTTGCTATTCTGGAATGAAAAAACTATATCCAAAAATGCACAATCATTGTTGTATATTTGATTGGTAAATTTAAGAAAACTAGATGTCTTACCTAAATATTCTACAAATTCAACAAATTCTTCCTTACTACCCTTCCAAACAATCAGTATATCGTCCAAATACCTTAAACAACAATTTTATTCCAAAACGCAGATGTAAAAACATACTCTGTCTCCCAGTGTGTTAAAATTAGAAGTTATGTACCTACCATAACGTTCCATGTTAGTTGTCTTCTCTCGCCTTCTTTCTTGCTGGATGGGTTCGGAGCCGATCCTCGGCTCCGACTCGGCACTTGCTTTAGCTCGAGAACTCCTTTTACCAGCTCGAGGCAACCCTATATCCCATGATGCAAGGCGGAACTACCTCAGATCTCGTTTGGCAGCTAACTTACCCTGCTAAAGGTTATCCTAACCAAATTAGGAACAAAGTTTCCTAAAAGAAGTCCTCATAACAAAGATCCAGAGGAAACAAACTAATAGGAACTCTTCAAGATCTGTCCAGGCCAGGGGAAGGAGGGAGGAAGAAAGAAGGCGAGAGAAGACAACTAACATGGAACGTTATGGTAGGTACATAACTTCTAAATGTTAAGTTGTCAATCTCGCCTTCATTCTTGCTGGATGGGACCGCCCCTAGCACCTGTATCCCGGGTGGCTCAATGGAACAGACTCTTGAGAACTGTGGAACCAAAACTGGCCCTATCTCTGGAGGCCAAATCCAACTTGTAATGAGAAACAAAGGTATGAGGCGTGGCCCAAGTAGCTGCTGCACAAATGGTATCAATGGGAAGTCTATCCTGAAAGGCTGCAGAAGTGGATAGACTCCTGGTCGAGTGTGCTTTTGGCTTAGAAGATAGTTGTTTGCCTCTGAGAGAGTACACATAGGAAATGGTGGAAGTCAACCATCTGGATAAGGTCACTTTAGAAACTGGAAGACCTAACCTGTTTTCTGCATAAGAGACAAACAATTGGTCCGATTTTCTAATTTGTTTAGTCCTATGCAAGTAGTACCTGAGCTGACGATGGACATCCAAAAAATGCAATTTCTGTTCAGCTCTGTCAGAATAGTTAGGGAAAAAGACTGGTAAATCTATAGATTGGTTAATATTGGTTTGAGATACAACCTTGGGGAGAAAGGAAGGGTTAGTTCTTAACGATACCCTGTCCTTATGAAAAACCAAATAAGGTGAACGAATACAGAGAGCTTGAATCTCGGAAACCCTTCCTGCAGAAGTGACAGCCAGTAAAAATATAGTTTTCCACGTCAATAACTTCAAAGAACATGAAGCAGACTGTTCGAAAGGAGGTAGTATCAAGGATGCTAACATTAAGTTTAGATCCCATTGCGGAGGAGGATGCTTTATAGGTGGTTTTAGGAGAAAAACTCCTCTCAAAAAGGCCTTGCATAATCTATGAGACATGATGTTATTGTCATGCAAGCCAACATGATACTTGGAAATGGCAGCCAGTTGTACTTTGACTGTAGATGACGAGGATCCCGAATGAAACACCTCCGCTAGGAAATCTAAAACAGAATGTACGGGAGCAGTAAAAGGATCAATATTTCTGGAGTTTGCCCAAATCGAAAACCGCCACTTGCTAGCATAAATAGTCCTAGTGGACGACTTCAAAGAAGACACTAAAATGTCTCTGACTGAGTCAGAAATCATTGGTAGCCTGGCTAGGGAAGGAAGTGGAGCAACCAAGCAGTGAGGTTGAGAGAATGAATGGCCCGGTGCTGCTGACCCGACTGGTGGATCAAAAGATCCGGAACTGGGTCCAGATGCCAGGGCTGCACCAGAAGGTGACGATGCAGAGACGGAAACCAAATTTGTCGAGGCCAAAAAGGAGCAATGAGGATCAATTTGGCTCTCAAAACGGTGGCTTTCTGAATGACTTGTGGAATCAATGGAAAGGGAGGAAAAGCATAAAGAAGTCCCCAAGGCCAATCCTGGGTTAGAGAGTCTCTCAGGGGTTGGCCTGGAAGGGGAAATAGAGTGAAATAGTCTGGGCACTTGTTGTTTTGAGGGGTAGCGAAAAGATCGCAACAAGGAGTGCCCCACTTCAGAAAAATCTGATCCACTACAGATTGATTGAGAGACCACTCGTGAGGCATCAGAATAGATCTGCTTAGCCTGTCCGCCAATAGGTTGGACCTGCCGGGGATGTGCGTTGCTATCAGAAACCGCTGAGAAGAGATCGCCCATTGCCAAAGTCTGAAAGCTTCTCGACATAAGGGATAGGACCTGGTTCCGCCCTGTTTGTTGATGTACCAGACCACGGACATGTTGTCCGTCTGTACTGCAATAGTCCCGTGGGAAGAAAGTCGCCGAGGGCTTGCAACGTTAAAAGCACTGCTCTCATCTCCAGGACATTTATGTGCAGATGGTATTCTATGGGTTGCCACGTCCCGTGGACCATCCTGCCCTGATAATGCCCCCCCCACCCGATCAGAGAGGCATCCGTGGTGACTGTGGCAACTGGAGGAGGGGGAACAAAGGGTCGGCCCTGATGAAGAAGAGGGAAGATATCCACCAGCCCAGATGAGCCCTGCACGACTGTGTTACTAAGATTTCGTGTCTCATCGGAAGATTGTGATACGACCACTGCGTGAATAGCATCCACTGCAGGAGACGCATGTGAAAGCGAGCCAGTGGTAGAAGAACAATGGCCGCAGCCATTAGGCCTAGAACTTTCAGGACAAACCTGGCTTTGATCTTGTTGCTTTGTAACAGAAGCCGAACAAATTTTTGGATGTCCAGAATTCTTTGATCTGTTAGTCTGGCTAACATTTTGACGGTATTTAACTCTGCCTATAAAGGTGATAGATTGGCAAGGCAGCAGAGAAGATTTTTCAAAATTTACTGAAATTCCCAGATTCTTGCAAAGCTGAAGGGTGTAGTCTCTGGACTGAAGAAGCTGACACTTGGTGGTGGCGGAGAGGAGCCAGTCGTCCAAATAAGGAAACACCTGGAATCCTAGACGTCTCAGGTGAGCTGTGACCACTGCCATGCATTTGGTAAACACTCTGGGGCTGAAGTGAGGCCAAAGGGCAGGGCTCTGAATTGGTAATGACTGGTCCCTAGCCGAAAGCGGAGAAACCTCCTGGAGCACCTGTGAATCTTTATGTGATAGTACGCATCCTGAAGGTCTATAGAGCACATCCAGTTGTCCTTGCCCAGAAAAGGCAGAATGGACTGAAGCGTGACCATCTTGCCTTTTTGACAAATCTGTTCAGATTGCTCAGGTCTAATATTGGTCTCCAATCTCCCGTCCTTTTGGGGACCAAAAAGAATCTTGAGTAGACGCCGGATCCTACTTGGTCTGCCGGTACTGTCTGGACGGCTCTTTTTTCTAGGAGTTTTGAAACCTCCTGTTTTGCCAAATCCCTTTGACCGGGTGAGATGTCTGGAAGGGATTGTGGAGGTACGGGAAACCTTACGAAGGGGATCTTGTAACCCTCGGATATAATCGACTGTACCCACTTCTCTTGGGATAGGGATTGCCAGGCTACTGGGTACAGTGAAATCTTTCCCCCGACTGCCTCCAAGGGTGGACAGTCGGGCAACACCTCAGGGATGCTGAAAGGGCTTCTCAGGAAGAGACTCCCTGTTGCCCTGGTTCTGAGGACCCCCCCTGCCTCTAGGGTGGCGCTATTATTGTTACCCCTCTGCCTCTGGGGTAAACTGACCACGTGTGTCCGTGTAGCTCCTTGGGCTTTACGGAACCACATCTTCCCCCCTTTCTGACCCTTGGGATATGGTCTAGAAGGAGCGGAAAATTGGACTCCAACGGCAGAAAGTTTTACCGTCCTGCTCACACCTGGTCAAGGTATCCTTCACTTGAGGTCCCAACAAAGCCGAACCATCAAAGGGTATTAGTGAAGGACGCCTTAAAGGGGTCCGCAAAATTACACAGCCGCATCCAGGCTTGGCGTCTAAGAGCAACTCCTGTGCCTGCGGCCCTGCTCACTCCATCGGCCGCATAAGATATGAGCCGCATGGAGGAGTTAGATATGGAATTCAGGATAGCAAGCTGTGAGGCAATCTTTTCCTGAGCCCCAGCAGCAGAAGGATCCTGGACTACTTCACCCAGTTCCTTGAGAATATCTCGTTGATGCCTGGTGAAGTGACAAAGGTAATTCAGCGAACGCATAGCAAAGGTCGCTGAAGAAAACATCCGCTTTCCATACCTGTCCATGGTCCTAGAATCCTTGTTAGGAGGATGGACAGGTACTGAAGGATCCGACAGTTCCTTCTTAGTGGCCGCCGCCACCACCATAGCATCCACAGAGACACCTTTGGAAAGGAACTGTTTATCCGACGGGGCCGTAATGAACTTGGATGGTCTTCTGGGGACAGGTTCCACAGAATCTGGAGCTTCACGCCTTCGAGCCACTACCTGCTTAAGTGGGTCGAAAGGCGGAGACACCCAGGAGGTGGAGGGTCGGGATCCAAAAGCCTCCAGGTATACCGACTCATCCTCGGAGGGATCAATGGCTGGCCAATTCCCCCTCTGTTTGAGGAGCTCAAGGATGTCTGAAAAAGAGACATCCTCAGAGGGGGACCGTGGGGAACCCTCCGACTCATCTAAGTCGGTATCAGATGTAGTAGACTCAGGGGAGTCTGTGTGTTTCCTACACGCCCTCTTCCGAGGGGTTCCCCTGCAGGGTCAGGAGAAACCTCGGAAGAGGAGGAAATTCCCAGTGGGGAAACCTGGGGCGATGGATCCCTGGGCCTGAGAGCAAGAGGCATCTACAGGCACTGATGAGGGAGGAGCTAGAGGGATGGACCGTTGACCAGGCTCAGAGGCCAGGACACTCCTCATCACCTCAAAGGCTCCTCTCCCCGGGAGGCCGGCACATACCCGCTCCGAAGAGACAGGAATGGTCGGCTCCAAAGAGAGAGAAGGCTCCGAGGCCGATGTTGGCGCCGAGCTTACCAAAGCTGAAGCCCCGAGAGGGAGAGCGGGGTCGGACAAGGGTCCGATGCCACTAGCCCCCTCGGAGCCGATAGTGGAAACCCGACGACCGGATCCCTCCAAGGAAGGTCTCAAGGAGGAGATCGAAGACGAGGACGACGGAGCCGAAGGATGTATCGGCTCCGGCATCGAAACAGTCGCTGTCCCAAGAAGCTCCGGCTCGGAACTCTGGTGTGGAGTCGGAGGAGGAAGTTCAAGAATTGGGGCTATAGCCGAAGTCTGTTGAGACGGGCTATGGAGCATTTGGGCCAGTGCCTGAGACTTCAACAGCCTGCTTACCACCCTCTCCAAGTCGTGGTCAGACAGCCTGGAAGATCTCGAAGATCGGCTCCGATGGCTCCGCTCCGACAAAAGAGGAGATCCCAGAGCCGAGTGGATACTCATAATAGAGGGGGACCGAGATCCTTACGGGTCGAAGCCATCGGAGCCGAAGTCCCTTGAACTCCAGATGGAGCCGAGGATTTCTCGGCCCCGATGCTGGATAAAGTGTCGGCTCCAGCCGGAGCCGACAAGGCCACAGCAGTCAGGGTATCGGAGCCAGCCGGCACCGAACCCACTACCTGAGTCGAAGAAGTATAGACTCCAGCCGGAGCCGATATCGGCTCCGACGGAGCCGGAGCCACCGGAGGAGGCTTGGACACTGTAGCCTGAGCCTTTGGTGGCTTATGAGGTTTTCCTGACCCTGATTTAGGAGGAGAACCTTCAGGTTTAAGTAAACCTCGGAGGATGAGTTTATTCCTCCTTTCCTGCAGGACTCTCTGGCTAAAAGCATGACACAAAGCACAGGAGTCCTGCAGGTGCAAAGGCCCCAGGCAATAAACACAAGAAGTGTGACCGTCTGTCAGAGACATTTTCTGACAGCACTGGTCACACTTCTTGAAGCCTGAGACCTTGCCTTCTTTTGACATCCTTAGGAGGATAGACACAAACAGTCCCAACAAACACACAAATTAATCCCTTACACAAACACACAGGAAGGGATAACCAAGGGGAACTAGGCCTGACTAAACTACTTTAGATTAAAACTTATAAAAGTTTATAAAAAGGTTGAAAAATAGGGAATAGGGTGGGCTGTAACTAATTACAGACTACACTAACACTAACAGGGAAAAATAAACCCCTAACTACACTTTTTCTTATTTGACTAAGAAAAAACTTACCTCAGCTGGCAAAGGAGACCTCTTTCGCTAAGCGGCAAACGAGATCTGAGGTAGTTCCGCCTTGTATCATGGGATATAGGGTTGCCTCGAGCTGGTAAAAGGAGTTCTCGAGCTAAAGCAAGTGCCGAGTCGGAGCCGAGGATCGGCTCCGAACCCATCCAGCAAGAATGAAGGCGAGATTGACAACTTAACATCCAGGTTTGCATATATTGGGGCACACCTTGCCCCCATGGCCACACCAGTTTGCTGTCTGTAATATTCTTCGTTCATATATAAAAAATTGTTTTCAAGAACTATTTCCATCAGTTCTGTCAAGAATCTACATTTCGGTCCTTCCATCCCACTAAATTTTAATAGGGTGGCCTCAAACATTTCCAAACCTTGTAGAATTACTGTGAATAAATTCACTACATCTATGGTCGCCATAAAAAAATTAGGCCCTATTTTTTTTCCTTATTTTGTCTTATTAATTCCAGACAATGCCATGAATCCTTTAACACATGTGGTAGTTTATTCAATGTCTCCTTACAATGAAAATCTATATATGCCCCAATGGCCTCTGTCTTGGATCCTCCAGCTGAAACAATAGGACGAAATGGGGGGTTCTGTGGATTATGTATTTTAGGAATTCCGAAAATGTATGGAATTACTGGAAACTCAACTGATAAACAAGAAAACTCATCCTTATTAATAACGCCATCCATTAAATATTCGTATAACAACCAATCAATTTTTGTGTATGCTCTATACATTTCACTTTTACTTACTTTTTCGTAGGTGTTACTGTCATCCAACATATTAGTCATCTTATTGTAATAATCTGTATTTGTCATTATAACTACACCTTTTATACTGTTTCTCCAGTGTCTTTACTAGTAATTAGGTTATTATACAATTACATCATTAACCAATTAATTCATTCATTCATTGAATTCCAACTAAATAAAGGATGGCTTTTTAGTGAAGAATTTGTACTCTGAAGATACCCTATACGATTGTAGGTGAAAGCGCTTAGTACGGAGAATTGTTGTTGCATTATTGTATTTTTTATTTTCATTTCATTAAAAAGTGGAACCAACAAACCAGTTTTCTAACGGGTTATTGAATGACTTGTCAGCTTACTAGTTGTTCCAATATATATATGATTTTCTAGTAGAGGGTCTTCTGGCCTCCAAGATGACATCCTGCACCTCCTTGGAGAGGAGAGTCTGTTGGGAAATTAAGGTATTCTCCATGCAGCTAGATTTAGGGTTTTGAGCTGGCTGTGAAGGGTTTTGTAGTTGTGCTGGGACAAGAGGGACTAGAGGTAGGATCCATGGTGGGGAGTGTGTCAGGCTCTTTAGGAGAGGATACCGGTGTTGTCGTGGCCAGTCTGGAGCAATGAGAATCATTTGTGGCCTCTCTGCTCTGGCTTTTAATAGAACTTTGGTCAGTAGAGGGAGAGGCGGGAAGGCATAGACTGTCAATGTTGTCCAATTGAAAGAGTGCGTCCACTTTCCAGGCCTGTGGATGATAGGTCCTTGAACAAAATTTTTCCAACTGGTAATTTCTGTGGGTAGCAAATATATCTATGTCTGGCTGTCCCCATGCCTGAGTTACCTTTGAGAAAACTTGAGGATGCAACTTCCATTCGTGTGGGTCTGTCATATTTCTGCTTAAGTTGTCCGCCAGTGCGTTTTCCTTCCCTGACAAGAATTGTGCCTGTAGTTGAATTTGCAATTCCAGTGCTGTGTTCCATAGGGTCATGGCTTGCCTGCACAGGGGGTATGAATGAGTTCCCCCCTATTTGTTTAAGTACCACATGACTGTGGTGTTGTCTGTCCTTATCAATAGCTGGCCTGGATGCAGTAGGTCTTTGAAGGTCATAAGAGCATTTTGCACGGCTAGCATCTCCTTTTGGTTGATGTGTAGGTGCTTCTCTTTTTGGGACCATTTTCCCTGAATGCACTGATCTGCCATGTGTGCTCCCCAGGCGTAGTCTGAGGCGTCCGTTGTGATTTGAGTTGCTTGAGGTACACAGAAAGGGAGACCTGTGTTTCTTTGGCATGCTTGAGCCCACCACAAAAATTCCTTTTGAAGGCATGGAATGAGTGGTATAATTGTTTCCAAGCTGTGGCTGTGTTGAGACCATAAGTTTTTTAGGTACCATTGTAGTTTCCTCATATGCAGCTTTGCATATGGTATTAGTAGATGCAAGATGACATGAATCCCAGGGGCTGCAGGACTTTCCTTGCAGTTAGTCTGGTGAAAGTTGCCATTTTGTTGAAGTATTGAGACAGTTGCCCTTGTTTGTCTGGCGTGAGGTAGGCCATCTGGGTGGTTGTATTTAAGCTGGCACCCAGGAAAATTACCTGTTAAGAAGGTATTAGTTTTGATTTCTTTTTGTTCACTGTGTATCCCAGGTAGTTTAACAGTTTTATTACAAACGCCAGATGCTGCAATAGAATGTCCTTGCTGTCCGCCTAGATCAGGCAGTCGTCTATACACGGGTAAATTTGTATTCCTTGTTGTCTGCAGAAGGCAATTACTGATGCCAGGCATTTCGTAAACACTCTGGGCGCAGTAGATAAGCCAAAGGGCAATGCAGAGAATTGGTAATGGGTTGAACCTGCAAGAAATCTGAGGTATCTTCTGCAATCTTGTCTGATAGGGACATGCAGGTATGCCTCCTTGAGGTCCAATGTTACCAGCCAAGACTCCTTGCCCAGCATGAGAAGAAGCTGCTGTAATGTGAGCATCTTGAATTTTGGCACTTGTAGATATGTGTTTAGGATGGATAGGTCTAAGATGGGTCTCCAATCTTTGTCCTTCCTTGGTACCAGAAATAGTCTGGAATAAAAATCTTGACCTTGTTCTTTTGCAGGTACCTCTTGAATCGCTTCTATATCCATGAGAGCGGAAATTTGTCTTTGTGCCTCTGCCCTTTGATTTTGTGGCAGGTTTGGCAAGCCTCTCATTTTTGGAAGGGTGTGAAAGTGGAACCTGTAGCCTCCAGAATCCATTTGTCTTTTGTAACAATGTGCCAGTTTTTTGAAAATAATGCCAGTTATCCGCCCAAAGGTGCTGCCATTAAAGCTTTGTTTGGCTGGCATAGGGGGAAGTCATTGTGTCTGTTTTCTAAATGACTGATCTATCTTCTCCACCTCTTGGGGTTGGTGCTTGCCACTGTCTAGCTCTGTAAGATCCTTGAGGTTGTCCTCTACCCCTTGGGCGTCTGTATCTGCCCCTTTGAGGTCTGTCTGTGGCTGGAAAGGACCAATTTTTTGAAGGCCAGTTTCTGCTGAAGCGTGGAGGTTGTACCTGCAAGAAATCTTTCACTGTTTGCATAGGTTTCGCTTTTTTCTCCATTTTCTTTAGTACCTCCTCAGCTTTAACATCAAACAATACATCTTTTTGAAGTGGTGCATCTAATAATTTTGCTTTGACATGATCTGGTAAGGTTTGCTCTTTGAGCCAAGCATGTCTACGTATAACAGACCCCGTGACAGCAGCTCTACATAAGGCCTCTAAAGCATCAAAACCACACTGCAAGGTATGTTTACCCACTTGCTCTGCTCCATGCAACAAATCCTGCAACTCTTTCAAATCTGGTTGTTCTGTTTGTGTCATTTTGCTTTTCAACTGAGATAACCAAAACTGTTGGTACTTTAACATATGAAATTGACAGTTTAATGCCCTCGTGGTTAAAGTGGCAGATGTATACACCTTTTTCCCCCACCTTTCTAATGCTCTGGAATCTCTCTCTGAAGATAAAGAGTTTTTAGCAGTAGAGGCCTTTATTCCTTTGGGACCCTGTGAAATTGTTTCTGGGTCAGCATTATGGCTTTTATAAAGGAACTGGTGAGAATCAGGAACCCGGTAATATCAGTCTGGTTTAACAGGGGCTGGAGGTAAAGAATCTGGATTAAGGCTGGCTTCTGCGTACACATCATCCAAAATATCTAAAACAGGAGGGATAGCCAGGGGCCTATGCTGGGGGAACAGTAGAAATTCCCTGAGCATTTTCTTGGAATCGGAGTAATCTTGGCCTTCCCAGTGGAAGTGTTCCCTCAATGTATGCAGGGTTTCCCCAAAAGAGTAGTCCTCAGGGGGAATAGACTCCTCAGCATCAGAGTCTTCGAAAGGGGAATAGGCATAATCCTGGTCCTCAGAATGGTCTGAGGTAATAGAAGCCTGGTCTGAGGAAGGGTAGTCTTCCTCCAATCTGGGTCTTTTGTCAGAGGGGGGTTGAGAACCCCTGATGAGAGTTATCAAATCCACAGCCATTTTAAGCATCTGCTTTTTAGGCATGGGGTCTTGAGAGGTCGTCTGAGGACCCTGTTTTTTAGTTTTCATGGCAGCTTTAGATTCAGTGAAGGATTTAATAGAGAAGGTGGAAGGCCTGAAGACGCCTTCAGAAATGGCAGGCCTGACTAAATTTTCAGTTTCCCAGCCAAGAGTGGCGTCGGTATCTGCAGTGGGAATGGAGACAGAGGAACCTGCGACCTCGGGTACTGAAGTCACCGGTAAAATAGTTTCATCGGTAGTCAGGGGCTGCGTAGGCGCCTCGCTGAGAACCGGAGAACCGGTAGTCGGCCTAAGCGTGGTCTCAGTACTCGGTGCAGGACTCTGATGTCGGTCCTTGTCTTTGCGTCTTTTGCTTAAAACTGGTGTCGGTGTATCCGACGACATGATATAATTAATTTTTTTGCCAAAATAATGAAGGGCGAACTCTGCCCGGCACTTAATAGTGCGCTTGTTGAACCTAGCACAAAAACGGCAGGCCGAGACATCGTGGTCTGGCCCTAAGCAAGGTATACAGAAGGAGTGGAAATCCTTGTGCTGTATTTGCTTCACACAAGAAATGCAATTATTAACTTTGTCTGACATCGGTCTGAGGCAAGAAAAGTTTCCCAATGGGGTACTTAGCTTTAAAGAAGACTTTGGCTGAAATACTTTCGTAAATCTCAGGAGCTGGCCGACCGGCACTTGCGAACTGCTTCTGCTTCGGGCACCGCGCGGCAAGAAAGACTGAAGAAAATGGCGTCGGCTGCCTCTTTTGTACCCCTGCCGCACTGACGTCAGGGAAGAAGCGACGACAACCGACGTCGAACCTAGACTTTGGAATTCGGCCGACCGAGGACCCGCCTGTCGGCAGGACAACCCATCTGTAATGACTGCAGCTGTATGCACGATGAACATCTGCAAGAAGCTCCTGGAACATCGCTCTTGGTATGATGGTAGGCGTCCAAGAGGTGCATCGAGCACATCAAACTGTCCTTCCTCAAAAAAGAGGTAAAATGGACTGCACAGTGACCATCTGGAATTTGATCCATTTCATGAAGAGATTCGATTTGCTCAAGTCCAAAATAGGCCTTGCTCTTTTTTGGCACCAGATAGAATGTTGTGTAGACTCCCAATTCTTGTTGGTTTGGCGGGACCTCTTGGATGACTCAATTTCCCAGCAGCTTCTAAATTTCTACCCCTGCCTGCTGTCACTGATGGGGCAGCATCTGTGAGACATTTTTAATTGAAACTTGGACTTTCTAAACAGAGGATGGCATAGTTTCCGGATAGGACTCAACTCCCATGCATCTGAGGTAATGTCCTCTCTAGCTTCTGGGTGAAGAGCTAAGTGACCCCAGAGTGCCTCCAGAGCAGGACAATGGGGTGACCTTTCATGATCACCATTTTAAACCTCATCCTGGTCATCTTCACCCCCGAGCCTAACCCCTTTCCATTCTGTCTTTACCCTTTAGAAAAAACAGTGACGTCATACATTCGCCGCCCCCCCACCCCCCCAAAAAAAAAAAAAAACTGAAAGTGCTCTCCTGGACAGCCTTCCAGTGGATCGTGCTGCAACGACTTTTATTATAACACTGACAGGACGCTACTTTATTTTACAAGTGAATGTAGGTGCCTCTTTCATGGTGAACATGCTCCTAAATTTTTACACTTCTAAAAGTTACTATGGACAAAACAGCTGAATATAGCATCCTAGCGCTCACTAAGCCAGGGGCAACAGCTGCATACAACCCTCTCGTAGCCCCCCCCCCCCCATTCTTTCAGACTAACAGACTTCCCTCCAGTGACTCCCTTCAATACTTCTTGTAGTTTGGCCACCCTGTTCTTCAGAAGTGCATTTGGACCCAGGGCTTATAATTCCTTAACAAAAGGATACCTTCGACCATCTATCTTACTACGCTTTTCCTTTGGACTTTCACAGACTAATGCATGAAATTCTTATTTGACTTTCAAAAGCTAGGACAAGTACTTTCTTTAAATTCTTTATTGTAAAGCCATCCTATACTATTTTTCCTCTATTCCTGACTTACCTGGTTAGTGTCTACACTGGTACTGAAAAACTATCGCTTTGCTAGCTCCATGTGCTGTCTGCTGAGCTCGGGCTCACTCCACTACCCTACACTCCCATTCTCACCCACCCCAAGATCAATTTCCTTTATTCCTAGACAGGCTCTTCCCCATTCAACCTATCCTCCAATCAGCACTCCACCTGTAATTTTCACTCTCACTTCATCCATTATCTCATCAAGTTTCCTTTCTGACTCTTCTACATAAGATTTTCTTTACTTTTTTATCTACAATCTATCACCCCTGAACTACAATCTCCCTTCTTTACTATGCCTCTAATAAAACATATCTCTCTCCCTGTCCTGTTAGCTCTTACTCCTAGCCATTTATATACCACCTCCTTCCAATCATACCTTCTCACAAATAACCATTCCCCTACCTTGCCAGAAACTGAGGACATGCATCATCACGTCTCCCCATACCTTTTCAACACCTCCCCTACTCTACTATTCTCTCTTAGATATTTTCAAACCCACAGCTCTGCTACTACACTATATTTACATTACAGTCCATTTTCCAAACTAAGATGTCTTATCCTCCATTCCCTTACCTATATTAAACTCCAGTGACATCCATCCTAATCCAGGCCCACACTTCGCCACTTTCTCTACTCCTACCTCCCCCCAAATCCACATTCTGACACCTCCCCTAATACACACCTAACTCCCATCTGCCACTGAAAAAAAGTAACTCTGACCTTCTCATCATTAATGTCAAACTCAGAAGCTTCATAAACAAAGTACATTAATTTAATGCTGCACTTTATTCCCCAGACATAGCTGTCATTACTGAAACATGGCTTAAGCCTCGTATTAAATCTGAAGAATTTCTTCCCAATGGTTACAACATCCTCAGTACTGATAAAAATATCTACATGTGGTGGTGGGATTGCCGTTTTGTTTAAGGACAATCAAACTGGCACAACTTAAATTCTACTCCACCTGATATCCCTAACTCAGATGTTTCAGTAGCATGCCTAGATATGAATAATCACCAAGTCCATTATCTTTATATTGATCTACCTGCCCTCTGCTAATAACCTCCAAAATATTGAAAACATCCATGAAACTATTACACTTGGAGAGTTTAACCTTGACTGGACAACCTGCTCTTCTAACCCCCCCCCCCCCACTAACAACCTGCTCTTCTAACCCCCTACTAACTTTATAAAGCCATACAATTTCTGTCAAATAAATTAACCATCCCACAAGCATAAACAAACACACGAACAGGCAATCCATTCTTGACTGGATTTTTACAAACGCATCCAATATTCGCTATGATGCCGAGTGTCTCCCTGATAGACTAAGCGATCACTTCCCTACCTACTTTATTAGAAAACATCCACACAATTCCTGTAACATCTCATTTCGCTACATTTGCAATAAAAACACTTCTCTTACCTTATTTAATACTCTTCAACAATAAGACTGGGCACCTCTAAAAACTCTTCAATTCGACCGTGCAGTATAATACTTAAATAGCACTTTCCTACAAATACTTAATGATCTAGCCCAATTAGAAAAAACTGTACCAAATCCAAACAGCTTCGTTGGTTGCCAAAAGACACAATTATTCTACTAAACAAAGGGGCAGAGTCTGGTATCACTTTCAGAATAATAGAAGTAAACAAAATCTCATTACCTACCAACAACTTCAAAATCAAACCAAAAAACTAAACAAGACAAAAACCTACTTCCAAATAAGTCAGCTAAAATACCAGAAAAATCTCAAAAGATTCTGGCAAACAATCAACCTCCTTCTCAACCCAGGAAAACCCACTACCCCAGCCCCAACTCTGACCAACCCAAATGACTGAATAGCCACTCAATACAACTCCCATTTTATTAACTCAATACACCTCTCTACTAAACAGAACCCTAATACACCTCTGTCCATACTACAAACTTTCAACAATTCTACCCTCCTCTATCTCAAACCTATCCAAACAAGTTATGTTAAAAATCTCCTTTCTAAACTAAAACCTTGCACACTAGCTGCAGACCAACTACCTTGTGACTTTCTACAACTAGCTGCTACTTCCATCGGTTACCCTATAGCTATTCTCATTAATCATTCTATCTCTGAACAGTACGTACTACTCCCTGGAAAATATCTCACGTCATAACCTTATGAGGCAGTCCCTCTACTGATGTATCCAACTACAAACCCAAAGCCATTTTGTCACCACTTGTCAAAATCTTAGAAAAAATGTACACACAAACAGATCTTAGACCACTTTCTGTCAAATAATCCATTATCGAATACACAACATGGCTTTCAACCTAGGCATAGCACCAGTGCAGCTCTAATTAGCTTTACTAATACCGTAAATAAACATAAACAAAACCCAACTAGTCTCTGCTACCTTCCCAGATATGTCAAAAGCATTGGACACTATATATCTCATCAAATACTTTTCAATAAACTGACTTTCTACCACTGCAGCTCTGAAGCCCGAAGCTGGTTTCATAGCTACCGGGTCAGACAGGAAACGAGCCATTTTATGGTACAATACACTCTCTCCCAGCTCCCTATATGTGTAGGAGTCCCACAAGGATCTAACCTTGGCCTACTTTTATTCACAATTTTTACCAATAACCTAAACTCCTCAGTAGCCTCAAATCATTCAATATGCGGACGATGCTTCCACAATCTGCTCTGCCCCCTCTATCAAGGGACTCCAAGAAAAAACTCAGGCAACTCTCCACAATATTGAAAACTACTTAACAGCCCATCAACTTATACTTAACCACCAATAAAACCAAGCTTATGGTCTTCTATAATACAACAACAACCAGCCAAATACCTATGTCCATTTCCTCCTCCAATAGCACAAAAATAGAACCCGTTGAACATACAAAACTTCTTGGTGTCACAATTGACAGTGGATTTAAGTTTGACAAACACTTGCACTAACAATTAAAAAAGTTAATTTCAAACTGGGTTCTCTCTATAGGGCTAAATCATATCTTACTGACCATGTCATCTCACAAAAGCCAGAACCCATCTCTTATCTTCCCTGCTTTACTGTTCACAAATATTTACCAATCTTTGCAAATCTGAAATTAATAGCCTTGAATCTTGCTGTAACAAAATAGCCAAATTTGCCACTAATCATTCTCAAAGATCTCACCACTGCACTGCCCTTCTCCAGCTTAACTGGTTAGAGCTCCCTCGCCTGCTTACTCTGACTCAGCTACTAACTGACCATACAGTCTTATACAAACCTGACAACTGCCCAGCTCTATCAGACCTTGTCCAACCCTACACTAACCTAAAATCTTAGATCTGCTGACAAAATATTGTTGAAGGTCAACAAAACTCTCACGGTGTTTCCTTATACTCACATATCATTGCCAAACACTGGAATTCTCTACCTCAGCATATTCTGTCCATCAATGATACACATTCATTTAAACAGTCCCTAAAGGAATATTTCACTAAACATAGGCTTTGCTCATGTTCTACACCAGGTAACTAATATGACCCCTTATAACCTCCTTCTCTCCACCACCCATTGTCAATATTCCTTGGCAAATGAGCCTTCTTAGCTTCAGTTTGTGATATTTTTATCCTGAAAAAGTTCTATATACACATATTTTTGTTTTTCCTGTATGAATAGTATAAGCTTATTGCACCACACTTTACATATGCTTTTAGATACAATGTCAAGGAACTTGCTTTTGAACTCCTACTGTAATTGTCATATGTACAAAAGTATAATTATAAAATCTTCCTTGGAGCTTTTCTTCCTGGGTCTCTGCTAAAATGGGCTTCTGGCCCAGTCGGACACTACCCAGTTAGCAAATGTACGTATGTAAGTAAGTAAGTAAACAGCCTGCCAGTGAAAGCTCCGATTTTGCAGACTGCTCCCATTATTGTCCCCTCCTTACCACAGGTGAAGCCCTCAGAAGGGGCGTCCTGGGGAGGATGCTCTTATTTTCTAAAGTAGAGACATCTGCCCCTTCCGATTCCTTGAGAAGTTTCTCCGAGTGGTAGCAAAACACACTACTATGGGGAACAGCATCTTCCCACCCTGCTTTGTCTTAGTAAGAGAGTCTTTACTCTTTCTTATTTGAGCCGAAGATTAATCAATCAAAAGGGGCATTAGCAACAGATGCCTAGGAGCAATCTGTGAAACTGCACAGCCACATCCAAGCGTGGTGTCACATGGCAATGCCAGTGACAGCTGGTTGTGGAGTTCATTGGCTGCATTTAAAATCGGCCTTATGGAAACGTTGGCAATAGATAAAGAGTAGACAACCGAGTCTCCAGTGTCTTCTGGACCTCCAGAGACAGCTATGTCTTAACATTCCTAGACACTTCAGCTACAAAACCACGTTAAAGCCTTGTCAAGCGGGAAAGATAGTCAACTGCCCTTAAAACAGATGTCACTGAGGCATAAGAGCACTTCCCCAGTCAGTCCAAAGTCCAGGACTCTATTTGGGGAACAGACCAAAGAACTCTTTGTGGCAGCCTCCATCACGACCGCATCCAAGGCCGAATCCTTACTCCATCTGAGCTTGCAAGGAGGACCTAATCAGCTGCTCCAAAATCTGAAGCTTTGATACTTCCCACCAACCTCGATGACTTAGTGGATGAAGCCACCGACTGAGGCCTGGAGGTTTGCTTGAATGGTGAAGGACCCACACAGGTCCAATCTGAGCCAAAGAGACTCTGACCCAAGGTGGGGAAGGAGAAGATTCCAGCGACATCTATGATACAGTGGAGGGGGAGAAGTGGGAAGCTACCATACCTGACAAAGCCTCTTTTACCAAAAAGGGACTTGGCATACTTAGAGCTGGAGACACAGCCTTACTCATAATCGGCACCAAAAATGATCACCTCTGAGAAGTCGAAGCAGACACCGGTGCAGATGCCACTGGCACACCTAAAGTTCTTGGGGCCTTCAGGTCCGGTGAGCCAGAAGAGGGTCCAGGTGTGTAAATACAGGAGGACCTCTTACAGTCCCCTCTCAAAGCCTTGGAGTCCTTGGGAGAAGGACAGTGCCTCTTTCAAAACTAGCTTCATCCACCTCTCTGACCGCCCTGGCCCCGAAAGCCTCAGAAACAGTGCAGGAGGAATCAAGGTGGGCAACCCCCAAGCAATATATGCACTTGTGCGCATCCTGCGAAAGCAGCTTGTGCCCACAAGTGACGCATTTCTTAAAACCCTTTGCAATAGCGAAGGGGAAAAACAAATAAATAAAACTACATCTACATTAAAACAGTACACTAATGCACAACAAAAAAAGACTACCCTACACTGATAAGGAAAAAAAGTTAATGAGGTAATCAGAATTTCTATAAGGTGGGAAAACCTGCCAACTACACACTCATCAAAAACATCAAATCCCAAAAATCCTAACACCTATGTAAGTCCATCGAATCTATCTAACCTACGAGCTAACACTAATGTAACTATACTCCAAAGGGTACGGGTAGAAAGACACCAAAAGTACACAAAGGATAAAGCTGTAGATTGGAACCACAGATTGAGCTGCTGACTGGAAAGGCAGCAAACTTGATCTGAGGTGTCTACTAGGGAGTGGGGGATTGTGGGTAGGGGATGTAGAGCCCAGCAAGTTGAAGTCTCATGGATTTGACAAGCACTGGATCAGAGTCAGATCTGATAACCCACAGGTTGAAGCCAGACAGAGAAGACAGCAGATTCACATTAACCTATTGCAATAAGCCTGAGCACAGAGGACTACTATTGTTACAGAAGTTCTGTAGCAATCGAGTAGCAAACAAAACAGTACAGTTGTGTGAGTAAACTTACCATAACAGTAGATGTCTGAATGATCACTGCTGCGGTATTCTTAGCTAAATGGGTTATAGCCTGCCAAGGATATAACAACTGGTCAGCTTCAAAAGCTTCAGGGCACCTTCCACATACCCAAACTGTCAGACAGCTCGAGATGAGCTGGCTAAAAGACAAGTTTGGATGCCAAAACTTTCAGAGCTTTCTTGCCAATAGGGAGAGACAGGCTGAGCCCTGAAAGAACAATGCTAGGACCAACTATAAATAAATGTCCACACCCTGGAATAAAAAAACAAGGGGGTGAAGGGAGGGAGCAGTTACTGCAGCAGTAATCCCTCAAATATCTACCATTATGCTAAATGTACTTCCATAATAGCATTATATTCATCACATTGATCATTGCTGCAGTAGCCTTAGCTACATAGGTAGATGACCCCATCTTATTAAATTTGGGAGGTGGAAAGGGAACAGTCCAGGAACCCCTGGAGAAGGGGCCTAGCAAAGCCTGACCTGGACCAAGAGAAGGAATGAAGCTTACAGTGGTTTATAAAAGTATGCACAGAGTACCAAGTAGTAGCTTCTAGAATATATAGTGCAATGAAAAGGTATTTGCTCCCTTCCTGATTTCTTATTTGTTTGCATGTTGTCACACTTAAATGTTTCATATCAAACAACTGTAAATATTAGACAAAGATAACCCAAGTAAACACAAAATGCAGTTTTTAAGTGATGATTTTATTTATTAAGGAAAAAAAACTATTCAAAACCTACATGGCCCTATGTGAAAAAGAAATTGCCCCCTAAACCCAATAACTGGTTGTGCCACGCTTAGCAGCAACAACTACAATCAAGCATTTGCGATAACTGGCAAGGAGTCTTTCACATCGCTGTTGAGGAATTTTGGCCCACTCTTCTTTGCAGAATTGTTTAATTCAGCCATATTGGAGGATTTCTGAGCATGAAGCGCCTTTTTAAGGTCATGCCACAGCATCTCAATTGGATTCAAGTCCAGACTTTGACTAGGCCACTCCAAAACCTTCATTTTGTTTTTTTAAGCCATTCAGAGGTAGACTTGCTGGTGTGTTCTGGATTACCGTCCTGCTGCATAACCCAAGTGCACTTCAGCTTGAGGTCACGAACTGATGGCTGAACATTCTCCTTCAGGATTATTTGGTAGAGAGCAGAATTCATGGTTCCGTCAATCACGGCAAGTTGTCCAGGTCCAGAAGCAACAAAACAGCCCTAGGCCATCACACTACCACCACCATGTTTGACTGTTGGCATGATGTTCTTTTCCTGAAATGCTGCGTTACTTTTACAGCAAATGTAACAGGATGCACACCACAAAAAAGTTCAACTTTTGTTTAGTAAGTCCACATAATATTTCCCAAAAGTCTTTTGGATCATCAAGATGTTTTTTGGCAAAAGTGAGACGAGCCTTTGTGTTCTTTTTTGGTCAGCAGTGGTTTTCACCTTGGAATTCTGCCATGCATGCCATTTTTCCCCAGTCGCTTTCTTATGGTTGAGTCATGAACACTGACCTTAACTGAGGCAAGCGAGGCCTGCAGTTCTTTAGATGTTGTTCTGGGTTCTTTTGTTACCTCCTGGATGAGTCGTCCCTGCACTCTTGGGGTAATTTCTGTAGGCCGGCCACTCCTGGGAAGGTTCACCACTGTTCTATGTTTTCTCCAGTTGTGGATAATAGCTCTCACTGTGGTTTGCTAGAGTCTCAACGCTTTAGAAATGGCTTTAACCTTTTCCAAACTGACAGATGTCAATTACTTTGTTTCTCATCTGTTCCGGAATTTCTTTAGATCGAGGCATGATGTCTTCCTTTTTGGGATCTTTCGGCCTACTTTACTTTGTCTGACAGGTTCTATTTAAACGAGCTCTTGATTCAACAGGTCTGGCAGTAATCAGGCCTGTGTGTGGCTAGTGAAATTGAACTCAGCTTTCCCAAAAATGTGATTAACCACAGTTACTTCATGACTTAACAAGGGGGGCAATTACTTTTTCACATACGGCCATGTAGGTTCTTTTCCTTAATAAATAAAATCATCACTTAAAAACTGCATTTGTGTTTACTTCGGTTATCTTTGTCTAATATATAAACTTGTTTGATGATATGAAACATTTAAGTGTGACAAACATGCAAAAAAATAAGAAATCAGGAACTGGCAAATACTTTTTCATTGCACTGTATCTAGAATTCAACCCTATCCAAAAAGGGATAGACGAAGCCAAGGTCCTGATAGAGCAGGCATGGACTCCGCCTGGAATAGTTTTTGCTATGGTGAGTGTCACAAAATATATTATACCATGACCCCCCCAAAACGTGCACGCTGATTGGCCAGCGTGCCTGTTGTAAATCGAGTTATACTAATGGAAAAAGGTCCGGTCGCCCGGACTTTTTTCCATTAGTATAACTCATTTTTTAAAACACTGTCTCGCTATGTTAAATGGGTTTAACATAGCGAGACAGCTTTAAAATAAGCAACGGAGATCTCCGTTGCTTATTTTAAAGCTGTCTCGCCATGTTAAACCCATTTAACATAGCGAGACAGCAACGGAGAAAGCAAGATCTCCGTTGCTTTTGTCTCGCTATGTTAAATGAGTTTAACATAGCGAGACAGTTAAAATAAGCAACGGAGATGTCCGTTGCTTATTTTAAACTGTCTCGCTATGTTAAACTCATTTAACATAGCGAGACTAAAAAGCAACGGAGATCTTGCTTTCTCCGCTTTACAACTCTGATGTACCGCGCAGGCGCAGTACATCAGAACTGCCGCGATGCCAGACATCTGCGGAAGGGCAGTAAACAGGCATTATACTATGCCATTATTTAAGAAAAGTAACAGTTTCTTTTCTTAAATAATGTCATGGTATAATAGCAATAACCCACTTCTGGGTGTGGGTAATGCTAAATTTACCACGGTTGGCTTTGTTTGGTACCTCGGGCGACGCCATCGGGAACAAACCACGCCAACCGTGGGTAAATTTAGCATTACCCACACCCAGGCGTGGGTTATTGCTATAATAAACAACCTTAGAAAACTATAGTCTGTTTTGACAAAAGGTTTTTTTCTTATTACCTTCACAAGAACTGAACAATTTATCTGAAAGATTTAGTTCTGTCAAGATAGTACCAAAAGCTGCCTGTAGTCAAAGGTGTGGAGTATCCTTAACTCCCTCATTTTTAGGTTCATGAAAGAAGACCGGGAGATGGATAATTTGGCTTTAAGTGAACTCTGATACCACTTTAGGCAAGAAAGAAGGATTAGTTCTCAAAGAAACAGTCTCTGTGAAAAAGTAAGATGGAGTTACAAGCTTTTATGGTGAGTCAACCCTAACACTCTTCTTGCAGAGGTCACAGCAATCAGTAAAGCTGTTTTCCACATTAAGAACCTCAAGTCAGCCAGGTTTGCTTCTCTAACACAAAACTAAGATCCAAAGAAGGGGCCACAGTCTGCACTGAAAAGAAAAAAGGATCCATGGGCAGACTTGCTGAAATGACCAATAAATGAACCTTGATGAAGAAATAAATAATGGCCACAGGATATTAACTCATGCAAATATTGTAAAACCAGAGAACAACTAGCCCTGAATGGGTGTTGGTCATGTTGTTGGCACCAAATAGAAAACATTTCCATCTACTAATATGTACAATTTTCTAGTAGCAAACTTTCTTGCCTCCATTACCACCTGCGGCACATCCTCAGTAAGCAAGCGTCTAAAAAGAATTAAGACCCAATCATCCAGGCAGTCAACTGAAGTTGACTGATGCCAGGGTGTACTAAACACCAGTGCTCTTGCACGACTATATACCGCCTGTGAGGAAGCTTGTTAATTGACTCTGGCCATTTCCAAAAAAAGGAAAACCATGGCTCCCTGGGCCAGAAGGGAATCACCATAATAATCTTTGATGACTCCTTCTGAAACTTCAGAAGTACCCTAGATGTTAATGGCAAATGTGGAAATGCACAAAGGAGCATTTCTGACCAAGGAAAAGAAAAGGCTTCTGTCTTCCAGGCCTTCTTGCATATAATCCTGGAACAGAATCTTGCCAACTGATGGCACAGAGGTCTACCCTCACAGGGGTCATATTTTGGAAGCCTCCTGATCTGGTTTCCATTTTTGAGAGTTAAAAACTGTCTGTTGCACAATTTTGCTCCAACTGAATGTGAGACGCCTGTTATGTGAGATTGTGCAGTGAAGCTATATCCCAAGTTAACATGACTAGTCTGAAAATGGGGTATACCTGTGTCCCCCCTGCCTGTTGATGCACTAGAAGACTGTGTTTTTGTGTGTAATAACTTGTAGAGGTCCTGGTGACCAAAGATGATTCAGAGAGTTGAGTGCCTTGATCAGGGAAAGTGTCGTTTTTATTTTTATATGCTCGTGTCTGTCCTTGCTGTCCAACACATCCTGCACTTTTATCCCTTTTGAAACTGCTCCCCAAGCAAAGTCAGAGGCATCTGTGTTGAAGGACTGCTTTGGAACAAGCAGGGAGAAGGGAGACCTGGATTTAAGACTATCTTGTCTCCACCAAATGATTTCTGTTCTAACAAACTCCAACAATGGGATATGAAAAGACAAAGAGTGCTGGGACAAAAGAGACTTCAGATACTACTGTATCATTCTCATGTGGAGTCTTGCCAGGGTATCCCGAGAATCATAGAAGTCATGAGATCCAGGATTCTGAGATATTCAGTCAGAGTGACCTAAGTTTAAGTGGAAAACCTTAGAAATAGATATACAAAAGCTCACTGAACAGAGTTGTCTAGTTGGCATCTAGGAACACAATCTAGTGTGAAGGAGTCAAGTAAGACTTTTGAATGTTCTCTTGGGATCCTAGCTTGTGTAAGGGATCTCTCATCCAGGACAGAGAGACAGAAAGATTCCTGGACACTTTAAAAAAGACTCTGCAAAGATAAGCAAGTCGCCTAAATATGGACATCCTGCAGCCTGCAATGAGCTATAACTGGAGCTAAACCATTGTGAACACTCTTGGCGCAGTGAATAAACTAAACTAGAGTGTAAAGTAATGAACTTATAATGTGATCCAGACACACAGAACCTAAAGAAATGTCTGAAATCTGGATGAACTGGGATGTGATGATGAGCATCTTTTAAGTATAGAGTTACCAGGAAAATTGAGAGGAAGAAGAGGCAAAAGGTTGTGAAGTGACATCATTTTGAATTTGCCCACTATCACAAACAGGTTTAGAAAAAAAGATAAAGAACCCGTCTCCAAGCATTTTTTTTTTATTTGGCACTTGCAACATCACTGAATAAAATCCCTTCCACATCTGGGAAGGAGTAACTGGTTCTGGGACAATATGTGAAGAAGAAAACTAGTGGAAACAAAATACAGTCTGATCTGCAGGATAAGGAATGACCCATTGGAAAGGAGAAATTTCCTCCCACTGCCATCTGTACCCCTTGACGAATGATCTTCGAAACCCATATGTTTAAAACTATCCATTACCAAATAGAAAAATGGAGATTCACTTTCTGGAAGAAAAAAGGGGCCAGGGTGGGAGTGGGTCACAAGGGCTCCTAAATAGTCACAGTTGTTGGACTGTCCTTTGTTTTGGAAGGCTTGAGGATTCCTTTTGGGACCCCCTTGCTATTTCCTCTCAACCATCCGTTTACCTGCATTTTGTTGAGCCTGTTTATTCTGTTTTTTTTTTTTTTTTTGCCAAAATTGGATGAGGAGTTACAGAATATCTTACAAAATTTGGAAAAAGAGGGCTGAAAATCTTAATATTCCATAGATCAGCTCACCCCATTTCATCGCACTTTGATCACCTCTGCAGCTGAGGAGCCAAAACCTAAATCTCTATCGAAAGGGGAATTTAAAATTTTATTAAAAAGAACGCAGCCATGCAAATCTCCTTGAAACAGTACTAGTGTGTCCACAGCCTTGGAAGAAGCATCAGAGTCAGACACACACTGCAAAACAATACGAGTAGTTACTTGTGCAACAGAAAACACTAAATTATTTATAGCAGATTTTCGGCACAAGCTGCTGAAAAAAACATTCTTCATACTTCCACAATTAGTCAGAACATATGAGCCAAACAATTCAAAATTGTGAAAATCTAAGTTGCAGAAGTATACACTTTTCCCCATCCTTATCAGACACAGTAGGGTTGGAATTAACCAAGTATTTAGCAGCTGTGTTACCAACTAAAGCTATAACTGCTGAGTCAGGTTAGGGAATAGTGCATAAAAAACTCAAGATTGAGGAACTTTATACATACTACCTGCCTTTTTAGGGGTAGCTGGCTATCAAGAAAATTGCAGGCATTAACACACATCCTCTAAAAAAGACAGAACAGCAGGAATGGGTGTAGATTCTGAAAACTCCTTCTGTGACAACTAATATTTTTTGAGGTATTGAGAAACCTTCGTGTTCTACTACTGAAAACACTGGCACATTCTAGCAAGAGTCTAAGAGAAAGAGACCCCCCCCAGGAAGAATCAAAAACTAAGCTCTCCTGAATCTAAATCAGAAATCCGAGGAGAAAAACGTTAACTGACTCTTCGTCTTCCTGTTCAGATTCAGGATTCTGAATATTTTCAGTAAAAGTAGTATTCCTCTTTCTTTTTATCAGAAACTGCTTTATTAGAAGGACAGATGGCCTTAAAAAATCAAAGCCTGAGCCAGACCCAGTAAACTAGTCTTGAGAAGGAGTAGACATGTGCTTAAGTTTTTTAATTATTTTTGTCAGGAAAAATGGGGTTAACAGCGTTACTAATGGCAGCTGTAGCTTCCCCAGGGATGGGCGCAGCATTTTAACACAGAGATGCCTCTCCTGTTCCCTCTTCCCAGGACAGTCACAAGTAACTCATAAAAAAAAAAAAAAAACTTTTAAACTTGATATTTTAACACATTATTATGTTATGTGTATTATGTATATCAATTGCTTCTTCTGTATGTAACCTATGTATGTGTGTATGTTTGTTGTGTGTAAATGTGTTTGTGGTATGTTTTTTTTTTCTCCTCCATTGAATTGAAACGGTTCTTTCTGGCCCAATGGACTATCCTGGTAAAACAACTGCAAACAAACAAACAAACAAACAAACAAACTCTCCACTGCCCACTGAAGGGACCTCAACAGCTGCAGAAGACATGGCTAACCCTTAGTCCACATGGCCGTAGATGCTACACCAGAGGGATCGGGAGTAAAAGATGAGTGGTCTGATGTACAACAAATGGCCAGGGCAGAGTCTCTCACCTCTGGCTGAAGTAAATTGCTAATCGCCTATGGTGACAAAGCCGGTTTGCTTAACTTTTTCTTTTTGTGGCTGAAGGACCGACTGTGGGACCATTAGTTTGTTCCATGATCAAGCCAAAAAGTCTGCTACTTTCTTGGGGAAGACAAGCAGGAAGACAAGCAGCAAATGCCAGTAAAGACTCCCCTCCCCACGTTTTCCACTGAAAAGCATAATAAAAAGTACTTTAAAAAACACTTTGCCAGCCCTAAAAAGTTAAAATAAACACAATTTCTCCACAGAAAAGCTGGTTTTCAGTTACTTTATACACAACTTTTAAACAGACAAGACAAATGTCTGCTAAAATACAAAACTCCTAGCTTTAAAATAACTTTCGTGAAGAGGAAAGTGATAACACACCATTTAGAAAAGGGAAATTTTTTTCCCTCCAAAAGGAAACTTATCTGCCCAGCAAAGGAACAGTACCAATCACTGAAAGCCTTGGAGGACCGAAGGGCTTGGTGTCCAAACTTGTGTTTAATCAGCTTGAGCTGCCTGACAGTTTGGTTAAATGGAAGGTGCCCTAAAGCTTTGGAAGCTGGCCAGTTTTATCCTGGGCAGGATATAACCTATACAGCTAAGGTTACTGCAGCAGTGATCAATTGGATGAAGAATCTGAATTATCCTTTGCCTTATACAGTGATTATGGGTAAGGGGAGGAGCCTACACACTAGATTCAAAGCTTGAGAGTGCCCGAAGTCAGATCTAAGAACCCATCCATTGAGGAACAGGGCAGACAACAAGGAAGGAAAAAGCATTTGGAAGGAAAAAAAGAAAAGGATCCACGGGTTCAAGGCAGGCTTGAATACCCACTTCTTGCACAGACCAGTGAAAATCTCCAACATCCTGATAATAGAACCCACTCTTTCTACTATTCCGAATTTCTCTGTTCTACTGAACACAATAGTAGGGAAGACAGAGTGCAATACTGTACCTACTCAGTGAAATGCCCTGCAACAATTCACTTAACCATTCAGCAGGGCCTATACTAAAAAAGTTGCCAGAGGAGAATTATAGGGATACAGAAAAGAAAAGCAAGCAATGTTGAAGGAGCCAAATACAAATGACTGAGGGAACACACACAAAATTACTCTTGGGTAGTAGGAAATTTCTCCCAGATAACATACAGTCAAACTCCAGCACATTTATAATCCCAAGATTTCCTGAGCAGGCCCTAATCTCTGAAGTACTTACTACTGCACTGCATCTGCTAATGGAGACCACCTACTTAGAACACTGGTACCATCTCCTTCAGTTCAGCACAACCATGCAGCCATCTGGATATTATACTCTATAATTAAAACTAAATATCCACAGTAAAAGTGCTGCATCACACTACCTGCATTCAAAAGTAGAAAAGCAGAGAAAATATTTGCTCTTCTTCCTACTTTTTGCCCTCTACAGATTCCTGCTCCATCTCCTCTTCACCGGTTTACCAGCTACAAAGCAAAAAGATATAAAACAAGGTTCTAGCAGTTAACACAGCTATGGTACAATAAGCAGAGCACACTGCAAACTGCAGGTGTAGTTAGTAGATAGCCTCTTCATGCAGAAAAGGAAAAAAAAAAACTTACATTATGACGTTCACTTACTGTTCCGAGAATACACTTCTGCATTGCTGCTTCAATTCACACACTAAAGCCTACAATGCATTACTGTCAAAACATTCCCCTGCATGCCTGGCTCTTGCAGCATTTTCAAAACCCAGAGCTACTATTAAAGTGTCACAGAACCTACAGCTAGACACCACCACTTAATATTTGCAGCAATCAGACTATTACGCTGTGTTAACAAGTAAAAAAAAAAAAAAAAGGACAACCTTTTTAAATGATCTTGCGGTCTACTACCCGCTGTTCCTGTTTACATACAAAAAACATCTGCACCCGTAACACCCTGCACTCTCACTGCTAGCAAAGCTTAAATCAGCAAAATTCATCTCCAAGTATTCTACACTGCATTTAATTTGTCATCATGCTGTGCACATCAGTGCTGACCTGGACAACATCTATATCACTAAGAGAGCTAGCAGCTCCGGTCCTCTCTCTACATCATCATTCAGTCTGATGCACAATAAAGTCAGAAAATGACAAAAAAATTCAAAAACAGGCACACTATAGCTGTGGAATGTTCAACATAACTTGAATCCAGACTGTAATCCCAGCAACATCCACGCACAACAGCCAAAATATTACCCCCCCCCCCCCCCAACAAGAATATACAGTAGTGGAGTTGAAGTAGATGTCTACTTACAAGGGAAACCAACAGACAAAAACTGGTGTGAAACCAATTTAGAATAGTTCTGTCCCTTTAAATATTATCAAGCAACACTGTTTTAATACATTTTACTTTGCAATACAAACTCCACAAAACAAACTAAATATTGCAACACTGCATAGACATAGTTCATGTAAAAGATACTAAACTGCAACAGAAGTAGAAACAACCAAACACATATGCAAGCCTTTTTACATTTTGCCTCAAAAGCTGTATAAATAGGGGAAAACATTACAGGTAAACAGGTGAACACTTCATGGTAACCATTTCTGATTCAGAGATCAATGGAGAACGGCTTCATATCTTGCCTTAATGGCACTAAAAAGTGAACTAGGGACAAGCCATGCAGCACCATGGTGGGCTGTCTCTGTGCTGTGCTAAATGCGGCATTCTGGGGGAAGTGGTATACGCTAATTAGACACATGCTTTCTCCTCAGAACTGCCAGTGGAAATTAGCATGGCTGCTCGTGGTAATGAAAATGCCTAAAAGCTTGTGTTCACCCATGTGGCAGAGGTTAAGTGCCTGGGAGTTTAGTGGACAGGTAGTATTAGGGTGTGTATATGCATTTGTGTACATGTCTACCTGGGATGTCCTACTGAGGGGGAAAGGGGTGTGTGTCTCTATTATATACAGTAGGAGAAACACAGCAAACAAAATATCCACAACAGACCACCATGGAGCAAAAAACCTTTTAATAAAACAACTTGAAAAACAGAAAAATAAGTTTCAGCTTCAGAAGAGAAAATGGATAAGCACTTTCAGCTTAATAGTCTTCTACAGAGCCTCAGTTTGTTCTGCCTCAGCAAATTCTTTAAATACGACAATCAACCAATCAGAAGCTTCAGAACAGGACAACACCTTCTTTCCGACTATTCAGTACATCTAAACAGGGGCGCCTCCCCTTTAGCACAGGTTTTATTGGAAGCACTGCATTCAAACTGGGCTGTTGATCAGCCCGCAAGCCCTCTATCCATTTAACTTAGTTGATCTCTGTTTTATTGTGTATATCACCTTCCCTTACATTTTCTTGAAGGGTCTCAAGAACCATAAAGTTTAACAAATGGCCAACATGTTCCATAACATGATTAGCTCCAAAAAAGGTACTTGTATATGTGGCCGTTGCAAAGCATGTAGCTGTTATCAACACAACAAACCGTTTTTTTCATCCAGTTACTGGAAGGTCTTCTAGTTTTAAGGGGTATGCGGACTGTAACACCAACAATCTTATACACTTAGCAGCTTGCCAAAACTGTTCAGCTTTTTATGTAGGCAAAACCAACAGAAAATTTAAAGAACGGATTTTACGCCACGAGTGATGTAAAGAACTGTGTGAAAATCAATGCTCTAGCAAATCATGTTATGGAGCAAATGAGAAAAATTAGATGTTGGCACTGCCTCTAGAAACAGTGGCCCAAGTAATTTTAAACAGGAAAGTATAATTTACTTAAATATTTCAAATGCAATATCAAAGTACTGATACTAAAGGTAAATCAATGACCAATCTAACTAAGCAATAAATCGCAAGGTACAAGCATGCTACATTTTACCCACACTGCAATTTAGTACCAATGTTAAAGAAATCACACACACACACACATATATATATATAATCATATACATAAAATGCAGGGTGAACAGCAACATATACACCCTGGATAACTGGTTTACTTCTATCAGTTTTTATTTTCAGTAAAAAGTGACAAAATTAAACAATTTTTGTATGTAATGGTTAATACCTCTATTCCTCCAAAAGCTGCTTAAAAAAGCAACTTGTACCCCATACATCAATAAGCACTTGCTCCACCATAAATGTTATCGGTAAAAGTTCATTTTTAAACCATCACTAGGGAATCATGTTTTCAGGTAGCATTTCATTAAACACAAGGTTAGAGCGATTGCTTTTATTTGACAGTCAGACATTTATTCTTGTGCAGCAAGGTTTTCTGCCTAGCTGAATGTGCCAAAGAGCCAATCAATAAAAGGATTATGAACCACGGTGCAACGCTTAAATGTATAAAAAAAAGTTGAAGAAAATATTACATACACATGGTTCAAAGCAACCTTGCAGGAGTTGCATCAATACCAGCATCGACCCTCAAAAGTACAAGACAGACAAATTTAAAGGCAACTGCTCTTGCATAATGCTCATCATATTGGGGCAGATGTCAGTGACAAGTATCTCTGAAATTCCACAGTTATTTCATATTACCTGTAATGAACACCATTACTATGGCTATACACATGAATATGAATTTGTCAGGAATCTCTAACACAGAAAAACAACCTAACCTGAACAGTGTTGGTCAATCTTTCCATGTCTTTTGACCACATGGTCTCCTCTTCATACTAGTCTGAATTCTACAAAACTGTAATCACACAATTCAACCCAATTCCATCCCCACAATATGATGCAAGGCTTCCAAATTATATTTAGATTCTGTGGTCAGTCACACACTCCAACACTCCGATGCGGCCAGTAAGTTACGTTTCTACATTGCCTTTTATACATTTCATGTAAAAATATTTGAAGGCATCTGCTTACATAATTCTGGCCTGTGGCGGTGGTCTTAAATTTAGCTATACAAAAGGTATGTAATGAAAGGGTATGCCTATTTCCATGCATATCACAATGGTAGATAGTCTTCTGGTTATATATAAAACTTTTGGAATGTAACTAACATTGCACAGTGCCTTTAAGGCTAAGCACTTGCTCAGGTTGAAATAACTGCTGAGCTAACTAAAGCCGAATATCTACCTCACATACTTGAGGTGCACTGTTAGAGTGTCAATGTGGTATGGAATGTGACCTTTACTTTCTTTGTACACAAATACAGTCTTTGTTAACTCATGCCAATAGACACTGTTATATTACTTCATTCAGCAGTCTCCAGTTTCCCTTTACATTCTAAAGGAATGCAGACAGATGAAGTGTCAAACATTACAACTACATGAATCAGTTTGCATACATCTGTCTGTCTGTATTCTCGTGTACTGGCATCCCTACCTTACTCCCAGTGAAAGAAGATAATGGAAAATTAATGTGGTGGTGTTTCTTTTTTGGCCTGTAACTACAGCTCCTACCAAGCCCCAAAACCAAATAAATATTCTTACACCAACAGCTAATATCTTGCAAATATCTAGGCCTGTGGCTCAACCCACTCCCATCCCTTAAACAACATATAAAAAACATCTGATAACCTGTTAATGAAGGTCAGATGCTGTTACAGAACTTGTTCTGGTGGAATAATCCACCTGATAAACCAAGCTAATGAATGTCCATACTTGTTATGGCTCTGAATTCTAGTCCACAATATGCTGATGTATTGCTATCCCAGTCTCCACTCTCATAAACAGATCAATTGTTGAAAACTATGTGCCCAAACTCTGGAAAATATCCTATGTTACACCCATACATAAAGGCGGGACCTCCACTGAACTTAATAACTACAGACCCATTGCTTTACTCTCCCCCCGGCCAAAATCCTAGAAAAATGCATCCATACCCAGATGCTAAACTATCTGCTAGACAGCAACATCCTGTCACCTACTCAGCATGGTTTCAGACCTGCCCATAGTACCACTACAGCTTCCTCTGCTTCACAGACACAGTAAACGGTCTCAAAAATTAAGGCCTACAGGTGTCAACTCTTTTTTTGGATATGTCTAAAGCATCTGACACAGTCTCACACCAAATCCTGCTAAACAAACTAAACCAATATCGCCTATCAAATTCCACTCTTACCTGGTTCCAAAGCTACTTAACTGACAGGTACCAAGCTGTGAAATGGGAAAATTCTCTCTCTCCTCAGCTGCCCATAACTATAAAAAAAGAGTCCAGTCGCTCCAGTGGCACAGGCTAAGCTACTGGGAATAACCATAGACTCCCACCTAAAATTTGATAGTCATCTCAACTTAACTATTAAAAAAGTACATGTCAAACTGGGATCACTCTACCGTATCAAACCATTTCTTACCAACAACACAAGATCAGCCATTGCTCGCTCCCAACTTCTATACAACCTACTCTATGCATTTCCCATTCTGACTAATCTCAACAAAACTGAACTAAGCAAAATGGAAGCCTGCTATAACAGAATTGCCTGCTTTGCTGCAAATTGCTCATATAGAACTCATCACTGTACTACTTTGAGACAGCTCCACTGGCTTGAACTGCCCAACCTCCTAACTTACAATCAGCTCTGCCTCTGTCATTCTATCACCTCCCCAATAGGTGTCCTGCCCTTAAAAACCTGGTACAACATCACTCAGCCAAAAGGCCTCTTAGATCATCAAGCAAACTACTACCAGAAGTCACCAACAGCTACAATAGCTTTGGAAATGCGCTATATAGTAGTTCAGTGGCTAAAAAAATGGAACTCTGCCCCCACTAGCATTCAAAACACATCAACCAAAGCCTCCTTTAAAGACCTCATCAGGCAACATCTCAAGCAAAATTGGCAGTGCCATGATTGCTCCCCAGGCTAGTGAAAGTGGATAAGGTATACATACTAAATCTAGAGTACTTGATAATAGTTTACAGTCTTACAAACACTGGCTAATCTACAATGTATGTACTGTACCTGTGTACTATGTATATATTCTACCTATGTTCCAAATTTCAGCTGTGCACCACAAATCTATTAATTACCTTTATTTTTAAATTAATTGTTTGTTCTCGCCACTATAACTGTTGATGTGCCGCATACCACTGTAAAAAACATGTCTTTAGTAATTTGTGTGTATACTGATAATGTCTAACTAAATGAATCTGTAATTTTTCTTTGTGGAGGTTTTCTCCCTGGGCCTCTGCTGAAAAAGGGTCTTTTCGGCTCAGACACCCCCGGTTAACAAATGTAAAATAAAATAAATAAAATATGCTACAGGACATAGTAAACATTTGAAACACTCAACACCACTGTTTTGTATGTAAGGAAGCCAACTATGTCCTCAAAATGCTTGTGTAGCCATTTTACTGATTTCACTTGCATTTAAACTGATCCATTAGAGTTTCTGCCCCTATCAGCCCACAAACATGCAATAAGGTTCTACACTCTCAAGAACATGGAGACTCCAATCTTAAGACAACTTACAAGTACAACTGAAAGGGGCTTCAGACAAATGCACCAATGAAATGATGAATGGCCACAGGGACTTATAGACAGCTGTCAGAGGATGGCATGGCAAGCTTCATCCTCACCCCTAGGAGATTGGGGCTGGTACAAGTATTATCAGTAGCACCCCCCTGGAGACATGAGTGAAATCTGTCACCTGTAATTACTAGGGGTCAGGGCTGGTGGCATAAAACAGGAGATGGGTGTGCAAGGAAGCCTGCCTATTGCTGTGTAATTGTAATTGCATGCTGACATTTAATAAGCAAATCATCCAGTTACCCGATATAGTCCCTCAAGCTGTAGAAACAGAACTACTCATCGGCAATCAAGGCAAATAAAAGAATAGAGAAGACTGCAAAAAGTGAAGGTGGGAATAGCTTCAACAGAGAACTTTTAGCATACCATAGCCCTCTGTAACTATCAGGAAATAGAGGTGTAGGTCACAAGAAAAGGACTACAATATCTTCAGAGCAAAATAATTCCTGCCAATTCCTATAAATGCATATTTTAGCTAAATCTAGGGTATGGTACTACCAGCAGAATCTATATGGTTTGTGGCCACTTGCCACTTTAATATTGCTTCAACTCTTTTCTTCTAGATTATGCAGAGTTTTGCGGTTAACAACTCTACTGAAAATAATTATTTTTGCAAGATACAATTTTTTGTTGTCTTTTAATGTACTAGTTTATTATTCTCTTTAGTGTAAACTTTAAAAAGCAATATGGACGATTAATTGCAATGTATCTGCATTACTGTCCATATACTTAAGAACATGAACTATAAACAATGTGCATTCATAGTAACACTCCAATACTAAATCAAATGGCCTGGGTCATAGCTGAAAATATTCTCTGGTCCGACCTACTCACTCAGTTAACAAGCAGCAAGCAACCGCAAGATTCTCAAAAATTGTTATGGGGACCCATACAGACATGTTTTAGACAGCCAGCACACCCTTCAGACACACAAAAAATCTAAAAAACTCTGAAGTGTGAGCATGCTTGCGACTGGCAGAGATGCACACACTTCACAGAATGGTATACAAAACTACCACCACAGCCACAAATAATAGAAAAATCATTAATTGACAAATGAGTCAAATTCTTCAGGCATCAAACCCACAAAAACTTCTTCAAAACTACCTGTAACAGTCAGGTAGACAGACAAGCCATGACTATTTCCCACGTGACCAATATTTGATTAATGACTTGGGCAGGAAAGATGGGTATGTCTATCCAGAGGGAAGGCAACGTGCTGGGCAGAGGTTTTTTTTTTTTTTTTTAACACCTTTATTAAATTATCAAATAACACACAGGTAACGATACATTAACAAAAAATATATACATTATACATTTTTGCAATGCAGTCCTGTCTATTACATAAATTGCTAAATTCTTGCCTTCCTTTACCCTCATTCATCCTCCTCCTGAACATTATTCTGCATGCATTGTTCGTACAATTTCTATGTAAATTGTTCCTCCCCTTTAACAAAAAAATTTCTCTTCCAATTTTTTTTATGTCTATTATAATATTCAATACTTCAAATACAGTTTGCTTTCCATTTTTTAGTAATTGCTTTTTGGTAGGCAACACAATTAAACTTAAGGCCTTACTATACCCAAGCAGTTCAAATCTATTGTCCCAGCTCAATAGAATCATAGCCTTAGTCACAGCCATTTGCTCACCGGATATTTTTGACACAGTACACTGTAGAGAATTTTTTTAAATGCCTTCTCATTACACCCCCAAAAAAAATGTTGCCAGTTACCTCTCTTCTCCCATCACACCTCTGAGATCTGCTACTTATCTGAGGAAAACTTATATTAAGTCTAACTGGGGTATAAAAATATCTATCCAAAACACTTCCAAGCAAAGATCCTAAATGTTCTGGATTTTGCTGCATTTGGGAGATTTGTAAAGGTGGGGCTTAAACTCAGACACTCCAAGTTAACATCCCTCTTTTAAATTGTTTGAAGACTTGAGCAGTGGAAGGGTCAAACAAAATCTCCTTATCTAAAGCAGAGTTTTTAAAATCTCACAGGTAAAGTACTAGGCTAGCTGCCCTTGTTGGCCATTTTAAGCCTAGCCAGTTTCCCTTTTTGTGCTTAATTAAATTAATTAAACTATCCCATCTGGCTAGAGACTGGCCTTACCCACCCCATGATCAATAATTACCCCTTAATGAGAATAACTGGAATCATACTAAAGGTCATTTGAGAGGACCCATGTATGGCATAAAGCATTCAGGAACTGCCTCTGTTCATTAATAGTACAGGGGATAGTCCTGGGGTACATTTTCGGTTTCCCATTCAGAGATCCAAGTTGTACTTTAATATGGACAGGGATGAATTAGAAGTTATGTACTCACCATAACGTTCCATCTGAGTAGGTGTATTCATTTGTCTGCAACCTGTGGGTTATGGATCCGATATCGGATCCGAACCGGCATAGTTTCCAGCTATGGATCCAAGCTCTCAGCTCCTCCCCTCACCCATAATGCCCTGCTCTACCCTCATGACCTCAGATCGAGTTTGCCAAAGCAACAATACCCTCAAAAGGGTAACAAGTAATATGCAGGAAACTGAAAGGCCAGGGGGATAGGAGGGCGGGATGGTTGCAGACAAATGAATACACCTACTCAGATGGAACGTTATGGTGAGTACATAACTTCTAAATCTGAAGTAGGATATTCATTTGTCTGCAACCTGTGGGACAGAGTCCCCAGCTACCTGAATCTTGGGCGGCCATCATGGAAGGATATTCCGAGCACCGGAGCCAAAGGATGCTCTACCTCTGGATGCAAGATCCAACTTATAGTGAGAAATAAATGTATGAGATGAAGCCCATGTAGCTGCTGCACAAATATCATCCAGAGGAATCCTAGCCTTGAAGGCTGCTGAGGTAGATACTGACCGGGTTGAATGGGCATGAACACCCTCCGTGCGGCCTTCCTGACGCTTGATAAGCCAATAAAATGCACTGTGAAATCCAGCGGGACAGAGAAACTTTGGAAATTGGCTTGCCCAAATTGAATTTTGCAAAGGAAATAAACAGCTGGTCGGATTGCCTATGACCAGCTGTCCTGTTGAGATAAAATCTTAGTTGCCTGTGAACATCTAGTGAGTGTAGCCTATATTCACCTTTGTTTTCATACTTAGGGAAGAAAACAGGGAGGTTAATGGATTGATTGATGTTTGCTTCAGAAGCGATTTTAGGAAGGAAGGACGGGTTGGTCCTGAGGGAGACACGGTCCGGATAAAAACCAAGTAAGGAGGTTTAGCTGATAAAGCTTGAAGTTCAGAAACTCTCTTGGCTGATGTAATGGCTACCAAAAAGGCTGTCTTGTAAGACAAGAATTTGAGGTCCACTGTAGCCGCGGGCTCGAAAAGGGGAGCGGTCAAGGCCTGTAGGACCAAAGAAAGGTCCCAAGGAGGAACTGCTTGCTTAATAGGGGGCCTGAGAAGGAAAGTACCTTTAAGAAAAGTTTTGCACAACTTGGCTGACATAAGAGGATTAGACTCTTGACCAATGTGATAGTGAGAAATTGCCGCCAGTTGAACTTTGACTGTGGAACTGCTGGCACCATCATTAAAGAGAGAGGTTAGAAAATCAAGCACTACGGGAGAGGAACCGTGAAGGGATCTAGGCCTTGCCCGCCCACACAGAGAAACGTTTCCATTTGCTTCGTAAACCTTTCTAGTGGATGGTTTATGAGCCGCCACCAAAATAGCCTTTACCGTGAAGAGATACCGGGAGTCCTTATCAAGAGTGGAACTGGAGCAGCCAAGCGGTCAGCTTCAGGCTGTCCAGGTTCGGAGGAGGAATGCAGGATGGATGGGATATCAGATCCGAATAGGATCTAGAATCCAAGGAGGATTCACCGAGTGAGACCTTAGGAAGGGGAACCAGATCTGTCGAGGCCAGAAAGGAGCAATGAGAATCATTCTGCAACCCACCCGAGAGGCTTTCTGAAGAACTTGCAGCATCAGAGGCAAGGGTGGATAGGCATACAGAAGACCGGGTGGCCAAGCATGCACCAGAGCGTCTCTTGGGGTACCTCCGGAGGAGGTATCAGAGCGAAAAACTGTCGCACTTTGTGTTTTAGGGGGAGGCAAAAAGATCGCATGAAGGGGTTCCCCACCGTGCGAATATGCGTTCCGCTACTTGACAATTGAGAGACCTCACGTAAGCGGTCAGAATGGTGCGACTGAGCTTGTCCGCTAGGATGTTGGACCGACCGGAATGTGCGTTGCTATGAGAAAGCGATTGGTGGAGATTGCCCATTCCCAAACTCTCATGGCCTCTCGACAAAGAGGGTAAGACCTTGTTCCCCCTTGCTTGTTGATGTACCAGACAACAGACATATTGTCCGATTGAATCGCAATTGTTCCCAAGGGAAGAAAGTCCTGAAGTGCTAGCAACGCTAAGAGCACTGCTCTCATCTCTAGAACATTGATATGCAGTAAGGTCTTTGAATCGCTCCACGTGCCTTGGACTGTCCGCCCATAAAGTGCCCCCACCCGAGGCGGGAGGCGTCCGTGGTCACCGTGGCGAGAGGGGAGAAGCACAAAATGGGCGACTGTGGAGATCCGGGGAGTGGAGCCACCACAAGAGGGACCGCTTGCAAGCCTTGCTGATCGCTATGGGATGATACATGGGAGAGCAAGGTATGACCACTGCACTAAGAGCGTCCACTGTAGAATGCGATATTGAGCCTGGCAAGAGGAAGAAGTGCTATCGACGGCCATGGACCCTAGAGCCCTCAGGACCAACTCCGCTGGAACAGAACATGAATGGAGAATGGCCCGCACCTGGAGCTGCAGATTTAGAACTCTGTCCGCAGTGAGGAAGGCTCGTAAACTCCTTGTGTCTAGTCTGGCCCCTATGAAATCTAAGAGCTGAGTGGGTGCCAGGTTGGACTTTTTTGTATTTATTGTGATGCCCAGAAATGGAGCAAGATGGAGAAAGGAGTCTCGCCAGAGAAGTAGATGCCTTGTTCCGGCGGCAAGGAGCCAGTCGTCCAGGCAGGGAAAGACCTGCACCGCCTGGAGCCTCAGGTGGGCCGCTACCACTGCTAGTACTTTGTTAAACACTCTGTGGGCTGTGGTTAGACCAAAGAGAAGAACCAGAGACTGGTAGTGACTGGCTCCCAGCCGGAAGCGGAGAAACCTCCTGGAGCGCCTGTCCATTAGGATGTGGTAGTACGCGTCCTTGAGATCTATCGAGCACATCCAGTGGCATTCTCCCAGAAGGGGGAGAATAGATTGTAGAGTGACCATTCGGAATTTTTCTTTGGGGACTGCCAGATTCAGGAGAGAGAGGTCTAGGATTGGTCTTAGTTCCCCCGTGTTTTTTGGCACTAAAAAGAACCTGGAGTAGAACCCTGATCCGATCTGGTCTGGGGGAACGGGCTGGATGGCTCTTTTCTCTAGCAGATGGCCAATTTCTGCTAAAGCGGCCTCCCTCTGACCGGGTGGTACGTCTGGGAGGGACTTCATCTTTGGAAGGTGAAGGAAAGGAATGCGATATCCCTGGATATGATTTGGAGAACCCAGCGGTCCGATGTTATGGACTCCCATGCCGCTAGGTGCCCAACGTCCCCGACTGCCTCCAGAGTAGAGCAGTCGGGCAGCCCTCAGGGCTGCTGCGGGCCGCTCAGAGAAAGGTTCCCTGGACCCGAAGTTTCTGGGAGCCCCTCTGCCTCTAGGGCGGCGTCCTCCCTGTCCTCCTCTGCCACGGAAGGACTGGTTGTCCGGAGCAGGCTGGGACTGCTGCGACTTCGGAACCACATCTTCTTCTGACCCTTTTGGTTCCTAGAATAGGGCCTCTGGGGTGCAGAGAAGCGGATTCCGACGGCAGACAGCGTCTTCCGTCCTTCTCGCTCTGGGTCAACGCTCTGAACGGTCTTGCCAAACAGAGCAGAACCATCAAAGGGGCGCAAACGACGCCTTGAAGGGCTCAGAAAATGCAGTGGCGGAGCCAGGCCTGACGCCCAGTGACCAGTCCTGTCCCGCAGCTCTAGCGGCCTCCGTAGCATGGGAGAGTAGCCATAGAAGTATTTGTGACTGACCTAAGAGTGGCCATTTTGGTGGAGTGCAGAGCTCTGTCCTCCTCCGAAATGGACTCAGGGGATGCAGCGTGCTCCTTAATAAGGTCTCGCTGCATCCGAATAACATGTGCCAAATAGTTCAGCGCCTTACCGAAAAGGTCGCCGAACTGAACATCCGCTTCCCCAAGCGGTCCATCATCCGAGACTCCTTGCTCGGTGGGTGGACTGAGGGACTCTCCTGAGCCAGTTCCCTCTTTGTGGCCGCCGCCATCAACATGGCATCTACAGGAGGCCCCTTACTCCAATGGGTCCTGTCAGAAGGCGGGCTAAGGATTTTGTCAGGTCTTTTGGGAATTGGCTCCACGGTGTCCGGTTCCTTCCACGCCCTGGTGGTAATAAGGTCCACCAGGGGTCGGCAGGGGACACCCAAGAGGTAGACGGGCCCGCTTCAATGCCTCCAAGAACACGGACTCGTCCGAGGAAGACTTGGGGCAGACCACCCCCTGATACGGAGCATTTCCATGATGTCTCCAAGGAGACATCCTCGGGGTGACCGTGGGGAGCCTTCCCTTCCTCCAAGTCCGTGTCTTCAGTGAGAGACTCAGGGAGTCAATGTGCCTCCTTTGATGCTTGCGAGGAGCCTCCTCTGGGGGCTGTCAGAGGAGTCCTCAGCAGCAATTTGCTCCATAGGAGCAACTTGGGGCACAGAAACGGGCTGTCCCAGGGGCCGGATGGTGGAAGCCTGGCCCAGTGCAGAGGGAGCGCGGGACGGAGCGAAGCAAGTGCCGGGGTCCGAAACCCTCAACAGAGCCCTCTCCACTACATCAAAAGCCGAAGGGAGCCGACCTCGACCAAAGGATCCGACAATCGGCTCCCTCGGATCCGAAGAGTGGATCGGAGCCGGCGCCGGCACCGGATCCGGGACAGTGCGCTCCGACACAGACGGCGCCGAAGGAGCACTGATCCCCGGATCCGGCTCGGATCCAGGCTCCGAGATCGGGTCCGACGCACTCGAGGGCATGGTCGGATCCGGTACCAGTACTATCGGCTCCGACCTCCCCGCCCGGCTGCTCGGCTCCAGCTGCTCCAACCCGGAAGCGGGTCGGAGAAGGAGCAATAGGCTTGAAAAGGGTGTTGAGCTCCCCGAGGGGAGGCAAGAGCACTCCCATCTGCATCTGGGCCTGGATGAACCTTCGCATCATCCGGTCCAGATCAGCATCCGAAAGGCTATGGGTAGATCTCGACGAGGCTACCGAGGTAGGCCTGGAATGCCTCCTCGATAGCCTCGCCGAGATCGGGTCTCCTCCTCCTCAGGACCCGTGAGAAGCACACAGGTGACCGGAGCCGAAGGAGGAGACCGCCCAACAGGAGCCGGGGAGAAGCCGCTTGGCTGGCGGGGCCGAAACAGAGGTCTCGGCCCGCCAGGTGCTTCTCCTCCGGTCCTTTTAGATGCATCCCTCTCCTGTCCTGAAGCGGGAGTTTGAGTCCCAGGAGCAGGAGGGGTGCTACGGGGAACAGCTGCAGCCGCAGGAGTCCCGAAGGAGCGGGGTCGGAGCCGAGTCCGGCGGTAAGAGACCCGCCAAGACCAGCTTGGACCTCCGCTCCTCAGTGCCCTGGGGTTGAACCCTGCACAAATGGAACAGCCAGATGTGAGGTGTTCAACCCCAAGACACTTAACACACCGAGTGTGGCCATCAGCCGGTGAGAGCTTATGGCCACACTCGAGCATTAGAAAATGACTTAGGCTGGTCAGCCATAGTCACTTACCCAAAAGTTACAAAAGTAACTTAAAACAATAAACTATAAAAAGCACACAGGCCTCACACACACTCACGCACCAGCGAGGGAGGGAATAAAATATACTACTGTAAATAAAATTAAATTTTAAACAGTCAATAAAAAAGGAAACCTACAACTTTCACACAAAAAAGTTTAAAGAAAGCAAAAATATTCTATTTTAGTACAAGAAAATTCCACTTAGCTGAGAGCTATAGAAACCACATCCAGTTACCAGCGCGGCAAACAAGATCTGAGGTCATGAGGGTAGAGCAGGGCATTATGGGTGAGGGGAGGAGCTGAGAGCTTGGATCCATAGCTGGAAACTATGCCGGTTCGGATCCGATATCGGATCCATAACCCACAGGTTGCAGACAAATGAATATCCTACTTCAGATCTTTATTTTATATAGATGGGGGAGTCTGTTCCACAGCAACAGTCTCCTCTGCGAGCTATACCTGTCCCTCCAAACCACTCTGCTGATGTTGCAGAAGAGACTTAGATCCACAGATAGAGTATGCAATTTCACTTGCTGATGTGCAGTAAATCCATCAGTACTGGGTCAGAGGATGCCTCGAGTGTCAGGCACTGGTCACCTCTTAGCAGTTTATAGGATGCAGAATATGGTGACAGGGCTTTAAGTCAGTCTCAGCCTTTACTTCATCAGCAAATACTTGGTTAGATAACCACACATACTTCCTCAAAACTGTAGCAGTAACAGTGACCCTAGACAGTACCTGCACAACTGTACACACTCTTCAAGGCATGTTTAGATAACTGTGAAAGATTAGAAGCAATGGAATTCAGAAATGATTTATCTTCTGAAGGAAGTAAAGCAGAGTATTCAAATGAATTGCCTGCACAAAACAGAATAAACTTCCACATATGCACTTGGTAGTTAAGAACAAAATTTAAGTGGAAGAGGAGAAAGCTCTCTTAAAAAATCCATCCAATACTTTGCCTTCTTTATCCACAGGGAAGGGGCTGGCATTGACTAACACTATTCCCAGCTAGCAATGAGATGAATTTTGCAGCTGAATCCGTTCTAAGATGAGAAAAAAAAAAAGTTAAGTTTGGGGTACTTCATAGAGTCTGCCTGCCTTTTTAAGGACTGAAGGTTGAGAGTTAAGTTTACAGGTAACAAGCACATCTCCCAATGCTGGCAAAACAGGAGGGATGAGTATAGAATGAGGTATACATCTACTTGTAACATACAGGGATGGGAGACATCCATTTCATCCTGGAAACAGTCAGAGAAAGAAACTTTCTCCAAAGGGGGTGGTGAAGACCAGGTCTCCTCAGAATCAGAGTTATTGGCTTGGGAATCTACAGGGGTTCCCATCACTGCCTGTGTCAGACTCCTCCGACAGAATTTCCCTCAGCAATTTCTTTAGTGACATTGATCTTCAGTAAGGATTTCTGCGCACCAGGATTAACAGCCAGTAATTGCCTGGCTAAAGTAAGAAAATCATTTTTTTTCTAACAGACAGCATGTCTTGAAATGAGCAATGCCTAACCTTTTCTAAAATATGTCCTTTTTCAAACTTCTGGCTCTGCTCTTGCTCCAACTCACAGTGAACTCTTCCTACAGTAAAATTTCCCTTTCCCTACCACATAACCCTTCTCCTCAATCTCTCCTACGTTGTCCTTATCAAATTTTCTAATGGCAACTATTTTGCCAGATAATCTAACTCTTCTCGAAGATGAACTACATTCTGATCTTTCTTACATCTGTGGAAGGATTCCTCTGAAGTTTTACTACATTTCTGATAATTACTTTTACCCTACTGCATATACAAAGTTTTTATGTATGGACAGAAAGACATCCTTCTTAACATCTCCTATCCATCTCCATTATTTCAGACTCATTATTCAGATAGAAAATATTTTTACTGTTGTATAATAGTAAACAAAATGTTTTATTACTGTATTACATGTAACATATCTATATAAATTTGTAATGTAACATACAATATCTTTTTGCAATAGCGTTATAAATGTATAATATTTGTAGAACTCTTATGATGTAACCTGGGCCTTTTTCTCTCTCTAGGATTCTGCTGAAAATGGATACCCTCTGGGTCCAGTTCAACCTTCCCGATAAACAAACAACAACAAATAAATAAAACTGTTTACTGACAGGGTATTAACTGCAAAGCAAAAACAGACACTGAGCTTTCACTTCAGCCCTATCGAAAGGCCCGTTTCCCCCAGTTACAATGAAATGCAATCTGAGTGACACCAACACCCAAAAAAAATGGCTCCCACATGCCTGTATCGGACAGTGGAACAGCCAAAAATGGAGTGGCTAACCCCTGGCCCATGGTGGCTGAAAAGGCTACACCAGAAGAAATCAGAAAAATAAGAGTGGCGTGAGAAAGAACAGCTGGCCACTACAGGTCCTCTCACTAAAGGCTGATGCGCTGTCTGAACCTTAGGTACAGTGGGAGAAGAGCAAGCAGAGCTAAAGTATCCAGGCTGCAGCCAAGGAAGAGGTCCGAGTGCTGGAATGGGTTGGTTGGAAGGCAACTTCACACACGCGCGCGCACACACACACACACACACACACACACACTTTTACAGAAAATGGTACTGTGGGACTAAGCAAAACAGAAAAATACCAAAATCCCTGTCTGAAATAAAGTACTTGTCTACAACACACACCAACAATACACAACAAGAACAATGGCTAAGTCTGACTGCAAAAACAGTTGCTCTGACTCAGAATGTGACTGACAATTAGAAAATATTTAGTTGCAGAGACACATTCCTTAAGTGTTAGCAGCTTCCCAAAATATTACAAACATACCAGCATTTTTCTGCCTGTTTAAAACTCTTCCAAACCCCTAAATTATCACTAATAAACTAAACTAAATATTTACAAAAATTGTACACCTTTTTCACAAAAATAGCCCCCAAATCCAGACAATGAACCCTTAACTAAAAATAGCAATCCCTCACAGGATAGTAACATTTTCTTAAAAAGGCAACAATGGAAGGGTTCGGGGAGGGGGGGGGGGGGCACATCTGCCAGAAATTTAGCTTCAAAGCAGATTGCTGTCCTGTGGAACCTAAAAGCTACTTCCTCTAGAGGCGGCAATAAATGTACTGATGATGTGTTCACTCTGGACTGCAAGGGCAATAAAGTACTGATAATGTGTTCACTCTGGACTGCACAATCAGCCAGTGAAGATGTGCAAAGGAGCACTGCTTTGTGAAGCTGGCCAGTTGTTTCATCTCCTAGGCAGGATACAACCCATAGACCCAAAAGGCTACAGGAGCACTGAGAAAGATGAACATCACGCTCTTCCATGACATATGCATTTCAGGTCTGGTGAAGAAACATGTTCAAAAAGGAGGTTTGCCTTTGCTTTCTAGTACAAAGTATAAGATGGAAGGTGGTTCAGCATTCTAGGAGTTTTTTTTAAAGATTTTTAGTGAGGCTAAGGAGACAGACTTTGTCCCTTGATGCTCATATGACATGCCTGGCAAATAAAACTTGATGGATGAACATCTTAAGAGTAAAACATTACAGAAACATTTACTTTTTCAATTTTTCTTGCATCAAGCCTCTATGCAGAATAACCTTGGGATGCAGGGGTTCCCTGCCCATCACCAGAATTTGAGAAACTGTGAGGTCAGAAATAGGGAATGAAGGTCCAGGTGAGGATTGCTGGAAAGGTGAGACAGAAGCATCTTGTAAAGCTTCCGACAGAGGTCTGTCCAGAAGATGCGGCCAAAACAGTAAAAGCCATACTTGCTGGGTGACCTTTGGTTTTGAGCTTCTTGGTCTTCTGCAAGAATTTTTGAACAAAAGGACTAAGTGAAAGAAGAAGACAAGACAAGAAAGAAAAGAACAGAACAGAACAGAATACACGAAACCTGGAGGCCACTTATAAAACACATCTCTGTAAAAATATCCAGAGGGAAGAACAAGGGAAAAGAATTTATTGCATTTGGAACTGGCTGGCAACAATCAGGTTGGAGCAAAACTTCACCCAATACCAATATAGTATGTATGGGCAGAAAGACCACTCCTGGGACATCAGAGAACAATGGCCAAGTCTGACTGCAAAAACAGTTGCTCTGACTCAGAATGTGACTGACAATTAGAAAATATTTAGTTGCAGAGACACATTCCTTAAGTGTTAGCAGCTTCCCAAAATATGGGCTAGAAAATAGTTTCCTCCCCACTTGCTGATGAGCCAAACCACTGCCATGTAATTGGTGTGGAAGGCAATAGCACCTAGCAGGAGGGAGTTTTGGAATACCTACATGCTGAAAAGAACTGCCCTCAATTCCAATATACAGATGTACAATAAGACCTCCATCTGCAACCAAGCTCCTTGAACCACATACTCTTGAAAATGATCCCCACACTCTACAGCAGAACCATACGTGGCAACTGCTGTAAATACAGGAACTGCAGTGGCAGCTGGGATGGGTCTGCATCCAGGGAAAAAAATTGCCATCATGAATCTAGTACCTGATATGGCCCTTGCATTTCTTTGCCATTTTGACTGGAAGTCCCAGGATCAAGAAGATGGTTCCACTGAACCCCAGAGTCCACTGCAAACCCTAATGCAAAAGCAGGCAAAGGATACCAAGAAAACTGAAGACCTAGGGCCCAGAGAAAGACATAGTGGGACCATTTTGGCTTACAATGAATCTGGTAAAGTGACTACTGAACAGAAAGAATCCTGTCTATAGAAAGGAGGGCTCAACAAGTTCATGTTAATTTCACATCCAATGAATGTTATGTTGTGTGTGGGTAACAGCGGTGGATTTTGCTGTGTTCACCATGATCCCCAAGGACTAAAAACAGGGATACAAGGTAGCTCGAGGCTAAAAAAATAACCTCCACCACTGCAGCTGTGGGAGTCAATCATTCAGATAAGGGGAGACATTTTCTTTCCCCTGTGGTGGGTAAACTTTAGGGCTCTGTACAGTGCGAATTTCTTCAAAATAGCTACAGCAACATGGAGTCCCCTTTGGGGTTGATGGCAAATCCTGCACAGTCAATAGATGTCCACAGGATACTATCAGGTCTCACTAGAACTGTGACCACTGCATTCAGGTTTTGCCATGATATTTCTCCAGCAGTTTTGCCATCCTATCTGGTGGGGAAACCATCAAAGAGGCTGACTTAGAGCTCATCATGAAGGAGGCCCTCCAGTCCCCCAACAGAAAGGGAAATTTGGAAACCTTCCTGTTTTGGCCCAAATCATCTCAAGGATCTCTCCAAAGTTTGGATCCTCCAGAGGACATCTGGAGTTTTCACCTTTTCCTAACACCTGGAGGGGGGACTCCACACAAGCCTACATGGTTCTTCATGCACTTTGACTCTCTGACGTAATCTGCAATGGGGAGATATAAAGTGGGATCCATGGGTAGGGCCAAAGTATGAGCATCTAGAACTGGAAGCGTGTGGACAGCAATCAAAGCAGGCAATTGTGGTTCTAATGTGCTGATGGTCACAGTCCAAGCTATGGGGAAAAAGGGGCATGCTGACAGACCTGCACAGTCAGAGCTGGGACTGAAGAGCCTTGCCACCCCACCATCAATCCTGGCAAACACTACAAAAAGTGTTAGCCCTGGCTGTCAGCAGCTTAGTCAGTGCTGAAATTAAAAGGTATGAATCTCAATCTTGAGCTTCAAAAGCACAATCCTGCTTGGGGATAGAGTCATTTAGCCCAAGATAACCGGGTCCAAAGCTGACCCTGAAGGCTCTATTAAGTGGAAAGGACTCTGGGACAGTAACCCTGACAGCATGGGGAACATCATACAGGTTAAGGCCTGTGACCCTTTAGCTGGAACCACACTTTATTCCAAGATAGCCACTGACAAATCAGGCAAATCAATATCAGAATCTGAAGGGCTCCCACACAATAAAGCCCAAATTCTGTGGCAGAAAAATCTGTCTATGAGAGACGGTGCTCTACTTGCCCCAACAACTGTAAGAAAGAAGACCTGAGACCACATTTGCTGCATGAAAAGGAAGGCTTTCCATGCTTTATTATAACACAAATCAATGGTACAGGACCGCCTATACCTAACTAATCCTACGAAATGGAGTTTCACGTTTCTTAGATTTTGGTTCTGATGCCACAGAAAGAATACTGTGGAGTCTGGGTCTGGATTCTTTTGAAAGAAACCAACAGAGGAAGGGGAAAACCCTAGACACCATTTCTTGATGTGGTTGGGAGAGTCCTGCTCAGTAAGAGACTGCTTCCTCTTGGAGTTCAGAGATTTGGAAAATGAGATCAAAGCCTCCGGTCGCAAGTATTGTCTTAAGTTTCTCTACTCTAGGCGATTCCACCTGCCCTTCAAATTAGAAAGTTTGGATGAGGTACAAAATTCACATTCTCCTGAGAAATATCTACCCAATGGGTTCCTCTTTTAGAATGTCTACCATGGGGCAGGGGGCTCACTGCATACTTACATTTCTAAAATTGCCTTATTTGTGATGGACTTTTCCTTTTATCCATAATGAACTAAGAAAATAATAAGAGCAACTCAACTGCTATACTACCAAAGTATCTTAATAATGGCGACACAACTGCCAAAGTCAAACAGTTCCCTACATCCCGACAAAATTCTAGAATTAAAACAAAGAGAAGGGAATAAATTAGCAACAAAAATGGCATAGATTCTACAAAAGGAACAGCACGTAATACTAGTCAACCAAAAAAAAAAATCACCACAGAAAATAATAAATAAACAATTAAAGATACAAAATAATGTGTGGGCAAGGGGACGGCATATGACCAAAACAAATTATAAAAAACTTGACTAAAAGATTCAAACTACTGCAACAGCAAACAAGAACAAACTAGTCTTTATCAGAAGAAAACTTATACCACAAATATCAAGTATCAGCAGAAATATAAAAACTGATGGCCTGTTCGCTACTAACTAGAGGAAAGACGGGAGAGATCTGGAGAAGAGTCGTTAGTAGAACAGCTTTGTGGGGGGGCTTGTAACCTGGTAAAGTTTTCACAGCCGGGCTGTGTCCTGCTAGGCTTAGTCCCAGGGTAAAGGAAATGGAACTCCAATCTCATGTGAAGGGGTACCTCAAAAATAAAAACTGAAGGAAGCACACCTCCTAGGCACCAATGTGATGCATCAGAAGAAGACAGTACAACACCAGGTGTACTTGTGTTGGCACACAAAGCCAGAGGGGTAAACACTGGAAAATTAGGATCGATGGATGTCACACATGACTTCAGATGCTGTTCTGGCTGTTGAAACGTACAGCCCATGAGCATTCTGGTCAGAGCCATTTTTACTCCTTTCAGTGGCTTGAGGGATGGGAGGGACTGAAATTAAAGGTTCTATACTCACCATAAGTATGCATCTGTGTTGCCCATTTTCATTCTTCCTCCATGTATGGGTTACGGATCTGACCCGGCCATGTATCACAGAATTGCAGCTCCAACTCTTGAGCTCCTCCCTCTACGCATAATGTCCCAGCCAGCATACAATACCTCAGATCGAGTTTTCTGCTTTATAGATCCTACATTAGAGTATGAAAAGGAAAGAACAGTTAGATAGGGCTCAAACCTGAACTAAAAGGTTCCAAAATGTCCATAACTTCACCCCAGAAGAAGACAGGAAGAGGGGGAAGGAGGGTGGGTAGCTAAGGACAAATGAAAATGGATAATACAGATGCATTGTTATGGTCAGTACACAACTTTAATATCAGAGGTTGTCCTTTTCATTCTTCCTCAACGTAAGGGATACAGTCCCCAGTTACGTGAATCTTGGGTGACCCTCACGAAGGCCGTTCTTAAGCACTGCTGAACCAAAAGAAGCTCTGCTTCTAGAAGTCATCTAGTTTGTAATGAGCAATAAAGGTATGAGCACTGAACCAAGTAGCTGCTGGGCAAATGTGATTGAAGTTCTAGACCAGCAAGCAGAGAAAATGGTCATGGATCTAGTTGAATGAGCCTTAAGAGGCTTTGATAAGGAGAGATCTTGCTGAATATATACAAAAGAAATGCAATTGGTAATCCATTTTGCTAGGGCAACTTTAGAAACCAGTAAACCCAATCTGTTCAGTGAAAAACAAACAACTGGTCTGTTTTTCAGAAATCCTTTGTCCTGTGTAGAAAACGTGGCCGTCTATGTACATCTAACAGAGGCAACACGTACTCCCCTTCATTTGAAAACCTAGGGAAGAAGACAGGAAGGTAAACAGTTTGACTGATATTTGATTCAGAGGCTACTTTAGGTAAAGAGGGCAGATTGGTTTGTAAAAAATCTAAGGAGGTTTAGATGATAGAGACTGGAGTTCAGAAATTATTCTTGCAGATGAAATAACAAGAAAAAAAAAAAACTGTTGTCCAAGACAAAAATTAGTTTTGGCTGCAGGTTCAAAAGGTTGCTGCGTCAAAACTTGGAGTATGACTGCCAAATCCCAAGGAGGTGACGAGTCTAATCACTAGAGGTCTGAGTAAGAAAGTACCTTTTAGAAAAGCCTTGAAGAATTTGGAAGAAGCTCAAGAGGAAACTTTCTCTCCTGGATGAAAAACCTGTAAAAAAAGACTCTGCAAAGATAATCAAATTATTAAGGGCAAATCTGAATGCCCAGAAGGCTGCAATGAACTATCATTGGAGCTAGACATTTTGCAACCACCCTGGGAGTTGTAGATAACCCAAGTGGTATTGCAGAGAACTGATAATGTAATCCAAATACAGAAAATCTGAAGAAACTTCCAAACAAGCTAAAAAAATACTTCTCAAAATCCGACTACAACCTCCTAAGGGAGGGTATCTGTAGCTTCACACCAGAGGATGCAGACGCCAATGCAGTATACAAGCACCTGTACAAGTGCATGGACTCAGCCATACCCAACAGAACTAAAACATGCTCCTCGAGGAAACACAAACCTGTTTGGTGGACATCATCTATCAACAAAAGGAAGAAACTGTTGTCCAAGCGTAAAAAGGAACAACTTCTTTCGGCTTTTCCCGGTTAGGGGTCACCACAGTGGATCACCTATCTGCTCATGATTGGCAGTGGAATTTTACAGTGTCGAGTTGCCAGCCCGGCGGCCAATCTTCCACAGAAGGCACACATACGCACGCACTCAAGCCTAGGGCCAATTTGGAGTGTCCAATCCACCTACAGCATGTCTTTGGGATGTGGGAGATAACCGGAGCACCCAGAGGAAACCCAAGCGACCACAGGGATGACATGCAGACTCTGCACAGAAGGCACCCCAGCCGAGGACTGAACCGGAGAACCTCTTGCTGTGAGGCGGCAACGCTAACCGCTGCTCCACCGCGTAAAAAGGAACAAATTCCAAAATTGGAAAACCTCCCTCCTTAGCCTCAACAAGCAAATTAGATCACTAGTGAAAACCTCCAAAGCCAATTACAAATCAAAACTAGCCTCCAAAACAAAGGAAAACAACAAAGCCTTCTTCAGTTACGCCAGGAAACCTCCATGGCAAAGTCCAGCTTTGTTCTGAATTAGTACTTAACAGTATCACTTAGGTTCAGCGCAAACTTGACCCTCCTGTCCACCCCTCCAAAGGTTCAGCGCAAACTTCACGCTCCTGTCCACCCCTCCAAAGGCCTACTCCACATCCCCGATACTTGTCCTGCACCTCACATCTCCATAAATCAAGTGTTAAAGGCCCTATTCAAGGCAAAGAACACAGCTTCCATGGGACCAGATAGTATCCCAGGCTGTATTCTGCACCATCTCCAGCAAGAACTGGCTTCGCCATTGAGCACCCTATTCAACCAAAGCCTAAGTACACGCTTCATTCCAGCAGAGTGGAGAAGAGCCTTTGTCATCCCCTTGCACAAAGGTGGTACCACTACTGACTCTGGAAACTACTGCACCATTAGCCTGACAAGTCTGATCTGTAAAGCCATGGAGCGTATTACTATGGATTTCATAAACAAAAACATAGGGAATCTCCAAGCACGTGACCCCACCCAGTTGGGATTTGTCAAGGGCAGATCTTGCCTGTTGAACCTGGCTGACTTCTTTGAGACTGTCACCAAGGCCCTGGATGAGGGAAAGTCAGTACATACAGCTTAGCTTAACTTGGCCAAGGCCTTTGACACAATCCCCCACTCAGGCATCATCGAAAAGCTAAACACAACTTGGCGTAAATCCCTATCTCATCAGGTGGGTGGGCAACTGGCTCACAGTACCCTCAAGGTCAAAACAGGCACCTCCACCTCCGATAGCAGACCTGTCACTAGTGGAGTTCCCCAGAAATCTGTTCTGGGACCCCTACTGTTTGGCATCTACTTCTCAGAGGTCCAGGCAAAGACAAAAGGCTTGTGGCTAACAAAGTTTGAGGACAACTGTAAGTTGGGTGCAGTCACTGACTCCCAAAATGTTAATATACTGCAAGAGGGTCTCACAGTAACTAATGACTGGTGCCAAAGTCATAGACTCAAGCTAAATGCAAAAAATGTATCATTTAATTTGGCAGATACACCCCTACTGATTACCACATCAACAGCAACCCCCTAAACACATAACCTGTGGCAAGATACCTGGGCACTCAGGTTGATAATCTCACATTCAACCATCGTGTAGTGGCAGTGGTCAGAAAAGCCTTTTACTTGGTTCATGTCATAACTAAAGGGATTGCATCCAGAAAAAAAGAAGTTATTAACTCTCTATACTCCTCCCTCATTAGACCAATAATAGAGTATATCTCCCTCTCCAAACATCTGTACCAACTGGAAAGGCCACAGAAATACCCCACAAAGAGAATCTATGGCTTCCAACACCTGTGCTATGTGAACAGGCTCAAATCACTAATCACTCTACTCAATATCATACAGATTGCTCAGAATTGATCTGCCTCTCGCCTACAAGGCAATCTCGGACCCTGCCCTACTAGAGATGCTCCATATCGTTAAGTGTAACCCCTCACGCATTACCCACTTGAAAGGCCTGAATCTAATATACAACAGCAAAACATGCTGGAGAGATGGGTCCGTCTCCAAGAGGCTGCCTCATCTCTGGAACAAACTTCCCATACACGTCAAACAGAGCACCTCTTTGACCCTCTTCAAGTGCAACCTTGATGAGTGGCTGGGAAACCACAAATTTGTCCCAGGGGTTCCACTTGATTCCCTCACTGACAGGGGCGACAAGTGCTGACTGAGGTTTCTTTTTGGGGATAAACTTTTGGCTAGGCTTGTAAGGGCCCCAGGACATTAGCCTAGTAACCTCCTATGATCCTATAAACCCCTATGGCAATACAATGCTATAAGAATCTTTTGTCTAGAGTTGCCATGAAACCCAGAAGAAGAATGAGGGGTAACAGACTTAAAAATACAACATTTTAGACATTTGGTACCGTCACAAACAAGTGAAGAAAAAAGATAAAAAAGATAAAGAGTATTGGTCTCCAAGAAGGATCGATCTTTGGTACCTGGAACATTTCAGAATAGAATCCTTCTCCCCTTTGGTTTTGAGGCATTGATTCTATGAACCCAAGGAAAGCATGTTAAGAAGAACCTGAAGAAAAAACTTCTGCCTGGTTCAGAGGATTGGTGGTGGGGGATTCCCCTGAAAAGGAGGCATGTCTATCAGGTGCCATTTGTAACCCTCCTGAATTCCCCTCAGAACCAATTTGTCTGAAAATCTTTTGCCAAAAAAGCGTAACAGCAAGAATCAGCTTCTTGGGCAGACTTGAAGAGGAAGACAGGAGGACAAAGAATGATGGCATAACCATTCTGAGGTAGAGGCTTGTCCCTTTTTCTGAAAGGATTGCTGTTTTTTGTTGGACCCCTCCATGACATTTCCTATTAGATACTGGTTTGCTGGAAGTTTGCTGCAACTGCTTGTTTTACTTGTTGAAAAAAGAATCAGGGTTTTTGGAAGATTTAACAAAGGAGGTTGAATAACTTTAGTAACTCCTAAATCAGTTTGCCTCTTCAAACTGTTGGGAGTACCTGAGTAGCAAGGAGGACAAAATAAAACCTCAAAATCCAAAAAGTTTTCAAAATTTCAGATTTTACAGCTTCAGAAAACTTCAGATTGTGTACCTAGTCAAAATGTTTCATCACAGCAGCAGTCACTGAAGCCCCTAACAGACTAAACACAGTCCTGAACTCTTCAGAAAATGTAGCAATAAGAGGACTAAGAAAAGGACCCACCTTCTGTGGGTAATGTGGCAGAAAAGTTCATAGGTTCTTTGGCAAGTATTATGCTAGCAGCCCTTGTGGGCCATTTTAAGCCTAGCAAATTTTCCTTTTTTTGTTCTTGAATTAACCTACCCCATTTGGTTACAAAATTGTCCTTACCCATCTCAGGAAGCTAGCTGCCCTTGTGAGCCATTTTAAGCTTGGCAAATTTTATTTTTGTTTTGTTCTTGAATTAACCCATCCCATTTGCCTACAGGCTGGCCTTACCCATCTCAGGGTCAATAATTATATATTATCCATGATGAGAATAACAGTCATTATACTAAAGACAATTTGAATGAGATAAAGCATTTAAGAGCTGCATTTGTCCATTAGTAGTACAGTGGACAATCCTGGGGTAAATTTTCTGTTTCCCATCCACAGATCCAAGTTCTGCTTAAATATGGAACAGGGACAAACTTTGTTTAATGCAAATGGGGATCTGAAGAAGGCTTGAAAAAGCTGAAAGTGCTTGTCCATTGTTTACATCAGAAGGGTTCTTCACTTTTATGTTCGTTTTTTCTGTTTTTATGACATCCACATGTTTTAAAGCTGTAGAATTACACCACCACTTGACTTTTACAACAGCAAAGCTCTATATTTCATATACTGTGGATTCAACATGGTAAAAACCTGTTATTGAAGCTGTTGTTTTGAAGCAGTCTTTCTACCATTTTGGTTGTTTAGCAAGTTTTTAATACTCAGATGAAATACTAATACCAGTGGTGCAACGCTCTTCCAATATTTATATTGCTTTTTGTTCTGCCAAGCGTTCTTTAGCGGAATTCACTTACTTTTTCTGGATTTGACTATTTTAAACCATGTCTCATTCACTACACTGGATTCAATGTCCTCCAGGGTAAGAAGGGCTCATTAGGGAGCAGAGTTTCTTGTTTAGACTCCTAGCATTGATCAGTAAGACCTTCATATTTTCCTTTGCTTGCTTCATTATGCTGGTAGGCTTATCAGGTTGGCATTGCCTAAAAACAGCACTATGAGGATGGACAAGGTCTTTATCAATAATCAAAACCCTAGAGTGGACAGATGCAGTCCATCTCAGGCAAAGCAGCATGGTCGGTCGTTCATATCCTTCCAGGCTGACAAATATTGGACCTATTTTGAATGACACCAAAAACAAAGTCGATTACCGATGTCTATTTTTTTGCTTATACTGCTGCATCATCCCTGGACAAAGTAGAATGTTGCTCAATGCTAGGCTCACACCGGCCTTGGACACAGTCTGAGAGCTCCCTCATGTCTCTCTTCATACAGTCCAGGAAGGTACACCTCAAGATATTGACACTGGCATGAACTATGCCCACAGTCATACTGGCACTTGTTAAAGGACTTGAGTGCATGCATGATCTGACGGATCCTGGCACCGGACAAGCAATTACCTGTCACTCTTTCTGTGCTCAGCCTGGTGTCTCACAATGTAGTCACCTATAACAAGAATGTTTTGTTGGGTCGATACCTGCTTTACAGGCTCATAATCCATGATTTTGGGACTCCTTGTGCCATGTGAGGAGATGGGCTTAACTTGCTGAGTGTGCTTTGTGCCTGGGTTGCGTTTTGGAGGTCTTTGAGGTTTACTCAAATTAATCTTTATGACCTCAGCGTATGATGTATTATGTGTATTGTGATGCACTGCGGATGATTTTTGTGTCCGAGCTTTCTGTGTCTAAGACATCTCTCATGTATCGTTATGCTGTTTAGCTTAACGGATGATTATCAGAAAGAGATACTCATCTCAATTGGGCTGGCAACAGATGTTGTGGTGAAGTGCTGGTCCATGACACGACAGGAATGACTCTGGGGGCAGGGGTGACTAACTGCTTTGAGGCCAGTTTTAAGATAATGTTTGGGTGCACTTGCTACTGACTATTTAAAGGTAAATACAAAACAACTAGTCTGGAAACCTTCTGCCATCAGAAAAAAACATTAAACTAATTAATTACAGTAAAAAAAAAAAAAAAAAAAAATCACTAATTTAATACTAAAATCAGTGCAAGGCTGTAAAAAGTATCAGTACATTCAATACTAAATTTTATCAAAGGTCTTTTAGCCTTTTAAGTAGTTTAAGGGGTGAGACTTTGCAAAATGATACTTATGTGTTTACTGTCAACAGCCAATAAACAGGGAGAGGGAGGGAATTATGTTGACAAATTATCCTAACAAATACATTTGTTTAAGAACACAACTACAATAGCGTAGGTGGAAAGGAAAAACAATTGGACCCTTAGCACTGAGCTGACTGGCCTGCAACTGTTTTAATGCAGTGCAACTTTGTACTGGAATTACTAATATAGACTTAAAGACCTTAGCTAAAGCAAATACATGAATTAAAATCAGACCAAGAAATGAAAACACTTGCCTTTCTTTCTCTATGTAATGGAACTATTACATAAACTCCTCACATATTGTCCAACCAAGTTAACAAATAGTTAGCATTTTGAAGGCTAGGGCTGAAGACAAAATCTCTTTCCAAACATATCAAAGGCTTTACCATCCTTGTCCAAAAGCAAAAGATTAGCATGGACCAGAACCTTGTTAACAGCTACAGAAAGAATAGTTGCCAAGTCAGACTGGAGGGGGGAAACAAATACTTGTTAGACTGGGAAAAGGTCTATCTGCCTTCTTAGGGACCGAGGACTGACTATCAGGATTACTGCAAACCAAATAAAAATCGTCCTTCAAGTCTGGCATATCAGAAGGAATACGTATAGTACGTGGCATATCCCATTGCAGAAAATCATAGTATCTTCTTAAAAATGGGGAAACATTCATTTGTTCCCATTAAACACATTATTCATTCAGCATACTGTCAAAAAAAGAAAACTCCTCTGTAGAAGAAACTGTGCAAACACTAGCAGAATCAGAGTTAGGTGCTTGTGAGGAAAATACAGAAGAAACCCTATCCCTGTCAATCAGAGTGTTCTAATAAAAACATCCTCAAGATTTGTGGAATTACGAGGCACCATCAAATTTTTCTGCATGTAAACCCTTAGCTAAGGCAAGCAATTCACCTTTATTAACAGACACAAGATTACATACATCTAACTTTGTGTTTCTGTTTTTTTCTTGGAACATCCCTAGGAGGATGTCGACTGAAGGATTTCACTTCAACTCAGGAAATAGGACTCTAACCCAGGAAGAATCTCTCCAAGAAACTCCCATTCCCAAAGACGATGGTTCTCCCATGGCCGGTATGGACACTGGAACAGCCATGGATGACCCCAGTCCACTGTGACATAAGGGACTACACCAGAAGGTCCCAGAAACAAAAGTAAATGCACAATGAATACACTTTAGCCTCCCCACAATTCAGAAGTCCTTTTCACAGAAAGTATCACTGAATTGAGGAAAAAAAAAGACTTAGTTGTCACCGAAGTGTACACAAGTGTCCAAGCACACTCCTTTAAACATATAGTTTATTCATTTCACTTATAAAATGTGCAAAAGCAGCACCTTTTCCTCACAAAAAGCACTCCAGACCTAGTTAATTATTCACTGCTACTAAAAACAGCTCGTCTAAAAAGACGTTTCTGCTAAAATGTAAACACAGCAGAGTGTCAGAATTCGTACGAGAGACCTAGTACCAATTCCTGTCAATAAATATAATTTCTCTGTCTAAAGATTCCCCAACAGGGATTTAACTGCTAGAAACAGAATATCAGAACAGAAAGTAAACCCTGTGAACCCCAGAGGTGCTTCCACAAGGGCAGCAAGAAAGTACTGAAGATACTAGCATCCATGCTGCTGTATTCTCCCTATGGATCTCAAGACGCAACAGCTTGGTCTCATGTGTGGAGGAAAGCCTGAGACTTTTTTAAGACTGCTCATCTATTATACCCTGGGAAGGATATAAAGCAAATAACTATAAGCTACCGCAGCAGTGAGAATGATGACCATCAAGGGGATCATTCACAGCTGTAGGCATCAAACTCCTGTCACAATGCATGAAAGTGTTGGAAAGGATGACTGATAAATAAATATGCAAAGCAGCAGAAAGTGAGATGGGATACAAACAGTCTGAATTAACATCAGGACGCAGTATACCTAACCCTTTGTATACTGTGAGGAGTGAGTGGAATAGAGGAAAAAGTCCATCTGGATGTTCCCATACTTGGGCGAAGCATATTTTGGCAGTCGTATCATGGTTCAAAGTCCAAAAAACACCGGCAGAATTAGTGAAGGCTATGTAAAAGGATCAAATGACAAGTACAAACAGGGTTTTCACTCGCACACGGTTTCCAGTAAGAGTGCGTATTAGGGCTCAACTCTGAGACCACAGCTCTTCATACTGGTGAGGACTGCATTGGCTAATAGGTTAGAGGGAACAGATCAACAATGGTGTTTAGCTGCTGTATGCAGATGTTGCATTACCAGCAGATTCAGAACAGGAATTTCACTGAATGATAGATAAACGGGATGCAAAACTGAAGGTACAAGATATGAAACTGAGTACAGACAAGACAGTTGTCATGGCAGCAAATGGGGGAAATCAAAAGAAGCTAAACATTGAGATGAAAGGGAAAACGGTGGAACAGGTTAACTGCTTCACATATATGGGAAGTGTGGTTGAGGAGAAAGCGTCTGACTGAGGTGGCCAAAGCTTGTGTCAGGGGCAGTGTGTGACAAAGAATGCCAAAATAAAGCTGAAAAGTAAGGTGTACAAAACAGTGATGCAACAGTATATGGCAAACAGACAAGGCTAGTGATGTCAGAGCAGTTGAGGAAGCTAGAGGTGATACAGATGAAGTGCCTGATATGAGTGGTAGGATGCACACTGTAGGAAACACATCTACAATTGCAGAGAAGATCAAAGAGAACAGACTATGTTGGTCTGGGCACATGTGCAGGAAACGAGAAAACAATTTGGTGAAGAAGATTCAAGAGTGAGAGGAAGAAGGCAAGAGGAAACATGGACATCCAACCAAGAGATTGTGTGAGAGAAGACCTGTGACAATCAGGCATGACTGTCGAAAAAGGAAGGAGATTAGCACTGAAATCGAGAGGTGACAATTGAAGCAACACCCCAGTCCCATAAAAAAGCGGTGTGTGTGTGTGGGGGGGGGGGGTCTTGACACCGATAATGGATCATGAAGACAACACCTGTAAAAGGTCCACAGACTACTGAAAAATAAATCATATACCATTCCTTATCACTTAATGGTGAACAATGAACAAGCCAAGCAAATTTTATTTTCTTTTAATTTTCACTATCAACAAAATTCAGAGATACCACACTACAATGTGGGAGAACTGCACATCTAGGGTAGAAATATGAACATATGTTGCAAAAAAATTTTGTGGGACTACAGTGGCTTAAGAAAATGTCCCCTCCACCATTACAAAAATATATATAAGATAATGGGGGAAAAATTCCTTTCAACTCCACATTAGAATAAATCCAAAAATGCATAGTCAAACAATTTTGAATGCATTCATAACAGAACATTTTCTGCAAAACTGAGTGTGGTACAGTATTGATGAAGGGCAACACACTGGACTCCAAATCAGGGAGAATTACATGCAGCTGACAGCAGCTCATGACACTACAAAACCCACATCTGGAGTACAATGTAAAGTTCTGCAGCCCTCTTCACATAAGGTCACAGGCAGAACGATCATTCAGAAGAAGACAGCAAATAGAAGCACAATCAGAAAGAAATTATGTAAGATTTTGTTTCTAAAATTTGGTTAGGAAAAAAAAAACACTAAAAGTAGAGTACAATAAAGCACCTAGTTAAACCCAAGTGCCAACAAAATGGAAGGAATGTATATATGAGACTAGAGCAGTGTAGAATAAGGCTATAAGAATGATTTTAACAAAATGATGGTGGGAGAACAGCTATCTGAGGCATGCTACCACAGCCTGGTTAATCAGATTTAAACAGGATAACTATAAAGGTAACCTTGGTCAACCAGACTAGCTGAAACAATGAACCACTGTCACAGTATAAATAGGTAAGAAGAATGGGTGTTATGGTCTTAACCGACCACTTCCTGTTCTTTGTTAACCAACAAGAGCAGACACAGTCAGGGGCAAAACAAATACTGAATTTACAATCCTCTGTACATATTCATCAACTAATGGGTTAGATAAGGTGGTTTATTACAAGTACACATTACATTAGCTAGAAAAGAATAACTCGAACACGCCAAGTGCAAACATACTTGCAATAGAAGTACTACAGCAAGTTACTAAATGTGATGCAAAACACAAAATGTTTTATTAAAAGTGGGGTAACCTCCAGCGGGAGATATCCCTCACAGCCCCATTATTTTCTTACTTGCGCGCGCGCACACAGACACACACAGACACACACAGACACACACAGACACACACAGACACACACAGACACACACAGACACACACAGACACACAGACACACACTGGTTTTTGCAACTTGGAAAACTGTCCAAGCTGAACTGACATTTACAGCTTACTATCAGGTGAACAACCTTGCTACAATTTGAAGTGTGCAGTGAAAGACAAGCAACTGCTACAGTACAGTTGTGTAAAATCTTACCATAACGGTAGATGTCCTTGCCTTCACCACTGCAGTATTCCTTACGAATGGGATTCCCTGCCGTGAAGCCCACAGTCTAGCCAGTTTACAAAAGTCTACCACTGCTTTAAGGTATGCTGAACGTCACCTGCACACTCCTTGCGTAGGGTAGGGCATAAAGGTAACGTTCAGGTGAACCATCCTCAGAACTGATTGCTTAAGGAGGAACAGCAGTCCAAGGAAAACCAAGGAAAATCTGCACATCCAGGAAGGAAAAACGACCAGGGGGATGGAGGAAGGGAGTGAATACTACAGTGGTGAAGGCAAGGACATCTACCATTATGGTACAAACATTACACAACTGTACTACGTCCTTACATTCACTGCTGCAGTATTCCTTATGAATGGGACAATGCCAAAGCTCAAGAAGAAACTTGGGAGAAGGAAGCAGCAGAGCCCTCCAAGAAGCCACGAAGAATGACATCAGCAAAACCAGCTCTAGCTCTGGAGATTACCTAACATTACCAGTTGGATGTTAAGGTATGCACAGAAGTCCAGGTAGCAGCTTCAAGAAAAGAATTTGTGTTTAAGCCTTTGAAAAAAGCACCAGAAGAAGCCACAACTCTAGTGGAATGAGCCTTTACAGAAGAAGGAAGGCTCTCACCATGAAAAGTAAAGAAACAGCTTTTGAAATCCAGGTGGAAATAGTTTGCTTGGAAACAGCTAAACCTAAACACCTAGGAAGAAAGGAAACATAAACTGGTCAGATTTTCTAATGCCTTTAATTTTATCCAAATAAAATCTGATCTGTCTATGCACATCTAAGGTATGCAGCACCCTTTCACTGTCAGACTACAGAAAGGGGAAAAAAGTAGGCAAATTAATAGACTACGTGACAACTCATTAGCAACCTTGGGCATTAAAGAAGGATTAGTATGCAAGGACACCCTGTCCTCATTAAATATCAAAAAGGGTGGACAAGCCATAAGGGCTTGCAACTCAAGACACCCATCTGACAGAAGTAAGAGCTAACAAAAGAACTGTCTTCCAAGAACAATGTTGCAAGGAAGCTGAAACAGCAGGCTCAAAAGGAGCCCAAGTCAAATTTTCCAGAACAAAATTAAGATCCCAGGGAGGAGGAACAGGCTTCCTGGAAAGTCTAATATTAAGGACGCCATTAAGAAAATTGCTTAGCCTTAAATCTAGAGGCGAACGGGGGAGTTAAAGCTAAACAAGCAGAAAGAGCTGCTAAGTGGGCCTTAATAGAAAAATAGGCCAAACCAGCATTGAGCAACTCACACAAATAAGAGAACCAAAGGAACATCCACAGAAAGTGATTCCAGGTCACGAGAAAGACACCAAATAGAAAACGTCTTCCATTTAGATAAGTATGACTTCCTAGTAGTAGGTTTCCTGGCCTCCTGCAGGACCTGCAGCACGTCCTCAGAAAAAAAGGTGTCCATGAGGAATCAAAACCCTATCACCCACAGTGTCAGCTGAAGCATGGAGAGGTGGGAATGGATGAGAGAACCCCCGTCTTGTGTGAGGAGATTCACCCTGTGAGGTAACTTATGATTGCCCCTAGCTAGATGCAGAAATAGAGGGAACCAGTGATGCAGCGGCCAAAAGGGAGTCACCAACAAGATTTTGGGAGCATCCGGCTGAATCTTGAACAGGACTCTCGGAATGAGAGGAAGGGGAGGGAATGCATAAAGAAACATCCCCTTCCACGAAAATGAGAGGGCATCCACCTTCCATACCAGTGGGCCTGGGACTCTGGCACAAAACAGAGGAAGTTGTCAGTTCAAAAAGAAGACAAAGACCTACTTTAAAGAGTATCCCACTGGTGAACAATGCCCAGAAACACATCCCTGTGAAGCATCCATTCATGGGATTCCATGAAGGACCTGTGCAGACTGTCTGCCACAACATTCCAATCTGAAAGAATGTAAACTGCCTGAGGAGTCACTCAACATTGGACAGCCAGATCCCATGCCAGCCGGCAAAGACAGTAAGACCTCGTACCCCCGTTTGTTGATATACCACATGACTGTGGTATTATCTGTGAATACCTTGAGAGGCCCTGCAGCGAAGAGAGAATGAAAGGCCTGAAGAGCCAGCATAAGAGCTCTCATCTCTTTGATGTTGTCTTGTTAATGGAATGAGCACATCAACAACACTCCCTGAACCCTCATGGAGCCAAACATTGCTCCCCATCCCACATATGAAGCATCTGTGAACAGATTCCAAGAGGGAAGAGGAGGCTGGAAAGGGAGCCTTCGATTCAGAGACAACTGCTGAATCCACCACAGAAGTTCCTTCTTGAGACACAAGAGAAGAGGAACAGAAAAGTCTAGAGAATGGGCATGCTGAAGCGACACAGACTTCAGAAACCACTGGAACTTCTTCATGTGGAGTTTGGCCAGAGGGAGCATCGGAACCCCAGAACTCTCAGAAACTCCCTGGCTGTAATGAAGCCCAGGGGAAGAAGAGTTTGAAAGAAAGAAATGAGAGTCAATGCCTTTGGACGAGGCAGGGATGCCAGCATTGGCACTGTTTGAAACCTGCAACCTAGAAAGACATGATCCTGAGAAAGAGTCAGGGAAGACTTGTTGAAGTTCATTGTGAATCCCCCAGGCTCTGAAGAAGAGAAATGGTAAAATGAAGATTTTGCAAAAGGACCTCTGGAGAAGATGCCTGAATCAGTAGGTCATCCAAGGAAAGATTTGGATCCCTTGAAGCCTGCAAAAGGCAATTACAGGAACGAGGCATTTGGTGAACACCATTGGGACAGTAGAAAGGCCAAAGGGCAAAGCACAGAACCAAAAATGCCAAGAAGCAGAGAAATGCAAAAATCTCCTGAAAAGATGATCGGAATATGGAGATAAGAATCCTTGAGGTCCAGAGACACCAGAAAGGCCTGAGGGAGCAAGAGAGGAAAAAGGGACAACATCCAAAAGGAAGGCACCTTCACAAAGGTGTTCAGATGGGTGATGTCTAGAATAGGTCTCCAAGTACCTTCTTTTCTGGGCACTAGAAATATTCTTGAATAAAACCCTTTCCCCCTTTGAGACATGGGCAGCTCTTGAATAGTACCTTAAGACAAGATATCTTGAAGAACCAAGGAGACTGAGGAATGCCCATAAAAGGAGGGCAGGAAACTCAGACCATGAAGTACCCTTGCCAAACGACTGACAGAACCCAAGAATCCTGTGTGATTCGAAGCCAAACAGGAAAAGAAAGATGAAGAGAAAGAGGAATGTGGCTGGGAACGGGTGGATATTCAGACAGCACCTAGTTTGTCAGGAAAGGAAGGCTTAAGAATCCCTGCAGAATGAGTGGCCATCCATTTATTACCCTTTTTACCTTTAGAAGGAGAGTGAGAATAAAGGCCGGCTTAGAAGGGTAGTTTTGCTGAAATTTAGGCACAGGAGAAACAAAGCCATGCTTACGCTCCTGTAAAGCCTTCCCCTTGTTCTGAAGAGACTTAAATAAACTAGCAACCGCTTCAACAAACAAAAGAGTATTATCCAGAGGTGCATCTATCAACTTAGCCTTAATATCGTCATGTAAAGGTTGAAGCCGAAGCCATGAATATCTCCTCAGAACTGAACCAGAAACAGCATCCTAGAAGAGGCACCTGCTGCATCATAACTACATTTGATAGAACGACAAACTACCTGAGAGGAAGTCCCAAGCAAGGAAAGAGCAGAAGATTTACTCCGAGTCTGAAAGATCAGAAAGAATCTGACAAGCCTGAGAAAGAAGAGCCAAGACATACCTAGAGATAAGGGTCTGATAATTAACAGCCCTAAAAGCAAAGGTAGCCAAAGCATAAACCTTCTTACCCAGCCTATCCATGGTTCTACTGTCCTTGTCAGAAGGCGGTAACTTGGACAAAAAAAGAATCTGACAAGCCTGAGAAAGCAGAGCCAAGACATACCTAGAGATAAGGGTCTGATCATTAATAGCCCTAAAAGCAAAGGTAGCCAAAACATAAACCTTCTTACCCAGCCTATCTATGGTTCTACTGTCCTTGTCAGAAGGCAGTAACTTGGACAAAGAAAGCAACTGAGATGGCTTATCAGAGGCTACAGACATCACAGAGGGGTCACCAGCAGGACATTTAAACAATCCTCAGACACCCAATAAAACCTATCACACTTCCTGGGAGCAGGGGGCAGAGAATCCAGTGCTTTAGAGGCAGTGGAAAACACATCCAATAAAGCAGGCAAGACAGGAGAAATGGGCGCAGGTTTAGGAGATTCCATCTGCAGTAACTCATAGTACCTCTTATGGATATCCGAAACCTGGGTACAATCCCACTTAAAAAATTCCATCATCCTAGAGATAGTGTCCCCTAAGGAAATTTCCTCAGAAGGATTATCTAGAGTATGAGAATCCTCCTCCACAGACCCATAGTCTAAAGGAGAAGGAATCTGAGTAGAGTAAGCAAGAGAGTCATCATCAGAATCTACCTCAGACGAATGCAATTCTCTGGGCCTGTCAGGGGAAGAGGAGGACCAAGGAGGAGTAGGAAATGAAACCCCTTGAGGAGGCCACAATGACAGTAAAGCATTAAATAACACATGAAGTAATGGCCTGCCACTCACTTTGTGCATCCCAAGGAGCAGAAGAAACACAATTAGTTTTCTGTTTCTTTTTAAAGGGAACAGCCGTCCTAGAAACCTGAAAATGCCCAGACTCAGGACGGCATTCCACAACCACTGTAGGAACCTCTTCCCTAACAATAAACTGCGAAGCCCCTCTAGACCCCTCAGAAACAGTCAATCGTGGTTCCCTCTGACCACCCAAAACGGACACCTGCAAGCCGCGTCAGACGTACTACCTGCCAGATCCTCACCACCCTCCAACCCAGACGCAGTAGAAGAATCTGACAAAACAACCGGGTGAGCCTCCAGGTTCATAATAACCTCAGGAGAAACTCTCGGCAAAGACTGGACAGCGGAAGATTCCAGTCTTACCTTATCCAGCTTCTTCCTTGACAGCTGACCCTCGTGTCAGGAAGTTCCATCCATAGTACCTGCAGCAAGAAGCTTAAGACGCTGGTTAACAAGATACAAGGAATGAGAAGAAAGCCTACTATAAAGAGTTTTGGGGACAAACGCCTGACAAATTGAACAGGATGTATGGTTGTGAGCAGCACCTAGGCAAAAAAAGACACTTATCATGGTGGTCTTTATAGGGAATCAATCTCCCACACTGGCATTTACCCTTCCTGGATGACATTAACCCCAAACAGCACAAAAACAGAAAACGTAAACAAAACCCCAACTAGGTAATTATCTGCAACTGTGAGGACTCCAGCAAACAGGAGTAAGCATAGGAATGCCACAAAACAGAAAAACAGTACAAAAAAAAACGGATGGAGGCAACAGATGGTTAAAAAAGCATTCGGACTGGTGACAAAGAAGTTCTGAGGACGGTACGCCTGAACGTCACCTTTATGCCCTACCCTACGCAAGGAGTGTGCAAATGATGTTTAGTGTACCTAAGAGCAACAGTAGACTTTTGTAAACTGGCCAGACAGTGGGCTTCATGGCAGGGAATCCCATTCATAAGGAATACTGCAGAGGTGAATGCAAGGACATCTTGAGTTATTATGCGTAAGCTACTGTAACTCAAAAGAAATGAACAAGATATTGAAATATCAAAATCTCAAGGAGCACAGAGTTGAAAAGATTGTTCCAGAAAGACGGTGCTGTCATTCCGGTAGTTTTCCATCCACTGTACTGTCTGCTGTGCTAAATAAATCAATCTGCACCCAAACGTGGTCAACATGGATCAGATATCTCAACAAAAACTGTGGTATACAGTGATAAAGCCCTCACTACAGCCCAAACAGGTTCATAGGTAGGTACTAGGCTATCTGCCCGAGGGCATTTATAAGCCTAGCCAGAGTGTGTCAGTTTTCGCCACCCCATTGATTAATTAAATTAACTGATCCTCTGTCAAGCAGAGCCAATGAAGTGATCCCAGGGGTATATTTTCTGTTACCTATCCACTCGTCGAGGTTTCTCTTGAAAAGCGTTAGGGAGGGGCTCTGCCTGATGTAATTTGGAATTTTTTCCAAAGCATGGGGAGTCTCTGACAGGAATCTATCCCTCCAGCACGTTCTATTTATTGCTGTGGCGAGGTTTAGCTCACTAGAGCACGTGGCTCGCAGTGACTTGGATTTCTTTAGGTAGAGCATGTCCATCAATTCCGAGTTGGACATGGCTTTGTAAAACAGGCAGAGATCACCTCGAGTAAGCGATATACCACTGAGTACAGCCAGAGTTTTTTCAGTCGGGCTGCATAGGACATATGTTTGAGGCCAGTAATCCTCTTGGTGAGGTACTTTTGTGGTCTTTCCAGCTGTTGGAAGTGTCTTGTGAGGTACATCCCAAATGGGGCATTGTACTCTATGATGGGTCTAATGAGTGACGAGTAGAAGGGCACTATACTCTCTTTATTTCTAGATGCGAACCCTTTAGTAATTAGATGGGCCACATAGAAGGATTTCCTAACTACTTTGGCAATATGACTGTCAAAGGAGAGATTACTATCTACCTGGGTCCCCAGATACCTTATTACCTCTTCTGTATTAAGGGGACTGCCACCTATGTGGTAATTTGTGGGTGTTTTGTTTTTCCCAAATGGGATAATTATGCATTTTTTGGCATTTATCTTGAGGCCATGACTTTGACACCAGGTGTCCGTCTCAGTAAGACCCTTTTGGAGGATGTTCGTGTCAGCCGGAGAGTCAATTATGGCTCCCAGTTTGCAGTCATCGGTGAACTTGGTTAGCCATAGTCCTCCTGTGTTTGCCTGTACTTCTGAGAAGTATATGCCGAAGAGTAGGGGTCCCAGGACCGAGCCTTGCACGACACCACTTGTGACTGGTTTAGAGTCGGACCTGGAGCCTGCTATTCTTACCGTGCGAGTTCTGTCTGTAAGCCAGTTTGCAACCCATCTCTGATGTAAGGGTTTATGTTCAGGCTGGTGAGTTTTTCTGTAATACCCGAGTGGGGAATGGTGTCAAAAGCCTTGGCGAGGTCAAGGTAGGCAGTGTGAACCACCTTTCCCTCGTCTATGGCCTTGGTGACTGTCTCGAAGAAGTCAACCAGGTTTAGTAGGCATGATCTGCCCTTAACAAAGCCAAACTGGGTCGGGTCAAGTGTTTGGAGGTTCCCAATGTCTTTGTTAAGGAGTTCCATGATGATGCACTCCATAGCCTTGCAGACCAGGCTAGTCAGGCTTATGGGGGGATAGTTACCAGGATCAGTTGTGGCCCTTCCTTTGTGGAGAGGAATAACTGTTGCTGTGTGCCATTCTATGGGCACGTAGCCTGTGGAGAGGCTGAGGTTGAACAGCGTGTTTAGGTGGGGGGTTAGTTTGTTCTGTAGTTCGTGCAAGACGCAGCCTGGGGCACCATCTGGTCCCATTGATGCTGTGTGTTTGGCTTTTGGAAGGGCTGTTTTCACCTGTCCATCAGTGATTTTTGGGTCACTACACTTTTTTGGTATTGTTGTGGGCCCTTTTGGAGGTGAGGGGGGGGTGAAGTATGCACTGAATCTATCTGCCAGGATGTTGGCAATATTGGTAGGTTCAGTATATTTTGTGCTATTTTGCACTAGTTCAGTGCATATCTGTGAGTTGCCACTTAGATTCTTAACATAGCTAAAGAAGGCTTTGTGGTTATCTTTTGAATCCTAGGCTATTTGTCTTTCGAAGTTAGCCTTGGATGATTTCATGAGGGACCTTAGTTTCTTACTGATACTGATCAGGGATGTCTTTCCTTCTTGGGATTTGCTTTTTTTCTGAACTAGTTTCCTTCTTCTATTGTATAGCCTGTTTATTGCAGGAGTCCACCAAACTGGTTTCCTTCTCTTAGATGAGTGAGTCTTGGTTTTGCTAGGGATGGCACGATCAATGCATCCTTGTAGGTGCTCATAGAGTGCATTTGTAAAGGTTTCTGCATCTTGGGCAGTGTTATCCTTTAGCGTGGGGGCTGTGAAACTTACCACCTCTGTCTTAAGTAAGGTGAAGTTTGCTTTAGAAAAGTTTTTTTTACTGTGGTTTCCTTAGTTGGGGGTGGTGGTGGGGTGTGGATATCCAGAGTGATTAGTTTATGGTCTGATCTAACCAGTGACGGGTTGACCTCCGGTGTGGAACACCTGTCACACATGTTGGTGATGACCTGGTCCAATATGTTTGCACCTCTGGTAGGGGAGTTTACCAGCTGATCCAGGGCGTTTGAGTTGATGAATTCCAGGAAGCGCTGGTCCTGGGAATTTGTACTCTAGTAGTTTTCCCAGTGAATGGTAGGGTAATTGAAATTGCCCAATATCAGGGTGTACGGTAGGACCTTCATGTTTTCCATTGTCTCCAGAAAGGTGGAGTGGTGGTCCTAAGTCATGCAGGGTGATCTGTAGCAGGCCACAATTTGCATTGCCGATTTGCCCGATGTTAGCTGCACATGGATGATCTCAGAGGTATCATGCTGCACCACTAACCTGGAGGTGTAGGTATCCTGGATGAATATGGATACACCCCTCCTTTTGTGTTTCGGACTGTGTTCTGTGGCCGAAACGTGTGGTATGAGTTGTAGCCCGGTAGTAAAATTAAACACCAACTATAAAATGCCAAAATGAACAAGCCAAAACTGCTGCCCAAACTGTAGAAGCACAAAATAGTGCTAGGTAAAACCAAACAGCAACAAAGATAAAATGCAGTACTGCAAAAAGTCCAAACAGAACGTAATCCACCAAGAGTTTATTAAAGCGCTTTTCGTCTGCTGCTAATGGCAAACTTCTTCAGAATGAAAAACAAATTCAATCACTACCATTTTATACATATCACATGATCAATTATCAACCTAATTAAGTGCTCATTAAATTTTAAAAAGCAATACTAAAAGATACTAGTAGAAAATTCAAGTTTAAAAATTCAAAAATTCAATATAAACTGGAAACTTCAAAATAAAAATGTATGTAGATTCAACAACAAATAATGCATCACAATAAAAAATAAAAATACAAATAAAAATATAATATGTAAAATATTTGTAAATACTATTAAACATTTTGCATTTACTTATTGTAATATATAAGCAGTAAATTGTAGCAGAATATATTTATTCCTGTATTAGAGTGTTACAAAGTGTATAACAGTCTATCTTTTAAGGCTTAACATACTAAGGAGGCTACCAATAGAGCAAGCCTCATTCAGACCAGGTGGATGGTAAGACCCCAACCTAAATTTGCCAGTAAAGCTCTAAAACTAAGAGCTTCACTGCAAATGCACCTCCTCTGCTGTCATTACAAACTTGGTCAATTCCTATAAATTTAAATAAATGGTTAGGATATTCAGAAACATGTTTGGCCAATGCATTAGTGAGCTTGCATTTCCTAATGGCATACTGATGTTCGTAAATTCTCTCCTTGAATTTACGTTCAGTTTTGCCAACATAGTGGGCAGTACAGTTTTGACATTGGGCTAAGTACACTAACATTTTGGAATTGCATGTAAACCTGTGTTTTAGTTTGTATTCACTCCTGTCAATTTTGAATCTGTTAGATTCTGTAAAATATCTACAGTAGTTACAATTGTGGCATCTAAACATCCCAGGTGTTCTGACCGGTAAGTGTGTAGATTCAAACCAAGATTTCAAATTCCTCCCTTTTTTGTAAGTAACAAAGGGTAATGTACCTAATTTGGTGGATACAGTTGAATCCACACTGAACACTTGCCAATTCTTAAGAATGATAGACCACAAAAAATTACTGTCTACTGTAAACGTGGTAATAAATCTAGGAGTGTCACACAAATCCGTTTGGTTAGTATCAACATGTACACTGACATCACTAATCATTGTGCATTCAACCTTGTTCTCTTCTACTCTAACTTTAAGTAGTGGCACAAAAATCTTGTTATCCCTTTTCATGTTGATCTCCTGTATTAGTTCATCAATTAACTGAGTAGGATACCCTCTACTTAAAAACATTGTTTTAAGTGTATTACATTCAGCTGTAAAGTCTTCATCTTTACTACTGATTCTGGCTGCTCTAACCAGCTGCCCCTTTACTACTGCACGTTTCTGTTTGTAGGGATGGCAGCTTGTAAAGTGAAGAAAGGTGTTAGAGTATAGCGGTTTCCTATATATCTTCGATGTGTAGCAAGCCATATGCTTGTCTTTGGATAGGAGGATGTCAAGGTACGCTATTTCATTACTTCTAAAAGTAGAAGTAAATGTCAGAAAATCAGTTGAATCGTTCAAAAACTCCATGAATGTATTAGCTTCCGCTTCAGTTCCATTGAAGAGAACAAAGATGTCGTCCAAAAACCTGGTGTAGAATATTATTAAAAAAAATGGGGTTGTTAAGAATATATAGATGTTCCCACTGGGCCATTACCAAGTTGGCCACACTGGCTCCATAAGGTGAGCCCATACCAACGTAATGGTTGTCACCAAACATGAAATAGTTCCTAGTAAGTGTTAAGTCTAATAATTCTGTAACAAGGGAAATGTCATGTCTCTTGGCCCCTCTTGCTTTTAACCTGTCACTTACCCATTCAGTGGCTATTTCTTGGGGAATGCAGCTGTAAAGGTCCTTAACATCTATTGTGAGCATGTTGTGTTGTTGATCAAATCTTAGTTCGTTAATTTTAGAAAGGAAGGACCAGGAATCTTTACATATCTGAGACTCAAGGGGAATGTATTTACTCAGAATTTGATCTACTACCTTAGCACATGCGTAAGTTGGTGATCCACGACTATCAATAAGTGGACGCATGGGTGGATCCGTGATGTTCTTGTGTATTTTAGGTATTCCAAATAAATACGGTGTCCTTGGGTATGGTGTAATCATATAATTGTACTGATCCTGGTTAATCCTTCCTTCCATCAACATCTCTTCTAGATGGTCCTTAATTACCTTATAGGCTCGATTGGTTTCATTTTTTGAACTCAAAACATAGGAAGGAGTGTCCAAAATTGCTGCCATACGATCCATGCTGTTATCAAAACCACGACACCTCCACCTTTATCTGGTTTACATACGTAAATTGTTCAAGAGATGTTTTCAATTTCTTCACTGTTGGTATGTGTGAATGTGTTTGTCCGGTTCTTAATATACCTCCGAATGTCAAGTTCACATATTAATTCAAACATGGTTAGAAGTGGATGTAATGGAGGGTTATAGGTACTAGGAATATGTAACCTATTATTAACCTCCCATCATTAATTTAAAATTTAATTTACGTGTAAAAGTTTTAACATCAATGATGGCTTTAACTAAATCCATGTGGTGTTGAGGAACATATGTGAAACCTTTGGCCATTAAGTCTGCCATGTCAGAGGAAATGTCAACTCTAGAAAAGTTATACACTTTAAAGTCCCCCAAAGAATTAGTGGTAATAGAAGGACCCAGTTGGGTAATCTTCTGCCTCCTCTATGTTAACTACAGTAACAAAATTGTTACTTAAACCCAAAATATCTGTTAACGATTGTTCCTGGATGGGTAAGAGAAATTCTGACGTTGACGCTGTACTTTGGGTCTTGTTCCTAAAAAATTGCCTTGACCATTGTTGTTATTGTGACTATCTAAATTGTTTTTATTCAGCAGTCTCTCACTTCTCCGTAATTCATTGGGGGGCTCAATTCTCTCCATGCTCTGAATTCCATTATCATTATCATTCTCATTAATAAGTGTAAGTGCCAAATCAGATGGAGCTGGGTTAGTAAATATGTCCATTATTGCTTGAAGTCATGTTCCCTCTCCATGTCTGACTAGGTGCAGGTTGTCCCTTCTCTGTATGCCTTGGTGTCCCTGTCTAACTTTTTTGCTTTCACTGCTTGAAGTTTAACCAAATGCTCATCTATGTTACTAAACAGTTTACTATATATAACTTTCAAAACTTGCATCGGTTACTATAGAGTTATCTAATGCTGTTGCTTCTACATTCAGTTGATCAATTTGTACTCCATAATGTTTACTCATAATTTTCAACATTTCAAAACCATGTCTATCATACATGCTGCATAAATCAAGATGGAAATCAGAATTTGCAATAAGACCTGTAGGGTATTGATAATACCTCAACCCTTTAGGTACAATTTTCCTGGTTAAACATTCATCAAAATAAACAATTTCTAGTTTCAGTTTTCTGTCTAACTGCTTCAGTTTATTCTGAATGTCTGTACCAGAATTGTTGTTGCTATGCTGGGCATTGGTAAAATGATGGATTAATATTAATCCAGTTTAAAAATTGGGTACATTGTTATTATTAGAGCTTCATTGTCTCTAGCATTAGTAGCGTTAACTGCGTTAGTGGGAAGAGCGTCAGTTTGATTAATCCTCCTTTGATGTCGTGTACGCTGGTATATTACATCTAATTTACTGAAAATAAGCAGTAAATTGTGGCAATATATTTTGTTCCTGTTTTGAAATTTATTGCATGACATTACCAAAATTGGCGGCCTCCTTGATTTATTTGTTAGGCGCCAATATTGAATTTTGTGCATGTAACATTGATCTTTCTACTAGTATCTTTCTTACTTGCTTTAAAAGCAAATAAAATGTTCATATTATGTCTCAATACAATATATTGGATATGTATAAATAATCGAATGTTGACCAGTGGTTTTTCATTCTGATTTTGTTTGCCACCAGCCACGGTACAAACAGTAATAAACCTCTTTTTGTTAAATTTTTCGTCTGACAACTTTGGGTTGATGATGCATGTGTAAGGCGACTGCAGTGATTTGTTCTGTGAAGAGACCCGACGCTTTATCTTTGCTCGCTCTAGTTTGGCTTGTTCATTTTGGCATTTTGTAGCCCGGTAGTGTTGGGGTGCTCTCTGGAGCCTTGAACCAGGTTTCAGTTACTGCACAGATGTCGACATTCTCCATACTGAGGAGTGCTTCGAGCGCGTGCATTTTGAGATTTTAAACTCCCGGCATTGAGTAGCATAACCCTCAGTTTTTTGTTAATTGTGCTGTTTACGGAGGTGGGTTTGACTTTTGAGCCTTGCCTAAAAAAGGCACTATGGGGGCAGCAAGAGCCTTGGCCAGTATTTGAAAGCCTAGGGGTAACAAGTGCAAGCCGTCTCTTGCGAAGCAAAGTGGCTTGCCGAGCATGTCGTCCCAGGCTGACATACACTGGATCCCCTTTGAAAGACAACAGAAGCTTAGCCAATTGTTGAAATTGATAATTTTTTTCTCTATACTGAGGTATCATTCTTGGTGAGGGTAGGATGCTAGTCAGGGTCATACCAGCCTGGGCTACATGATCAGAGAGCTCTTCCATGTCTCTTTCCATGAAGTCCAGGGAGGTATGTCTCAGGTCATTCACACCAACATGAACAATGACAGTCATATTTGTACTTGTTCTGGAGTGACCTGAGTGCTTGTATTATGTGGCGGATTCTGGCTCCCGACAGGCAGTTAACAGTAATCTTATGTTTGTCCAGCCTACTGAGTGGTATGTCAGTGTGCCCGACTATACAGTCACCTATTACTAGAGTGTTAGGTATGTTATTTCGCCTTAAGGGCTGTGGTTGTGCGGCACACTGATTTTGTGTTTTATGTGTTGTCTGGTTTGTGACTGGAAGTGCAGGTTTGGGTGTCTGCTTTGGAGGTCTCTGATGCTTTTGCAGGTTTTTATTTAAAGCCTCCGAGTATGATTTTTGTATTTATGTATATTTTTTGCTAGTGCTGTTTTAGTAGGTCTGTGTGCGGCTGGAGGTGTGGTGCAAGTGTTGACCTTCTCCTCTTGACGGTCTGTTCCAGTCTTGGGTGGAGACAGTTTAGCTTCCAGTTTGGCTGTATAATTGCATCTCTCGCCTATGTTAGTGTTTTGTGGTAGGAGGAGAGGGTTGTGTGTGTACATGAGGCAGTTGTAACATTGCTTCAGGATACCCAGATTCACCAGCTGGACTGGAGAGTGCACCTGAGATTGCCCTTTGTTCATGCCTGAATAGTAGGGTGAGCTGCTTAGTCGCCTGGTTGGTGAGGGGTGAATAAAGAGCCTTGCCCTGCTGGGCAATCAGGGTCAGGGTATATTAGTGCTTGCTATTAGGTCTGAGCAAGTGCTGGGCAGTAAGATGCTTTTTGAGTGCTTAGGTTAAGAGTTAGACTAGTTTCAAGGGAAAAACTGAAGAGGAGACTTAGTGGAGCCGGGAATAATTTAACTGTAGCTGACCGGCTCTGCCCATTACGCAAAACTGTGCAAACGTGGTTTTTATAGTAGGGAAATTAAAGAAATAGAAATTAGCCCAAAAAAAACACTGCTCCAGCGACAGATAGGTTGCTCAAAGCTCCCCCCTCACAGGTGAACACAGAAACTTCCTTCTATCCAAGTAAGGTATGGGCAACTCAGAAACTAGTATCACAGCCCTGAATTGAGCACTAGCCTGAAAACTAGACCATACTAGCTTAGAAAGGTGGGAAACAAGGAAATTTTTTGTTTTTTTGATGTGACTTTGAATAGCCATTTGGGCATATTAAGCCCTGCCAAGGAAAGATGAGTGCGCTCATACTGGAGACGAAGGGATACATGCTTGTGGCACACATCTCATTTTGATTTCCAATATGGAGACCCGTGAAACAACAAAGAGGTGCTGACTACAGGTGGATGGGATATACTGTTGACATTAGTCCCTTGCAGAAGTGATGAGCAGTCCAGTTCTAACACCCACTGTATGTATATGTATTATCCATGGAAGCAGTGTGACACCATCCCAGGACTTCTCAATCTTCACTCCAAAACCAAACCTAACCAAAATTTGGGGGGTAGAACCAGAAATCAAGGAGATGCGCGCGCGAGCACACACACACAGTTAGAAATTTGAGAAAAGGATATATTCCCATCACATACAATGCAGTACAACATGAACAAACAGGTGGTTAATGATAATATGAAAAACAAGCCACCAGAGTCTACTGAATCCTTACAGTCAAAAGTAAAAGGCTTATGATTCCTGACAATACCACAGTTAAGTAACATTCCTGCACAGAAATCATCCTCAAAGACACCAATGGATTAGTCTATGGTATGGAATAAACAAAGATGTGAGGTCATTTAATGGAGTATCATAATATAAGGAGATGAGAAGCATACGTGATATAAAAATCCAATCACCAAACTGCACACAGATGAACCACCTAGAAATACTAGTTTTAATACTGTAGATAAACTTACCAAGCTGGGCATTAATCCCTATGTCACTCGATGGGTTGCCAAATGGCTTACTGACAGAATCCACACTGTAAAAGTAGCAGACTCCAAATCCAGCTCCAGACAAGTGACAAGTGGAGTACATCAGGGTTCAGTCCTGGGACCACTCTTGTTTGGCATCTACTTCGCTGAAGTACAGGCAAACACTAAGGGACTCTGGCTAACAAAGTTCACAGATGTCTGCAAACTGGGAGCCATTATTGAATCCCCAAATTATGTGGATATTCTACAAAAGGGCCTTACGGAAACAGATGCTTGATGCCAGAGCCATGGGCTCAAGCTCAATGCCAAGAAATGTATAGTTATCCCCTTTGGGAAAAAACATGTACCCGTGAATTACCACATAGGTGGCAGTACACTAAACACCGAAAGTGTGATAACAGACTTAGGGACACAGGTGGACAGTGGTCTCACCTTCAATAACCACATCGCCACAACAGTCAGGAAATCCTTCTATGTGGCACACCTCATCACTAAGAGCTTTTCATCCAAAAAAAAAAAAAAAGGAGGTCATTGTCCCACTGTACTCATCCCTCATTAGACTCATTATAGAATACAATGCCCAGTTTGGTATGTACCTCTCAAGACATCTGTAACAACTGGAAAGGCCACAGAAATACCTCACTAAAAGAATCACAGGCCTAAAGCAGATGCCCTATGCTGACTGTCTAGAAAAACTCCACCTATACTCTGTCACATATCGTCAACTCAGAGGCGATCTCTACTTAACATACAAGGCCATGTCAAACCCAGAGCTGTTGGACATGCTACACTTAAAGAAATCCCAATCCCTCAGACAGACACGCTCCAGGGAGCTAAACCTTGTCATCACAATGAACAAAACATGCTGGAGGGATAGGTTCCTGACCCAGAGACTCCCCAGACTCTGGAACAGACTGCCCATACATGTCAAGCAGAGCGCCTCTTTGGCCCTCTTCAAAAGGAACCTTGATGATTGGATGGGAGATAGGAAATTCTCCCTGGGGATCACGTCAGTCACCCTGCTAGACAGGGGTCCAGGGAAGTAAATACTGTGGGAAGAAATAGCCAGGGAATTGTTATGGCTAGGCTTGTATAGGCCTCAGGACCGATAGCCTAGTACCAACCTATGAACCAGTGTCATGCCGTTAGCATACAGCCAACACATTTGAAGCTACTGCACATGAAGCACAAACTGTACAATATCACATAAGAAGGCGAGCAGGCACAACTAGTTCATGAAACATATTGCAATGTTGGTGACTTGGGTTTGAATCCTATTTAGTCTCCACATGTCTAAAATACTTCGCCGAAAATAAAACCAAGCAGTTTAGCAAATGACTGCAAAATGACTTAATTTGACAGCAGCTACCTATATATTCACAACAAAGAAATAAATTATAAACTCCTTAGTTTCCTAGTATTGCAGTTACATAACAGCCAGCAATGATTGTTTTTTCAGTGACCTTCTCAATCATTGTTTTAGTTACATACCAGCCTGAATCGCAAAACTAAATGTAAAGTTAAACAGTAATTTGAAACCTAAATTCTGAAATAAACAGAATTCTGAAACAGATTAAACCAAATATAAAAGATATGCCTTTCTAGAATCACTGCAACTGCAAGCCTAAATTCTGAATTAAACAACCCACACACAACAAAAGGATTCGATTAATGGAGACTATATCCAAATATGATTCCGCTTCAGGCAACATGCATAATGGGATGCCAAAACATTGTAAGGGGTACGTACATACACATACATCCATAGGCAGCCCAAAGTACCACCTCCCAGATGCGGTACAGGTTTTTATCTGCTGGGGTGGCAATAGTGCAACTGGCTTACAAGTGCACCCTTAGCCTGACAAGTTACTTAAGTCAAAAATAAAGAAAATAAAAAACACAGAGGGTACTCCAAATACAAGTGGTACCAGAAAGGATAGGTTTTCTTTTAAACTCAATTTTAATCATTTTTAAGCCATTGTACAATAACGGTTTTAAACGCACTCGGATGCTAAGCAACAGTAAGATTTGCTACACAAAGTGTGTGGGGGGATGTGCCCCAAGTTGCAACAACCATGAGTTTGCTATATAAAGTAAACAAGTCAGATGCCAAGCAACAGTAAGATTTGCTACACAAAGTGTGTGGGGGTACGTGCCCCAAGTTGCAACAACCATGAGTTTGCTATATAAAGTAAACAAGGGCAAAGCCTTCCCACAGTATAGGAAAATAAGAAAGTCAGTCAGTGATCCCCCAAATTAAAGAAAAGCTATACTTGAGCTTTTACTTTCTTTACCCTGCATCCAATGCATGCCAAGATTCAGTGACCATGGAACAGGTAAAGGAGATATTACAAAAGAATGAACGAATGACCACAATGACTGAATGTTCTAGCCCTCATCTCTGCCCTACCTCAACCCCAGTCAGGATGAAAATGCTTCCCATTAAGTCACTACACCCCTGACTTCAGCTTCATACTATTACTTAACATAAATACAAACTGCACTTTAAAATTCACATATGCGTGCCAAGGCATTTCCAAGAATATACAACACATTCTAGAATACTAAAATGACTCAATTTAAAATATTACTTAAGGTTACATATAGCATCACTTATTTACAAAAGGATGAAAAAGCATCCAACCATTCATTTATTCTTCAATTAACCAACTAGCCACTACTGTATTGCAGAGAAGCCTGAGCCTATCCCAGCATTTAATGGAAATGAGTACAGAAAAAAAGTGGGAGGTTGGCATGATGGTTAAGGTAGTTACCTTACAGACAAAACGCAAAGTTTGATTCTCACATGGGGTAACTGGCTAGGTTTAAAATGGCCCACAAGGGCAGTTACAGCCTAGTAATAATCTTTGAACCTAAGAACTCTTCCTGAACAGGGTGCCAACCCACAACAGGAAGCAGACTCACACAAACTATACATACAAGTATAAACATATATATATTTTATATACACACACAAACATTTATATTTAATGCTGTATGCACACACAAATACACCTCCCCACAAAAACACAGTTTTGAAGTAGTATGTCCAGTATTTTGACATATTCTTTTTTTTCCATAATAAATCTTTATTATTATAATATTTTCATACACAATGAACAAAAATAACATATATTCACAAAACAAAAACCAGTATCTAATATGACTAATAACCACACCCTATATACAATATTTACAAGAATGCTTCCAAGTAACACATTTAAATATAAAAAAAAAAAAAAACATAAGAGTAAATGCAAGTAATAGACAGTTGATTATGAAATTCTCCCCACACACATAAATAATTATTTATTTCCAAGTTGAAAATACTATGCTAGTATGATATTAAAAATCTGTTCCCAAATTTTTGGATTGTTAACATTCTTATTATGTGAGTTTAACAGTAGTTTATGAGCCAATATATGTTTTGTCGCTAGAACTCTAAAGTTTTGCCATGAAGTTTTAGATGGGTCTAACCAATTTGTAGCTATATAAAGCTTCATTAATAAAAATATTAATATATGTAATAATTTGTGATTTAGGGATCTCTTTCGGGGGAATATGCAGAATCATAAATTTCCATGATAACATTGTACTTTGGTAACCCACCTTCTGAAGTTGAATCTTACGGGAATTCCAAAGTTTGAAAATACATTTACAACTCCAGAACATATGAAGAAGATCAGCTGGTTGATTTTTACAATATGGACAAGTTGGGGAATTTTTAGGATTAAATTTATGCAGGGCAAGGCGTGTATAATATGCATTGTTCCAAATCATCAACTGGGTATATATTAATGTTTGAAAAGAAGTAGATTTAATGGTCAAGTCAATTGCTTTTAACATATTACTTCTATCTGTCAGTAAAATTGTCTCTTCCCAATAGCTTGATAACAAAATTTTATCATGAAATTTAAATTCTTTAATTAATTGATTTGCTGTCGTGATATATTTAATATCCTGTTGGAGAGCTTGCCACAACAAAGAGCATCTATTTACAGCCTCTTCTTCCGGTTTAAAATTTTTAAAATAACTTATAGTGAGTTCTCTAATTTGTCTCAGCTAGATAATTTTTAGGTAAATTAAGTTCTTGTCTTATTTGGTTGGCCGAACTGTCAAGATGTTTATATATATCAATCAAAGTTAGATTGGCTATTAATGGAAACTTTTTAAGATCAATTAGTTGATTATTCAATTTTTTACAATTAAATAATACATTTCAAAATTAGGTAATTCCAGTCCTCCTCTATTTTTTGGGGTCATTAATTTATCATAAGACATCCTGGTTTTCTTTGGTTCCCAAATGAATTTAGCCAATTCTTTATGAATCTGTTTAAAAAACGTCTTCGAATGTAATAGATGGGCTGACCTAAAAATATACAGTATCATGGTAATAAGTTCATTTATTCTATTAAATGTAATGCTATGAAATGCATAAATGATGAAATAGTTTAACACATTTTACTCAACCATTTGTGAGTCAACCACATGTGCATTAGATTAAATGTTAAACACACTCACATGTGCATACACATACATATGTAAACAAGCACATTCACACACAGGCCACTAATGACAGATTCAAGAAAATGTATTTATTTTTATTTATTTACATTTGTTGACCGGGAGTGTCCGACTGGACGTAGGTCCATTTTCAGCGGAGGCCCGGGGACAAAAGCTCCACAGTTAAAATAAACAGACAGTAGTTACATTGGATTACATAGCGATTAACAATTTAACATAGCAATTGCTTACAACATATTTACAAATGAAGAACATAGTACATCAGTAGACAACTAGAATCTTTATCTGTGAAGTACATAACAGACATTAACAAATGTTACAATGAGAAGTTCCTGCTGTATAATAAGTACTAGGCTTATGAGCATCTGAGTTTGCTATAAGCAGGGTAGTTAGTGGAGTGAAAAGAAAGGTAGTGGTTGGATGGGGTGGGTGATATTAGAGTGGGAGTTGCAAGGGCAATGCCAGCATGTTTTTAGCTGCACTTTTAGTAAAGTTTTGAAGTGGGTGCATGATGGTACAGAGGTAATTGTGGGTGGAAGGGAGTTCCATAATTTAGCTGTGGTGCAAAAGAATAGTGCTTCACCAGCAGAGTTATTGGCTTTAGTGATCTGTAAGTGATTTTTAAAATATTGAGACCCAAATAAAGTATGTACTACATAAATTAAAAGTAGTACAAAATACAAGTTAGGACATTGCTAAGGAATGTTGTAAAACCAAAGAGGAAATGAAGTTTTTATTAACTGTATCTAGTCTATCCATTTTCCCAAGCCGCAGACCCTACTTAAACAACTTATCTTTTGCTCCACGTGTACCTTACTCAGGATTTTTGAATTCACTGACAGTTTCCTACCACACAACTGTTCCAGGACCATTTGTGACAAAACAGACTCCCCATGGATCTGGAGCTATCCCACTTTTTATCATAAAGAGAGGAATTTTGCCTACCTCTATGGACTTTAATGATTTCCTTAAGGTACTATAAAACCCCATTTAACACAATTCTACAGCCTTACATATTACATTGTGCAGACCATGTACCATCCTTGCTGCCCTTCTAAAGTGCATGTATCATGTTTACATCCTTAAAACTAGAGTATCCACAACTCTAAAGCCTAGATCTCAAACTCTTTCGTCTCAAATCAGGGACACTTAAAATTGTTCTCTTAGAAAGTTGAGAGACATTGTATTAATGTGCATTTTCTGAAAAAAAAAACTTTGTCGCCATGTTGTTGTAATGTCTGGAATTAGCTAATCACAAAACATTACAAATGTTATGAGGGACATGCAGGGCAAATCAGGAATGAGCCTCAAAATCAGCGTCATTTGAAAACTATGCACTGTCACTGCTATGCTGTAATGTTTAATTATTTAATGACAAAAATATACACATTCTATGAAGGACGGGGCAAATCTAGAATGTTTCTAAAATCAAGAACACTTTACAAAGAAAGAGTTACTTCTTGTGCTGTATTTTCATTTTAACAGTGCACTCAGGATGTTATGAGGTTTATGTGGTAGACTACAGACATATGTTTCTAATCCTAAAGCGAAGTTCCACATTATAACGCAAAATCAACCACATTTCAGTTTCAAGCAAGCATTAATGCATCCCTGAAAATACAGTCAACGCTGTGGGTTTCGCTGCATGTTATGCACATAAGCTGCTTAATTAATGCAAAACAATACTTTTTAAAGAATTAGAGGGCCATAGGAATTTCCAACATGTAAACATCAGCCCAAGCATCTAAACACTGTCACTCCTCTATCCAATGAAAACTGAAGCACGAGTTCCTTAATTTCCCTACCAGCGCCAAACAGAACACAAGTTTTGGTCCTTGTTACATATAGCTGTGGGTAAGCAACTATACACTGTTACCGTGATTATAATACCACAAAAAATCTAACCACTTTCATTCTCATTTCCCAGGCGATACTTTACTAACCTGAGTGCTGCTACAGCATCCCATGGCGATGACTCCCTTGAGCAAACCACCACAACAGAAAAAAACTGAAGTCTTACAGCGCAGCCACCAAATAAGCACCAATACCAACCCACAGAGCCACCAATACACCGCAGCTGCTACCGACACATGCCCATGGAAGACGCTACCCCTGTTGCCTTTTCAGTTTCCTCTTCGAAGTCGTTGCTACTGTCTACTAGCGCTCAGTAATGTTCTCCAGTCTTACTTCCGCCTTTCGCTCCTCCTCAGCTACAGTACTACTCCTTGTAACTGTTCCAGTACTCAAGTGTACCCGCACACTACGCAGACTGGGAATGGCCGGACAGGTGCATTGATAGAGCGGTTTCAGAAGCCACGGCCTGGGTTTGCCGCGACACTGTTGCCACTTCCGGTTGAAGTGAAAATTATTTGGAAAGCAAAGCTTTGAGCGTGCTGAAGGGTGAGGGTGTTTTGGTAAACATCTGTTGTATTTGATTTAAACTGCCACGCCTTATAAAATATGTGCCAAAGGAATGCGGAATACATGCAAATACTGTTTCTTATCGGGAGCGAATGATACATCACAGGTGGGAACTTTTTAAGCAAAGTGGCCATGAGATCAATGATCAATGACACGAAGACATCAAATAAAGAGTATTATAAATATTAAAAAGATTTTGTCAGTTTTGTCTTCAGTCTGTGGTGGTCTTGAATTTACTAATGAATAAAGTATTAAAACCAACGTAAGAGAAATAAAAGTATTTTGACAGAAGCCGAGTCAGAATTTAATGCATACTTGAATTAAACAGATTTTTGGTGTTGTTAGACTATCTGCAGAACAAATTCTGCAACTCCGGACCGCTGAAAGTAAGTGAAAAAACAAAGGGCATGGCAGCCAGTTTTATGTTGTAGACTAGGGTGGATCCATAATTGCGACTTAAACAATTCGGATTAATTTTATATCTTGAGCAAGGTGGGGACCAGTTGGGAAGGGAGAGAAGTGATCCTCAAAAGATGATAATGACAAAGAAATGCAATGGTTTACTAGGGCAGCAGGGATTTTAAAGGAATACATTGCCCGCATGAGCATATGTTATACCTTCGCCTCCACCGCGTGCACATCTGTCCAGTTTTAGAGGTATATGTGTGAGTGTGGGGTGAATACAAATGTTATTTATGTAGGCTGCCTGACTGATAGCAGCACCACTGTCTGTCATCTTACAAGGAACAGTGAGCTAGAAGATTGTGAGCAGACACTGGGGATAAAAATGCAGTCACAAATAATACAGAATAAGTAACATTTGAAGCAATGGTTAAGATTAGAATACCCATAATGGATAGTAATAAATCCCACCTATCACTGCTCCATCTACCCATTTCAATGCAAAATGTAACCCTTTCCTCCCCAACATAGACACTCGCACAATCTAAAATCTTACTAGAAGATAGTTTGTTTAAATGTGCTGTTTTTGCGGAGGGCTGCTCTGCATATCCAGTGTGGGGACTGTACTCATACCCAGTTAATGTGACCTCTGAGATCTTATGTTGGAATTATCGTAGGGTAAAAAGGAATGGTGAAAAACAAGAATTCCAAAGTAGTTTAACCTTTGAGTTATTGGTTTTGTTAGTGAGGGTGGTGGAGGAGCCACCAACATCAGGAAGACTTCAGGAAGGGGTGATGCTTTACATTGGGACCTACCTTCCTCAGGTCATGCAGCAGTGGGCGATAGATGGATAGCATTTTAAGCTGCAGTAACAGTCGTGATGGCAGTAGTTCGTGATTTAATCCTTGAGATGAATATTACAAATAAGCAATAAATGATGATGTTAAGAATAAAAGTGAACATGTTAGAAAATATCTCCTACCAGTTGATTATCTAGGCACCCATGGAGGACCAGTATTCAGTAGAATAAGGCAGTGATTGACAGTCTACTCTGTGTTTTGTACTACATTATATAATGTTTTCTGCAACAGTTTGCGTATGCCAAATTATACAATATATATATATATATATATATATATATATATATATATATATATATATATAAATGAGATTATACTTTGAGATGAATAAATTAATTTTTAATACTTTAAAACAAGAGTGGTACATTCATAATACTCACTACTGAACAGTGGCCCTTTAAGTGGACAGAAATATGACTGCAGTGTACATGACAGCAGGAGTGTGGTACAATGTAGTACAAACCACCCACACATGAGCTGAGTTTCAGTGTAAAATATCTCGCAGGAAGGTATAGTACTCCAAAAAAGTAGTTAATTTACATTCACACCGATATTTGGGGAGTTCGTGCGTCCTTCATTACCACTTTAGTTAACATGTCAATCCCCAGACCTTTCAACTGAAGCTGTTTTGGTGGAATGTCCATATTTTCAGGCTTGATTTACCCTTTACATGTGATGTACCTATTTTTGGAGGCATGTCGCTATTTCCAGTCTCAACTTATCCCTTTGCAAAATTTTCTGAATTCTCATCACACGTGATTTTTAAAGTTGTCCAGTACACAAAGAAAGAAAAAAACACTATATGATCAATATACTAGTGGAACCAATAATTTAAAGAAAGAGAGAACATGTCTTCTGTCTCCCTTTTCAGAAGGAATGACTTTATGGTAGAATTTTGCAATGCATTTCATTAAAGTCAACAGATTTTTCAGTCTAGATAGTGTACTTATATTTTTCATTTTGTCACTATTTGTATTTTAAATGTGTTTCTGAGTTTCCACATTCGTACTGAAAGCAGAATTCAAAAGCTATGTTAATTAGATGCCCAGGTATTAGGCAGGCTGTAGCTACTTTTCAGGGACCTTTGTATCTATGTTTTTGTGTATGTAAGTGTAAGTGTTGGAAAGTTGAGAGGTATGTCATTCCCAAGGTTTTGGGCTCCCACTCATGCAAGTGACAACCAGACCTGTAGAGATCTTTTAAGGTATGCTAACCTTTATCAATGCCCTTTTAGAGGCCCTACTATACCACACGAAAATTTCATTTTTTTATGGTGCACTGCCAACAGCAAACCGTGTATAATGCTTTAAGATGCACTGTATTTCATTTAAAAAGGAGACTAACACCCCTAATCCACCAACATGCATTTTATTTTAAAAAAAGGACTGTAATGCTGGTTTGAAAGGAAAACAAATCACTACATAGAGAATCAAACTTTTGGCTATCATTGATGGTTGCTTTTACTTGATATGATCCACAGTATAAGCTGAAGTGTTTTCTTAGTAATTTTAAGTGAGTCTCAACTAAACAACCCCCATTTTCCAACCACTGTAGCTGTATCCAAATATACAGCCACACCTATTATACAAATTGTATACACTCATAACTCAGTCTTGAAGTGAAAGCAATCTAAATACATACATAATCATAGGTTTGTCTTGAACTGAAACGTAACTAGTTACTTTGTAAGAACTGTTGCTGCGAAAAACAAGTAAAATTATGTCAATTAAAAGTATTGCAGATAAATGTAGTCTCATCAAAAATAGCAAAAACCTCCCCATGTAGACACAGAATCTTGCCACATAATCACCATCCAGCTTACTTATCTTCATACTGTGCAGCCACAAGGTTCCCGACTTTTCTTAATTGACCCACACCTATTGTCATTATTAATTTAATTCCCCCACAAGATTCTTGTTTCCAAATTAGAGTATATATAATTAAACATAAGGGTTACTGTTGTAAGAAACGAAAGTTAATCCACTATGACTGTTAGTTCATCTAACGTACACACAAAACTTTTAGATCTAAACAGGTACAGACCCCTTTTGTTGTTTGTTTTTATTTACCCTAACCAGAATATGAATAAAACAATTGCCTTCCATGACTCTAAGGATCCTAGCTGAATCAAGATTTTTGACCTAAAAATTATTATTAGCAATACCTGTGGCTTATGTGAAAAATTTAGTCTAATTAACTGCTTGATAGTTCTGAATTAAACAGATGTAAAATTGTGTCAGAAATCCATGTTAAACTGCAGCAAAATGATCTTGTGTTGCAGAGTCTGGTTATAAAAATAGAAAGACAGAAAACACACAAAGGTGTTGGTGCCATTGTTATCTTTGTAGCCCTCAGAAGCATCATTTTCCCACACACACATATGCAAGTTCTTATTTCCATAAACATCAGTAAGGCAAAATACCTTATAGACTGATGTGTATACATATTGCAAGCCTCGCCCAGGGGCACAGCACATGAAATAAGGTATAGGCTGTCAAATAATGGGCCCAATTTTAAACAAAACTTTCTCTCTGTGCAAGTGACTTACTCCAGTATATGCCTACTTTATAGGTGGACCTTACACTGGAATAAGTCCCTTAACCAGGACCTTTTGAAATCTGGACCAATGTCAATGTAACAAAAGTCATTTTGAGAAATCTAAAATTTGACTGGAATAAGTCTTTTGACAGTTACTCCCATCCATCCAGCCAACTTCTTTGGGATGACAGAACGCATCAGTTGTACAACCAGGACTGATAAAACCATCAACAGGAGAAAAACTGTCAACCAGGTTAGCCCACTGGATACATAATCCCATTTCAAGGATAGCACAAAAGTAATGGCTGCTTAAGTGACTTGCTTAGAGTTACACAGTGACAGATGGAGGCTATGGGGATCAAACTCAGGAATGCTGCAGGGTTTAAGTATAGCAGCACATAGCCTTAAGATCTGTACCAAACTGCTATGTCAAACATCAAAACAGTACACTTCACATCTGTAACATCAGTATGGTGGGCTTCAGGTAATCATCTCATATCTCCACATACTGGTCAAACCCTAACATCAAGAAGCAACATCTTTTTTTCCTTTAAGGTAGGTGAGCTAGACCTAAAGGCCCATTTTCACTCACAACATAGTTACAATATATAAAGTAAATAAGTCCACAATAACATAACTGGTTAGACTTGATAAAATATGAAAACTTAATACTGTACATGCATTACATAAATTGTTGTCAAGGGCACCAGTGAGAGCTTCACAACACAAGGACCTATATAACAATCTGGGCTACAAGCACCCGTTAAGTTGCAACATAAAAGTTGTAGCACTTTGTCTTCTGCTGAAGAAAGAGTTTTAGCTGAGATGAGAAGTTTGCCAGTGTGTGATGTTACTTATATGAACCTTTCAAACTGTAGGATCTCTAATGCCATTGTAAAGAAAGTGCAGCAATGCCTTCATTTCCTGCGAAAGATGAGAAAAGCAAGCCTCCCCTCTCCAGTCCTTACTATCTTTTACAGAGGTACCATAGAGAGTATACTAACCAACAGTCTCACAACCTGGTACGGTAACTGTTCCACCTTGGACAAAAAGGCCCTTCAGAAAGTGGTTATGGTAGCAGAGAAAATCATTGGAACCACGTTCCCTGCCATCCAAAAAATACACCTATTGCAATGTCTCAGTAGGGCCAACAAGATTAAAAGAGACATTACCCTGCCCATGGACTGTTCGCCTGTTTATCTTCAGGTAAACCCAACAGCAGTATGAGATGCAAAACAGCCAGATACAAGAGCTGTTTTCCTCAGGCCATCACACTGCTAAATTCATACTAATTCAACACTCTGCTGAACTCTGAAAAGGCTGTTGGAATTTCCAACAGTAGTATCATATATTTCTGTGCAGTAAATTTAGTGCAATAATCCCACTGGGATTTTCTCAGTGCATATTCTTATGCAATCCTAAATGTGCAATAATGATTACCCTGAAAAGTTCCCCTTTCTGTGCAATTTTTTATAGTTAATTAAGAGTCTAAGACAATAGTGTGTATCATGTCAGTAGTAGCTGTTGTAAAACAGATTGTCTGTATATGTGAAAATGCCTCCATTTTGAGAAGGAGTAAAAAAAATTTCATTCAGTGATGCACAAGTTGTATAATCTGAATGACAATAAAGTTTACTTTGACTTTCTGTCCAGACCCTGTCGGACATCTCCATTGTATCTGATGATGAGACTGTAGGCCATCTGTTTCCTATGCCTGCCTCTGTTGTCATAACCCTGATAGTGGCCAATATGGATCAATGTCCTCTGGGGTTGAGCCAACATTTGTCGATGACAAGAAGGGGAACCTCGTCTGGTTGCTTTATCTCCAATCTAAAAAAGTTTCAGTTCTGGCATCTTCTTAGGATCAGGTTTTCTAGGGTTGCAGAATTCATACTCTTACTATGACAGCTTTTCTTTCTCCCCTAAAGACCTCTGTTTGACAATTTTCTTTCTGTACCTTCTTCCTCAGAAAGAGAGTACCTAAGAGCCCTGGGGTTCATGGCTTCCATTATCCCTGTGGTTAAATTTATCAGACCACATATGAGGTAGTTCTAGTGGTATCTAAAGGCAGTGTGGTTTCCAACATTGTCATCATCTGAACTTCCAAATTACTCTCTTGCTTTGCCTAAGGAAGTAATTTCTTTGGAGGATCAAACAGATATCTCTATATCCAGGTCTTCCTTTTCTGTTTTTCCCCCACTCTGGAGATGTGTATACAGATGCTTCAGACCTAGCCCCGGGGTCTTGGTGCAACAGCATCAGGGTCCAGGAGGTCTTGTCTCCTCAGGAGGTGACAGAGCACATTACAGTCAAGGAAATTAAGGCTTTGATCTTTGCTGTTCAGGCCCTGCATTTTCTTTGTTCTTCAGGACCACTCAGGGTTTTTATGGACAAAACCACAGTTATGTGGTACCTAAATCCATAACTGGGGAACTCTTTCCACCTTTGCAGGCTAGCCCTCATAACATGGTACTTTGCCATTCACCACCAATTGGTTCTTCAGGCAGTCTACATCCCCTCAGAAAAGAATGTAGTGGCAAGTGCTTTGAGCAGATCCTCAAGAGTGGATGTTGCACAGAGGGACTTTCCTAGGCATTGTTCATTGGTGAGGTACTCCAGGTTTATGTCTTTGCTTCCACTCAGAACAGACAACTCAGTAAGTTCTGTTCCTGAGTGTCAAACCCTCTGGCTTGGAAACTGGATGCCAATTCCTTTCTTTTGGAGAGAGAGAGAGATGTTCCTGCATACATTTCCTCTTTCTCTATTGCCAAAGGTCCTACACAAGCTTATGTTAGACAGGCCCAAAATCTTGTTGGTGACTCCTTTTTGGCCCAGACAGCATTGGTTTCCCCTTTTCTTTTACCTAGGCATGAACAACAGTCATAAATTACCCCACAAGATGGGCCTCTTCACACAGCACAAGGGCTCTCTCATTCACACTGATTTTCCCACCTTACAATTGACTCTCTGGGTGATAAGAGTTTTGTTTCCTTTCTGGCACCATTTTACTGAGGATGTGCTTTAGATTTTATACAATTCAGGAAAACACACTACAAGAAAATCTTATGTGGCTTAGTATAAGCAATTGCCTTCTTGGCATCACAACAATGACAAGAACTATATTTCTGTGGGTATTCCTACTGTTATTCCCTATCTGAACTGCTCAGTTCTGGTCTGGCATACCTTTCTGTTAAAGTTTAGTTGTCAGTCATGTCTGCTACTGGATTCACCACTTCTAGATTTTCAACAAGGTATCCTTCATATTAGACATCCAAGAAGGCCTATTCCTCCTTCATGGGCCCTGAATTATGTTATTGAAAAGCTGAACCAACCCCCTTTTCAACCAGCAGCTATTTCCATGTTGAAACTGTGTACCTTGAAAACTGTCGTGTAGGCGGCTTTGGCTTCTGCCAAGAGTCTCTAAACTTCAGACTTTTTATGGCCATTCCTCCTTTTCTAGTTTTCTGCAGAGACAGGCTATCTCTTAGAAACAATCCTACATTTATGCCTCATTGTAAATCGTGTGTCTGAATCAGACTGTCCATCTTCCCTCCTTTTTTCCTACTCCACAAAATAACTGAGAGGATTCTCCATTCAAATTTGCAAAGATAGTGCAGATACTACTTAGATAAGATTAACTGTATTAGAAAATCTGAGCAACTCTTTGTTTCTTTTCAGGACAAGAAATTACATTTGACAGTTGCCAAACACCATTTCTTCGTGGATTTCTAAAGCAATTTCCTTTTATTTTTCTTCTCATGGGAAACAGCTTCTTACTGTTGTTCAAGCTCATTCTACTAGGGCAGTTACCTCTCCTGGAACTTTTTTAACTGATTCACTGAATTGGAGCTCAGGATGTTTGCACTGCAGCTTCCAGTGGGTGGAGCCTAAGCCTTTTGGCAGAATTAAATTATGTCATCACATTTCAAACAAATGTTCATATCTCTGGAACCATAGGGATTATGAAAGAAGTATAAATGGCAAACTTCAGCATGAACTATTTTTATGGTGATGGTATTCTTTAGTTTCTAGGTCTTAAACCAAATGTTATAAGTCACAATAAACATAAAAACTATTACATCTGTAATATTTTGTAAACAACTTACAATATCTCAGCAATCACTCAAGTTACACATACTGTTGGCAGCATTCTATTCATCTAGCTGAGAGCTTTCATTTGAGGCTAAGGAGTTCTTTATGTCTTACCTGGTTGTTGAGATATTTAGAAAAATGTAAAAATTATATCTATATAAATTAATATCATAAAAGCAACAGTTAATATCTATTTACCTGCACTAGACAGAGGTCACACGTTAATGCAGTTGAGTTTGCTAGTGTGTAAGTTTTAAGATGAAATCTTTTAGAACCTTGTACATAGCATGGTTTTGGAATTATGGATGCAAGTATGAACAAGCAATATTTGACACCTAAAGGCATTAATAGGAGTTAACTGCAGATGCACCTGGAGACATCACTCAGATGTAATGAGTTAAGTACCTGGATGCTAGATCCATTCTGGAAGCCTAACACTTGGTCTTCTGTGCATACTTTTACTTAGAACTACAAGTTAGATGTGTTTTCAAGGCCAGAGCAGGTTTTGTAAGCCCTTCCTCCATATTTCTTTGGAGGGTTTCTCGATTCCTTCCTCCCCCCATTCTTTACTGTAGCTTTAGTACTCACCCTGTAATATGGAATACTACAACAGTGATTAAGGAAGGACATAGTACAGTTGTGTAAGAACTTAACAGCAGATGTCCTACTTATCACTGTTGAAGTATTCCATTCCTTCATTCTTCCCCCTGTTTTTTTTTCTGGCTGAGAGGCCTTCTTTTCTTTTTTTTTTTCTTGAATAAATATACTATGTTCTTTTATTCCACCTCTGCTGCTCCTGTTCTTCTGGGGCAGTTCAGTTCTGAGGGTTTGCACTCATACATCACTTTTGTACCTTACGCTTTGGATGTTGGACATACATCTGATGTATGGCACATGGAAAAATCCAAGCTTTGGTATGCTGACTGGACATATTGCTACCCCTGGCAAGATATCCCTATAATAAGGAATACTGCAACAGTGATAAGTGGGACATCTACTCTTAAAATAAGTTCTTACACAAATGTATTTTCTTTAATTTGTTACTATGTGAATTGAATGTTATGGATGGATCTAATCAGATACTTTTAAGCTTGGGTATTTTCCAGAACATTGCTGTTAAGGCTGAAGATACCTACATACTGAGCCACTTTTGAGTACCACAAAAGCACAGATTTGTTTTTAGCCAAAATATGTTTCAGATTTTGCTACTTAAGGGACCTGCATAGTAAGACCAAACTGCTGTTCACTGAGATCCTAATAAATGATGGAGAATTTCCAGATGCCCAGATAACCTTGTTATCTGCTCAAAATAGCATATCTCAAAGGCCAAGTGAGACAGTGGAAGTGTTAATATGTAGTGTGGAAATCAGAGGACCAACTAAGGAGTATTGTGGCTCCCCTGATTTTATCAGGTGAAGTGGCAACTGTTCCTACTCAATGGTTACGTGAAAGTATCTGTTGTTGTTTGTCTTTCGGCTTTTTCCCAGTAAGGGGTCGCCACAGCGGAACTCCGGTCCACTAATGATTGGCAGTAGAATTTTACGAAATGCCGAGGTGCCAGCTCGACACCCAACCTTCAACAAAGGCACGCCCATTTATGTATGCATGTCTTTCGAACGCTACCCAACCACGGGGAGGATATGCAGACTCCACACAGAAGGCACTCCCAAGCCAAGCCGAGAATCAAACAGGAGAACCTCTTGCTGTGAGGTAACAACGCTACCGCTGTACCACCGAGGCAATGTGATGGGGGTTAATTTGTTGATCATTTTATAGTGGATGTAATCTGTTTGTATACTGAAAGTTCTTCAATTAAGAAATTATGATCCGTTGAGTCAAGGACCTTTGAAAGATTTTTAAAAGATAGCTTCCATAAGATGGCCAGCCTCCATGTTATGGTACAGGCTGTTTATGAAGTCAACAAATGTAGCAACCTTACTATATCCCTTCCTGAAACCATGCTGCTTGCCTGAGATAAGTACATATGTTTCAGCATGCACCTTTAGTTGCATGCATGCCATCTTCTCCAGCATTTTAGTCAATGAAGAGAGGGGGTGAGATCAGCTTTTAGAAATCAAGAGTAGTACAGTGGCTCAGTGGTTAAGATCGCTGACTTAGAGCCACAAGATCCAGGGTTCATTACTGACTTCAAGTCATTATGCAACAGCTGTATGCACTCCCCATATTGCTGTGAATTTTCTGTGACCATCACAGCTTTAGAGTCTCATGACTCTTACCTAAACCTACTGGAGGCATTCACCATCCAACTAAACACCATATTCATTCCTGACTTTAACTACCCCTCAATAGACTAGGAAACTTAACACTGGCTCAAACACACAGGCACAATGCTTCCTGGATTTGGAACAAATGGTGCATGTTCCAAACAGCGGATCAACCATACTGGATCTGGTATTTACCAACATGGTATGAGTGTTGCTCACCCCAACACGTCACATCCTCACTAGTGAGGTGGCTCACAAAGCTGTCTCCTTTGAAGTAAAATTCAACCAGGAAAACCCAGCTAAACCAGTAATGGTTGGGGCCTATTCTAAGGCAAACTACATCCTATTAAGTGACAGTTTGTCAAAATTCATGGCTCCGCCTAACCCTGAGACCATAGCAACCTATGCAGAATTATTCAAAGAGTTCCTATATGAACATTTGAATGGCTGCATAGAGGCTGCTGTACCTACCAGAAGTAAACCCGAAATAAACACTAAAAACAAACCCCATTAATGAAATCTGCACCTAAACAGGGTGTTGCTTGTTCTTCTCTATCATAGATGACAAGCAGGTGGGGTATTTTGTTTAGATGCTTTAACACATAAGAACACATCAGGATGGATAGCAGTGGACTAAATTTAGTGAACAACTCATATCAGGAACTTCTGGATTCATCACAGTAATGGGAATATTCTCTGGAACATCTTCTGGAATTGGAACACCGGACAACTCACTCTGAGATAAAGAGTCTTTCTCACAGGCTATGTGCTGTGGTGTAGGCTCAAACACCAGTATTAAATGCTTCCTATTCCACCTAAAGTCTGCTCCTTGTGATTCCACAATGTATGATCTCAGCTCAGGGCAAGTACTCTTAACAACACCAATCCAATCATAACCTCTGGATGTTTACATCCTTACCACTTCTCCTTCTTGTAATGGATTGAGCAGTTTGCTGGTCTTATTGTAGTAGGACTTCTGGGTTAAATGCTTCTTCAAAAGCTTGGTTTTCACTGACCTGTTGTTCTTGACACATGGAACCAACAATTGACTACTGATTGGTAATGTGGTTCTGGGTTGTCTTGGCAGAAGTCTCTGAGCAGGTGAACCAAATTGTTTATCACGAGTAACATTTCTGAGATTCAAGAGATTCAGGAAAGCATCACTATTATCTAATTTTGACTTCTCTAGTAACTGTTTTTCATTTTGAACTGCACGTTCTGCCAAACCATTTGACTGTGAGTACTCAGGGCTACTCGTGACATGTGTAAAGTCCCATTCTTCAGCAAATCTTTTGAACTGTTGGCTTGTAAACTGTGTGCCATTGTTAGAAATAACTTTGTGTGGACTACCATTTATTGCAGAATGACACTTCTTAATAATGACAGCACTGGATGCTAGGTTAGGAAGTAGGTCAATCTCAAACCAATTGGAGTAAGAGTCTACTAACACTAAATAATGTTGACCATCCCACTCAATGATGTCAGTGGCTACTGTTGACCAAGGCAGTTCAGAAATCTGGTTTAGCTGAAGTGGTTCCTTCTGTTGATGTGGCTTTGTAATATTACACATGGAACGAGATTAAAGTGCTCTCTCAGTGTCTTGTGACATAGAAGGCCAAATACTAATCCTCTTGCCCTTCTTTTGGTATAACTGGTTCCTGTGTGACCATGATGCAATATAGTAATGTACTCTTGTTGCAAGGACTTTGGAACAATTGCTTTTGGACCTTTCATAATGATACTATTGTCAGACAAAATCTCATCTCAGTATGGAAAATAAGGTTGCACTTCTTGAGGTAAACTAGATTGCTTTGATGACCATCCTTGATTGATAAAGTAGTTGAGCTTTTGTAAAACTGGATCTGTGGCTGTATGATCTCTCAACTCATCAAGATGTGTGGAAGAAAGATTTCTCACTTCCATGACTTCAAAATCAAGGTTCTCATTCTCATGCTGTTCTGTGGTGTTTCTGGGCAATCTGGATAATAGATCAGCAAGATAAAGAAGCTTGCCTTTCTTATAGACAAAATTGAAATTATACTTTTGCAATCTCAGCATCATACATTGCAGTCTGGCTGGAACTGAATGCATAGGCTTTCTCAAGATAGTGACTAGAGGTTGGTGGTCTGTTTCAATCTGGACAGGTCTACCATAAACATAATCATGGAACTTTGAACATGAAAACACAATTGTCAAAAGCTCTTTCTATATCTGGGCATACTGCATCTCAGTTTGTTTAAGGGTTCTTGATGCATAGGCAACAGGTTGATCCTCTTATAGAATTTATTTATTTTATTTATTTTTATTTATCATTTGTTGACCGGGAATGTCCGACTAGGTTCCATAGAGCCTGTTTTCAGCAGAGGCCTGGGGAGAAATGCTCCAGATGCACCAAGACCAAATTTCGAAGCATCACAGGAAATTGTAAGTGGATTGTGAACATCATAGTATCAGAGTTGGTGGAGTAGCAATTCTCTGTTTCAGGACATCAAATGCTCTTTGGTGTTGCTCTAACCAAAACCATAATGCGTCTTTATGTGCTAGCTCTCTGAGTGGGCTGAAAGTTAGCTCATCTGGAATGAACTTGCCTAGATAGTTGACCATGCCAAGAAAACTTTGCAGGGCTTGAACATTGTCTGGAGCTGGCATCTCAAGAATAGCTGTTTGCTTTGAAGGGTCTGGTCATAGGCATGTACTAGTGAATAGATGACCAACCAACATAAGTAACTTCTTGTAGCCTGAAAATGCATTTGTGTAGATTGAGCTTAAGATTCACTCAATGTGTCCTTTCCAGAACTTTTCTGAGGTTTCTGTCATGCTCCATATCACCATGACCTCCTGCTAGTATGTCATCTAGTATAATAGCACACAGATACCCAGTAAAAATGTGCTTCATTGCATGTTGAAATATTTCACTTGCAGAATTTATCCCAAATGGCATTCTCAAAAATCTGTACCTGCCAAACTAAGTAGTGAGCCATGATGCCTTTTTTTTGTCAAGTCAAATTTGTCTACATGCACTCTTTGCATCTAAGACAGAAAAAACAGTGGCATTTGGCATCAAGGCTGCAATTTGTTCGACTGTGCGCATTGGATGATGAGGTCTTTTTAGTGCCTTGTTCAAATCTCGTGGATCAATACATATTCTGATGTTATCTGAGCTTTTCTTATGAGCTACCACCATGAAAGATATCCATTCAGTTGGTTTTGCAACTAGACAGATCACCCCTTGTCACACCATTTTATCTAGCTCGGCTTTGACTGTTCTGCATGGCTAGTGGAACATTTTGTGCTGGCCTGATAACTGGACTGACCTCTGGGTCTAACTTCATAGAGTACACAACTGGAAGCTTCCCTAATTTGTCTTCAAAAAGATCAGCATAGGTAGAAAAAAGATACTGGGTAAAATTAGAGTAGTGGTCTTTTAAGCTAACTTGGTGGACTTCCTTATTAAATGAAAGCAGTTTGATTTTTCAAACTGTCTTTGAGCCCTAATAATGACTGAACGTGCCTCTTGACCACATAGAATAACAAGTTGTATAACATAACATAACAATAACATCTTCAAGCAGAGTAACATGAAAGCACTACTGAACCTTCGGTTTGAATTTCTTCACCTCCATAAGCAGCAAGCTATGCACAACTTGCCAAATCAAGCCTTTCACCATGACACAATCTAGCAAATGTTTCTGCTGACATAACATTGCACTTGGAATCTGTGTCAACTTTGAGCTCTGTGGGTTTGCCATTTATCCAAACAGTGCAAAATACTTCATTCTTTGTGTCACACTGCCAGCCCAGCTATCTGGAATTTTGTAAATAATTCTATGTCATTTGTGAATATTGATATGATTTATACAGAACTCTATGTTATGTACTGAGCTAAGATGTATCCACAGTGTACCCTGCTGGAACATAAAAAGGTTAACTTACAAAACTTAAAAAAATAAATAAATAAGTTGAAATTAAGTTTCTGTATGATTGTGCTATAAAAGTTAGTTTCAATGCAGCAAGGAGACAGGATGTCTAGAATCAGGGTGCCTTCTGCATTGTTTTGTAAGTGTTTTATTGTTTTACAACTTCCAAAGATCTGAGAGATATGTATTTCTCACACAGAGATGTTAAATTCTGTTAAGTTTCTGTTTAGCCTGAGAAATGAAGTGAGGTGACAAAGAGTGCTGTCACCCACGCTAACCCAGCAGCAAAATGTGATATTAATTTAAGAACTCTGTCAGAGACTGTGCATTTTGTATTTTGTCTTGGACCTTAGCAAGAATATCCACTCATCATCACCATCTGCACTTGCCTTACTAAAAGTAAGTAACTAGGGTACAGCAATTTATTTTAGATATAGTTAGGAATATAGTAAATATTAGTTTTCTGTATTTATTTGAGACTGTCCTGCAATGTTGTTTTAAAATATTTCCTGTGAATTTGAGCTCTGAAGTAACTGTGTTTGTTTTCTGAGTATTGTCTTGTTCTTTTATTATTTATTATTAAATATATTTAAACCTATCTTTGTTGCTGATATTTGTGAGACATATTTAAGCTCTTAGAGTATTTGCATATGTATTTGGTGACATTGTACAGGCCACTCCTAATAGCCTGGCACTTGGTCAAAACTACCATTTAGATTATCAGCAACACTACATAGTAGAATTAGACATCCTCGTTAAGGGCCTAGAGTAGCTGATAAAAGTGGTTGATGGCAGTGATAACTTATAGTCTGGGCAGAAGGGGGCATAGCTAGTAAACCTGTGCCAGCCTTTATCAGGTGTGTGTTGTGTGTGTGTGTGTGTGTGTGTGTGTGTGTGTGTGTGTGTGTGTGTGTGTGTGTGTGTGTGTGTGTGTCTGCATATAAATCAAATCTCAAAGTGTGTGTGTGTGTATGTCAGCTACTTGGGCAGGGACACAAAGCACTGGTTGGACAGAGGGTGCTGGAGGTTTTGGCTTTACCACTCATCTGAGATCTTAACCCTATAGCTGTGCCAGTTGGGAGTCTTATTGAGGATCCGGAGAAAGAAAGAGAAACCAGCTCCAGACTGACTGTGGTCTGTGTGTGCTCTTAAGGGAAATTGCACTTCACTGTGTGTGTACTTGTCATCCTCCCAATGTGTATGTCCCCTAGCTGTTGCCAGTGGTGAGGACTGAGGCTCCTTGATTACTGGGCTAGTGCTGGGGGCTCACACTTTGCCCTTAAATCTACTGCATTGACTGTTTCATGAAGCACTGACATACCATCAACATAAAGAGTAGGGTCAGCTTTCTAATTGATCATCTCATTTCTTAAAATGTTCCCTTTTAATAAAAGAATGTGAGCCTTTTGATTTACAAAACCTTTTGAAATGATTTCACTTATTGCATTTGTGGCATTGCTGACCAAAAGCTAAACATTTTTCCCTTTCAGATTCATGACTTCCACCACAGTTATGACAGTTGGCAATGAAACTAGGTTGGGTCCCATGCTTTGAGTTTGCTGACTCACTCATGCTTCACTGAGCCTGTGCGAACTCTGAAATTTGCTGGAAAGTTCTGTGGTCTACCAGTGAGTGCTGCAGGGGCTACAGTTTTCTGCCATGTACTTGGGCCTGTTTCTTTTAACCAAGTGCTGCATACTATCACCATAACATGAGCTTTATCACTGTGCCTTCTAGAGATATTCTCATTTGTAAGCATACATGTGTGCTTTTCTGTGAGCTTGTATATCTGACAAATCTAAATGGCCTTATTCAAAGTTAAATCACTGTCATGAAGCAAAATATTTCTCACAGCATCATCTTTAATACCACACACGTCTGTCCTTTATCAACTCAGCCCTTAAGTCACCAAATCTGCATGTTTTAGCCTTATTCCTGACGTCAGTTATATATGCTGCAAAGGTTTCACCAGTCCTTTGATCCCTTGTGTAAAATAAGTACCTTTTCATTGTAGCACTTCTTTGGCTGGAGGTTACACATTTCTCTAAATTTATGTTTTAAGCACTCGGGGTCCTCCCTTGACTCAGCCGGTACAACAATATGATGGCCCCCCTCTCCTGTATTGATAGCAGATGCATACACAAATGAATGTTCTCTTTCTATGGCTTCTGACCCAGCTAAATTAAGCAGAATAATAAATGCCTTTGTATGGTCATCTTTATCAGAAAATACAGCCTGTATGAAAAGGTTGTACTCTTGCTCAGGCACTCTCCAGTTCTCTGAAATAAAATGGTATGTAATGGCTGTATTATGCAAAATAACTTTACTGTAACACTTCACAAACATGCAAACACTATACAGTTCTGATAACTCGGATATCTTTGACTAATATGAAAAATATTGACTCAATAAGCATGTATTGAAAAATGCAGTCATTTCCTCTTATTTTATTTGTTTTATGCAATTTGGACTTTTTTTCAAACATTTTCCATAGTAATTCGAATACTTTTATCAGTATTGAACATATTGGTCTATGCAAATATTTTTTAAAGCGTTCTGTATGCCTCATTTCATATTTTGCAAGCAAGAAATTGTGCTTGCAAGTTTTAACATCAGAAATTTGTTTCTAACCTGTTTTGCAAAGTATGCGTACAGTAGGGAAGATTCACTCCTTTATATTCCTCCAGGTCCAACTAAGTGCCTCCCGAATTCAAACTGAAGAATTTGGATTCCATCCTGGCTTTAAGTCATTTTAAACATGCCGTTTCTGACACCATGTCCTTTAGACATGCCACTTCTGACACCATGTCACTCATCCTTCTCTATCATAGATGACAAGCAGGTGGGGTATTTCGTTTAGATGCTTTAATACATAGAAACACATCAGGATGGATAGCAGCATCATACAATACAAACAAACTAGCTAACAGACAGACCTTACATACATACATGCTTACATCTCAACAGCTTACTACAAAATGCCAGTCAGACTTGCATGTGATCAGTATTTATACACTTGTGCAAGCCCTTGGAGAGCTTCTTAAAGTTACATGCACACACATTGATCTACACAGGGTATGTAATAAAAAAAGAAACCTCATGTCCAAAATCAAGAAGAAGAAATCTCTTAAAGAATAGTGCTTATACAAGCAAGAAACTAAGAAATCTAAGTCCAACAAGGCCATCTATGAGTTTAGGATATTCTTGCAGGCTAAAGGCAATCATCCCATGTCCAGAACCTTAAAGATAACATGCAGCAGTGTGCTGAACCTGTGGTGAACAGTACCACCTTCATCGATCAGGGTGACATAAATGTACTGGCTGATAAATTCACCTCAAACTTCACCCCCCCACTCCACCCAAGCTCCAGCTTGTAAAATCCCTTCTAACATAGTACTCTCAGCTATCCACAGGGACCAGGTGCTAGTACCACTCACTAAAGCCAAGAACAGTACCTCTATGGGTCCTGACAGTATCCTAGTTGCCTCCTGAACAGTCTAAAACACAATTTATCAGGACCACTTGATGCACTCTTCAACTACAGCCTTGAAACAGGCTACATTCCATGTGAATGAAGGACAGCAACAGTCATTCCTCTCCACAAAGGCAGATCATCAGCTTACACAGGGAACTACAGACCCATCATTCTAACAAGTCTAATATGCAAAGCCATATTAATGAATTACCATGGAAATGATAAACAAAGACATTGGCACCCTACAGATACTGGACCCATCCCAATCTGGCTTGGTTAAAGGAAAATTGTGCCTACTTATCCTGGTTGACTTCTTTGAGAGGGTCACCAAGGCAATGGATGAGGGTAAAACAGTGGATACTGCTTATTTTGACCTAGTCAAGGCATTCAGTACAATATCCCACTTATGCATTGTTGCCAAGCTCTCTGAGCTAGGCATAAATACTTCCATAGCTTGCTGGATTGCCATCTGGCTTAGCTTACAGACAGGACCCAAGAAGTCAAGATTGGTGAGACCACCTCCATCAAGAGACTGGCCACTAGTGGAGTACCCCAGGACTCCATGCTAAGCCCGCTCCTGTTTGGCATCTACTACTTAGAAGTCAAGGCTAATTTTCAAGGTGTCTAGCTCACCAAGTTTGCAAATGACTGAAAAATGGGAGCTATTATAGATTTACCACAAGATACCAGCATATTGCAAGAGCATTTAACACAGGAAAGTTACTTGTGCCAAAACCATGGCCTGAAACTCATTACCAAAATGCATTATAATGCCCTTTGGGGAACTGTCAACCCAAGTTAATTACTCCATTGATAACCAACACTTCTAAGAGTTAACCCAATATTAAGAGATTTAGAAAGATATGTAGACAGCACTCTGGCCTTTGACAAGCATGTAGGTAAGGTAGTAAGAAAATCATTCTATGTTGACCAACTTATATGAAAGGGTATGGCATCCTGGTCCAAGGAAGTTATAGTACCACTATACTCGGCCCTTATCAGACCTGTCTTTGAAAACAATACCCCTTTTGTCATGTATCTAACTAGATACATGTAACAACTGGAATACACAAAGGTTTCTCACCAGGATAATTCAGAGCATGAATACCTTGTCCTACACTGATCGCCTAAAGGCTGTGTTTCTGTATTCAGTTTCCTACATGCTGCTGAGAAGGAGTCTTTGCCTGGCTTACAGGGCTTCCTCAGAAACATGTGCAAAACAAAGAGCACCAGAAAAACTAGGTCCAGGGATCTGAACTTCACTTGTGACATAAACATAATGTGCTGGAGAGACAGATATATGTCTCAAAGGATCCCTGCACTATGGAATAGTCTCCCCATCCATGTAAAACAGAGTTAATCCCTGACCCTATTCAATCAAAAACTTGACAACTGGATGGGAAATCATAAATTTACCCCCGGTCTGGGCCCCATGTTCCTTATGGACAGAGGCCATCAATAAGAAAAGTATAAGAACCTCACAAACACAAATCCTTTGTTGCTGCCCTATTAACATGCCTCCCTCTTTTTAATTTCTTCAAGTCTTTTGAGTTTCTAATACCATGACAGGAATGGACCCCATTCCTAAGTCAAAGTATGATTAAAGTTCATGAAATTAGTATTGTTTCAATCTTTGTTAGCCAGAAGTGCTCTTCGCAGCACCTGCATTGTGCCCAGTAATGACTCCTTCTGCAATTCATATGGAGTTACATGTATTGGTAACATATCTAAGTATGATTGTAAATTTTTTTTTATTGGGCCTGTTGCACCTACAACTACTGGAACTATGGGTGTATCATTCTTCTACATTGCCCTAGTTTCTGCCTGCAAATACTGGTAGTTTATGACTTTGTGCTTCTTTGTATGTAAGATACTCTAGTCACTGGGTGTAGCAATTTCAATGATGAATGCTATTTTTGTCTTCTTTTCATGGACTGCTATATCTGGTTTTCTCATATCTATTTTTAACTGTTTTTAATGGATGATCCCATGTGATATAAACTTCACCATTTTCTATGATGCTTTGTGGCTCATGTTTCCAGTGTTTTTCAGCTACAATATTATAATGTTTGCACAATCTGCAATGCAACAATCTTGGCACAGTTTTATGCCTTTCAGTATACAGTTCTTCTGCCATTAGTATATCACAACCAGCAACAAGATGTGCAACTGTTTCCAATTCTGTTTTACAAAACCTATATTTGTCTGTTTCTCCCACATGTTCAATGGGCTTTGTAAACTAACATATACATTGTCCACTATCTTGGACTGCCAATATTAACCTTTCATCATCTGGTTTAAATTCACCCCTCCTTAACCATTCCTTCATTCAATCCTGATCAACATGATGTTGTTCCAAGAGTTTTTTATACTTGCAACTATATTTATGCATTTTCTACATTTCCTGCCTTCTCATCTGATGCTTCACCTTATATTCATTCTTTCTTTTGTTGTTTGGTGCATTCGGTTGCTGCCTGATATTTATCTACTTCTGGTTTGAGTTCCATTCCCGCTTCTGCTAAACTAAGCAAGGAAGTCATCTTAGACTTATTCCCTTCGTGTTTCAAAACTTTCACCACATTTGGGTCTTGTGAGGTCAGTAGATATGTATGCAGTCCCACGACTACAGACCTGTGCATGTAATCAGTTTCAAGGAGACCCATACCTTCTTCAGAATGGTGAATATATAATCTTGGCATGCGCTGATTTTTATAAATTATTTGATGAGCATGAAGCATCCTTCTTCCTGTCCAACCTATCCAACACTTTTGGGGTCAGTCAGTCACTCCAAAACTGTAAGTTAGGACAGGAAGAGCAAATTGGTTTATAGCTTGGACTTTGTTCCTAGATGTTAGAGCTGTTGTCAGTATTAAAGTCTTCTAAAATATTCCTTACTAAGTCTTATTTGCATTTGTTCATGTTTTATTGTTGATCCTTCATCAATTCCCAAATATTTATACACTCTCTCTTGCTCTAGTTATTTTACATCATGTTCCTGTCTGAAACTGATATTTTCTTGATGGTGCAGCTTTCTTGCATTAAAGGTTGCTTTTGCACATTTATCATAGACCAAGTGACATTCTTATATCATCTGAAAAAGTTTTGACGACTTGCAGTTGTGGTTTCAGTTCCTCATCTGATCAACTATACAGTTTTAAATCATCTACAAAAAGAAGATGAGAAGTCTTTACACTGTTGTTTTCTGGGAGCCAAACTACAGCCATGACATAATCTGTTAAGCAGACAACTTAATGGGTTAAGGGAAGGCAAAATAGCAGCGATGACAGAGAGTCACCCTGGAATATCCCCATTTGAATTGTTATCCCTGGAATAATAATTTGCCCTTTATCATGTCTTAACTGCAAAGTGGTTTGCCACCAGTGTTTCATGGTAGCTGTGATGTAATCAATCAGTGTAGGGTGTATCTTATACATTTTTAAGCTCTCTTATCCATGAATGTGGGATTATATCCATGAATGCTTTTTTATATATTCTATTCCTTTTGTTCTCTCGCCATGGCTGAGTTTTCTTCTAGATGACTATAAACTCTGTCGGCATCATTTCCAGTGTATAGTTTATACGTCGTCAGAAGGCATGTTATTGGTCTATAGTTTTTAGGATCGCTTGCAGGTTTGCTCTGAAGTAGGAGTATTGTTTTTCCTATTGTTTCGGCTGGTGTCTGTTCTGGGTGCTCATATAAATAGTTCTTATTCATGGCTAAATCTTCATGTAAGGATGTTAATAGTTTTAGTCAGAATGTAGATACTGCATCTGGGCCTGGGGTTTTCCAATTAGCAGCTTTTCTTAACCGTGTTTCAATCTCTCTAGCTGTTACTTCACCCCATTTCATAGCCTGTACATTTGAACTTCTTATTCTTTCTTTTACTTCTTCTATCCATTTAGCATCTTTGCTATGTTCCACAGGATCTTCATTATATATTTCTTCAAAATGTAGCTATTTCTTCTTTTTTTGGTGGTGTTTCAATTCCTTTTGCCTTGTTTCCCAGTTTTCTATAAAAACTTTTCTTTTATATTTATCTGCATATCTTCTAAGCTTTTCTGCCTGCGCTGATATTTTTAGTTTACTATTTGTGATAGTGCACGATAGATCCTGATCTGTTCTGATACTGCGCATTGCTTTTGTTATGTCTATCTTTCTGAGTATTTTTCTTGATCTGTTCCCTCTTTTATACTCTAACAGTGACACTTATTGCCTTATTTGCTTTATAGTTTTCTCTATTCAATACTTCCATGATAGCATTTGATTTTTCCCCTTCCTTTACCTTACTACCCAATGTTTTTGTGGTAAGAATTTATCTGTTATTAATTTAGCTGAACAATAATATATCCTATTTACTTCTGTTATGTCAGATGAATCTCTATGAACAGTCATAATTGCTGTGTTCATTTGTTTTATCAAACTTCTAACTTTTTGTGTTTTATTGACTTTTTGTAGTCTATTTCGTTCATTGATCTTAATATGTCTGTCCTTTTCTATTAAATCAAGAAACTCTTCTCTTAGATCATTTTCTTCTAAACTGAGCGCGCATTCTTTCTTCTCCATTTCCTGCAGGCATTCTATAGAAAGTTCAAGAGCATCTTCCTGTGCCACATTCTCTTCCTTTCATCTCATGTCATCCATTGCTCTTTCATATGGGAGATCACTGGCCTATCACTCCACAGTATTGACTGAGTCAGAGCTCCCACAGTTTCCTGTTCCTTCTCCTGCTGTTCAACTCCAACTGAACGTTTGTACTGGTTTCCTATAAAAGACTCCAAAGTATCTTCATATGGGAACTGATCAGATGTTTCCTGCTCCAATGATCATGCCCCCATCCCCCATATAGACACCCATGGTACTTGAGACCCAAATGGTTTGGGGTATACGGCTAGACTTGTAAGGGCCCTAGTGGTCATTAGCCTAGTAACAACCGATGAAGTAGGCAACAAATGGGGAAGACACTGTAGAAACACACTTGAAAAGAGAGAGAAGTTAATTTTATTTATTTTCACTTTGGTGACTGGGTTACTCCTACAAGGCCAGTGATCGCTTTTTATGTGAGCTTTAACAATTGGCTTAATGTCTGGTGTCATTCAAAGGGGATCCAGTGTCTGTCTGCCTGGGATGACATGCTTGACAAGCCACGCTGCTTCGCAAGGGACGGCTTGCACCTGTCACCCCTGGGATTCCGGATATTGGCTAAGGCTCTTGCCACCCCCATAGTGCCTTTTTTAGGCAAGGCTCAAATTCTAAACCTACCACCCTAGAAAACAAAAATGGGAAGAAATTGAGGGTAATGCTGCTCAATGCCAGAAGTCTAAATCTCAAAATGCACGCACTCGAGGCCCTTCTCAGTATGGAGAACATCGATGTCTGTGCTGTAACTGAAACCTGGTTCAAGGCTCCTGAGAGCACCCGGCACTATTAGGTTTTACCTCATATCATGCGTTCGGCCCCAAAACCCGGACCACTCCACAAAAGGAGGGTGTATCCATATTCATAAAGGATACTCACACCTCCAGGTTGGTGGCAATGCATGAAGCTTCGAAACCATCCAGGTGCAACTAACAATAGGCAAAACTGCTCTACAAATTGTAGCATGCTACAGGCCACCCTCTCAAACTCAGGAACCCCACACAGCCTTCCTGAAGACACTGGAGGGTATAAATGTATCTCCAAACACCATCATATTGGGTGACTTCAACTACCGAATATAGACTGGGAACATTACTCAAGCCCTAACTTTCTAGCCCAACGGTTCCTGGAGTTCATAAATTCAAATGCCATGGAACAGCTAGTCACTGTTCCCACGAGAGGAGAAAATATACTAGATCTCATTGTCACAAACATGGGGACAAAATGCTCCACACCGGAAGTATATCCCTCATTGGTGAGATCTGATCATAAACTAATCTCACTGGAAATCCACATCCCGCCCCCACCCCAAACAAAAAGACCATAGTGAAGAACTTCTCTAAAGCAAACTTCACACTACTCAAGACTGGTGTGGTATCCTTCAAGGCCCCTGAGTCAGAGGAAACCACAACCCAAGCTGCGGAAGCCCTTACAAATGCCTTCTATGAACACCTCCAGGACTGCATGGATCAGGCAATCCCAAATAAAACCAAGACTCTTTCCACAAAGGGCAAACTTCCAGTCTGGTGGACCCCAGCCATTAACAAACTTTACAATAAGAGGAGAAAGCTATTACATGATAGAACAAAATCCATAAAAGGGAAGTCACCCCTGATCATTATTAGTAAAAAATACGAGCACTCATAAAATCAACTAAGGCCAATTTTGAGAGAAAAATTGCCATGGATTCAAAGGACAATCATAAGGCCTTTTTCAGCTATGTTAGGAACCTGGGTGGAAACTCACAGATATGCTCAGAATTAGTCCAAAATGATACAAAAATCACTGAACCCACAGACATTGCCAACATACTGGCAGACAGGTTCAGTGCAAACTTCACCCCTCTCCCCTAAAGGAGAGATAACTATCCCAGCCGAGTGTAGCCTCCCGGACATCTCAAATGCGCAGGTGAAAGCTGCTCTCTCTAAAGCTAAAAACACAGCATCAATGGGACGGATGGTGTCCCCGGCTGTGTGCTACACGAGCTAAATGAGGAATTAAACCCGCACATAAGGCAGCTGTTTAATCTCAGCCTTACCACAGGATACGTGCCCAAGGAGTGGCATACGGCAACTGTGGTCCCACTCCACAAAGGTGGCGCCTCACGGACCCTGGTAATTACCGCCCCATAAGCTTAACAAGTCTAGTCTGCAAAGCTATGGAGAGGATCATAATGGAGCTCATAAACAAAGATATAGGGGACTTGCAGACATTGGACCCGACCCAGTTTGGCTTTGTCAAGGGAAGATCATGCCTTTTGAACTTGGTCGACTTCTTGAAATAGTCACCAAGGCCATTGATGAGGAAAGGCAGTCCATACAGCCTACCTTGACCTTGCAAAGGCTTTCGACACAATACCCCACTCGGGTATTGTAGAAAAACTACCAGCTTAAATGTAAACCCATATGTCACAAGATGGGTTGCAAACTGGCTTAAGGACAGAACCCACAGGGTTAGAGTTGCTGGCGCTGTGTCAGACTCCAAGCCGGTCACAAGTGGTGTCCCACAGGGCTCGGTCCTTGGCCCCTATTGTTTGGCATCTACTTCTCAGAAGTACAGGCCAACATGGGAGGACTTTGGCTGACAAAGTTTGCAGATGACTGCAAACTGGGCGCCATAGTGGAAAGTGCATCGGACACTGATATCCTTCAGAAGGGACTCACGGAAACAGATAGCTGGTGCCAGAGCCATGGCCTGAAGTTAAACGCCAAAAATGTATAGTCATACCCTTCGGGAAAAACAAGGTAACCCCAAGCTACCATATAGGTGGCAATCCACTAAGCACAGAAGAGGTTATCAGGGACCTGGGGACCCAGGTTGACAGTGGCCTTTCTTTTGACACTCACATTGCTAAAGTGGTTAGAAAGACCTTCTACATTGCCCACCTGATCATGAAGGGATTCACATCCAGATCTAGTGAGGTCATTGTTCCCTGTACTCTTCACTTATCAGACCAATGATCGAGTACAATGCCCCATTCGGGATGTATCTCACCCGACATCTGCAGCAATTGGAGAGACCCCAAAAGTTCCTCACCAAAAGGATAAAGGGACTCCAAAATCTGTCATATGCTGCCAGATTGAAGAAACTCCAGCTCTATTCAGTCGCATACCGTCTGCTCAGAGGTGACATGTGCCTGACATACAAGGCCATGTCCAACCCGAATTAATGGACATGCTCCACCTCAAAAATCCAAATCCACCAAAACCACTAGAGCAAGCGACTTAAACCTTAGCACGGATATAAATAGGACGTGCTGGAGGGATAGATTTATCACTCAGAGACTCCCTATGCTGTGGAATAAAATCCCGGTCCATGTGAGGCAGAGCACCTCGCTGACTCTGTTCAAGAGAAATCTAGACCTGTGGATGGGAGATCGTAGGTTTACCCCGGGAATCATCTCTGGGTCACTGCTGGACAGAGGCACAACAAACTAATGGGCACAGTATTTTTTCATATAAGGGGTGGCGTAAGCCACAATAATTTGGGCTAGGCTTATAAATGCCTTAGGGCAGATAGCCTAGTATAAACCTATGAACCTATGAACCTATGAACATGTGGTATTCATACTGACTAGGGGAAATTTGTCCATGGTACCAGAGAACTTCCCCATCTCTTTTTGATAAGTGTCATGGAATCTTTTACCTCCACTTGAGCTACCACCAACTGAGGTTTAATGTTTCATTCAAAGGATGAAATAATAATAATAATACATTGTACAGGAATAAAAACAAATGAACTGCATGGTCTTCTTACAAATTTTGGGTACATATTATCAAGTACAGCATGGCTGTAACTAGGTACAATCTGTAATCATCAATTAACCTGAGAAGTTGACATTTGTGAAGAATCCAAGGACATTCTCAGCTGTATGAAAAGGTATAGCTGAGGTTATTACCTGCTATAGAAATGGGTTGCAAAGTATTGGACAAAAACTGCAACTATCTGCTGGTGGCCTGGAACACAGACAATTGGATCTATTTACTGTGAAACAACAGGCATTTTTTGCCATGCTGTTGACTTCCCACCAGAAGTCCCTTGAGTTGGATGACCAACAGAAAAAGCTGTGTTCACTTTAAGAATTTTGATTTTGCTTTATTTGTAAGCATTTTACATTAGTTCACAGAAATAAGCAATACTGGTCATGGATACCTTTCAGTAACTTACTCTTATACTTAGCCAGACTGCTTTCTTAAACTCAGCCTCACTTCAGGGGCTGGGTTACCACTGACACTTTACTTTTTCCTGGAAATGTTGGTAGAATTAGTTCAGGCTATGTGCAGGGACTCCTTCAGAGTCATAGAATGGTTCCCAGTGTGAGTGAGTTGTGGAGCAGGGTTCAGCTTTGAACCCATTCCTGTTCATACTGGTGACAGACTACATCAGCAAACAGGTTGAAGGGGACAGATCATGTGGCACAACAAGCAAATTCTGATCAGCAGCTTCAGCAAATGATAGGAGACTAGAATGCAAAACTGAGGGCATGTGTGATGAAACTTAGTACATGCAAGATGAGACAATGGCCATGGCAAAAATGAGGAAAATCAGAAGAATCTGAAAACAGAGGGGAGGAAGTATAGCTGAACAGTGTGCTTGAGGAGAAGGGAAGTCTAAATGAACAGGTCAAAGCTAGAATCAGAGATGGTGCAGCCAGCTGGTACAAAGTGTCAGGGGTAGTGTGTGACTGAAGAATACCAACAAAGCTGAGAAGTAAGGCATATTAAACAGTGGTGTCAGTAGTGCTTCTGTGTGGCACAGAAACCTGAGCAGTGCAGGCAGGACAGCTGAGTAAGCCTGAGGTGAAGGAGATAAAGTGCCTAAATGAGTAGTAGGATGTACACTGTGAGATGGATGAGGACATCAATCCAGAAGCCAAAGTAACCCCAATTGGAAGATTAAGGAAAACAGGTTATGGTAATTTGGTCATATGTGCAGGAAAGCAGAAAATGATTTGGTAAAGCAGATTTAGGAGAGCCAGGAAGCAGGGAAGAGGAGATGTGGACATCCAGATAAGAGTTACATGGATTTCATTAGAGAAGAAATATGGCAAGTGGGCATGACTGTTGAAGAGGGTGGAAAAGTAGCTCTGAATCATGAGAAGTGGTGACAACTGATGCAACACTCTGACACCATGTAAAAATGGGGCCAGTAATGTTGATTATGATGAGTACCTATCCAGCAGCGGTAAGAAGATGTTCAAACTGTGATGATAAGAGCTAAGGTTTAGTGTTCTGAATATTCTATCAGAAATCTATGTAGATAACTGTTTATCTTATAAGCATTACCTTTTGGAATAGTAGATTAAGTGCAGTGTTTTTTTTTTTTTGTTTTGTTTTTGTTTTTAGGATTGCTGCTGCAGAACCAATCAAGGGCAAAGCACTTACCAGAAGCAGGATTTGATCATATGGGTTTTGATACTAGTTGTGTGAAGCCATGCTCACTTAATGTAGCATGCAGCAAGAAGATATTCTTAGCTTTAAAGTTCAGTTTGAAATGTATCTTTATTACTGAATTTTTATGTAGAAGGTCATTAATATAAGACATGATGACTTTACCGATAGCTGACTTCAAACTGGGAGCTGGGAGGTAAAGAGGTGCTATTTATAAGTTAAATGATTACACCAATTGATATTCTCAGACAAACCAGTTTGGTTCATGCTCAGAGAGGTTAGGATTCATAGAAACAAGCGTACACTTAATGTTGTGTTAGACCACTAGTGGTACTTCCACACCACTCCTTTTTCCCTGCCTCTAGCTTTGGTAAAGTGTGTAAACATTTAGGATTAACTGTGGAAAGATGCCAGCTGTCTTGAGCCAGGATTCAGCTACTGCATTTATGTTTTGATTTTGCAAGTAAAGCTATGCCTCTTGAAGGGGCTGGAAAAGTGACAGTAGAGATAAGACTAGAAATATTGCAAATTCATAGTGGGGTGGTAATGGGATGGCCACTTCTATGAGAAAACACCTCTGGACCATCAGAAGCAATCAGCTATGTAGTAACTTGTTCAGTAAAGGAAGGGGCATACATTACTATCAATGTAGACTGGTTGGTGACTAAGTAATTCAAGTGAGAAGAACAATAAAAGCATAGCTAGCACCAGCTACCATAGGCATTGCTACATCCTCAGAGTTAGAGAATGCAACATTATGTAAAAAGTATACACAGGTAGGACCTGCAAGGTAAAAACATCAGCACTTATACCACCAAGATGTCTGTATAAACAATGTGGCAGCATTCAAGTGCTGCAAGCTCACAACTTATATTAATGAAACATTTGTAAACACAGTCAGCATTCATGTCCTGTCCCTTTCTGCATTGTCTGTTAATTTCCCCATCCCTGGTATTCCCTGCTGAGGGCAAGAGCTGACCTGGGAAGGCCATCATACAGTCAGCTTCAGTGGTAATTTGTGCCTTGCCGGCATCTCAGCAATGAGGGTGTATTTATGTAGGCCTGACGCTTTCCCTGGGTGGGAAATGGATGACCCACATCACTTCGGGAACCACAGTGCCCTCCCTGATGTGGGTAGATGTTTCCATGCATTCAGAGTAAGAGCTATTACCAAAGTGGCTTTATAGCTAAATGCCTGCATCCAGAACTGCCTCTAGTATTGCCAACCATCATCTGAGAGATTGCAGACTTGGTGGCCATGAACCATTCTCTTTCTGCCAGGGTGGGCATCCCATCTTTCTCTGCCATCTCCATCAAGCACCCTAGTCACTATTGATCTCTGGTCACCAGGGCCATAGTCAGGCCTTTGTCCCTCTAGACTACTGGAGACATCTGTACTAATACTTGCAAGGGAATATTCAAGCATTTTGAGCTTTCAGTACTGCAGACCACAAAATAAGAAACAACTTTAGACAAGTGCAATGCAAGTGCTAGACAAATGAAATGAGACAATTTCATTAATAGCAGCCTTATATTTTGCTTAACTCCCACAGCAAAACCCACTGCTATATTTTCTTCTTCCTCTGACTCCCTTCTTTTCCAGTTAAACATCTCGTTCTTCCCATTTCTGCCTTCTTCAAATACTAACGATTGTACTTCGCACCGTCCTACTTTGCCATTACTTTTCCTTTGGTTCATCTTATGATGTGCATGACTGTACATAGAGATATAACATCATCACTGTGTTGTTATGCCTCCTATTGTTTATGTATTTATTCACTTTGATGTTTGAATCTCAAGTGATCTAAGTATATATTTTTGAGTTGATTTGATTTAGGTTGATATATTTAACATGTATGTACGTTTGATATGATACTGTGACAACATTACTGCAGTGTTTTCTTTTGTTGTTGCTGTATTTGCTCTATCACTTTAATGTCATGTTTTCTTTTGTTGCATGTCATTATTGGGTTCAGGCACCTAGGCAGTGAGACATTTTCCTGTGGTACTTTTGACTGGGGACACATGGCTGAAATGACATTCAGCTGCAGAGAAATATGGCCGTTGTGAATTCCCTGTGGAGAAAGAGAAGAATGGGGTGCTATGCCCACAATTTCAATAACCAAATGCACAGGAGGAAAATAATGTTCATGCCCCCCCAAGGTAACATGAGATAGCAGACAGTATGGCAGGCATCAGCAGCAGGCTGGCCAGTGGGCATGTCAGTGGCACTAAAAAATGAAGTGCACAATGGGCAATGCCCTAATAATAGGTGTGTGTGGATCTCTGCTCCCTTCACAGTGTCTAGGGAACATTACCTAAAATACATACTGGCACAGACATGTAACTACAGTAGCATGCAAGATTTCGTCCATGCTATAACACACTCTACATGTTGTAGTTACATAAGCATGTAATGTACACTGAACAAAACACTCTTTATGTCTTTTGCCACCCTCCCCCCATGCACAAGGTTATTAAAGCTGTGGGCATGGTAGTGTGTGCTTCTCTTTCCCCACAGAGAATTTACAACAGCCATATTTCTCTGCAACTGAATGTCACTTCAGCCACATGTTCTTAATCAAATGTACCACAAGGAAATGTCTCACTGCCTAGGCACCTGAACCCGTCAAAATTCCCTGAGCTGAGCCTGAAAATGGTACATGTAGATTAGTGCTCAACTCCAGTAAACAGATATATGCATAATATATAAATCAAATGTCATTAAATAAAACAAGTAAATAATTACTACTCATCTATCTTGAACAATATAGTTTAACCAAGTAAACAAGTGATTGATTTGAAAGATGTCTAGGCACTAAAAATCACTCTGTCCACTGGAATGACAGCATCTTTTCCAAAACCCATCAAAATTGGAGCCCCACATCATTCAATTCTAATACATTTACTATTCTTCATATCTATAAATAGTATGCCTACATAATGCATTCAAGAAAAAACTAATTTAGTATTCAGAGAAATTAATGATATTCTGTTCCTTCAAAACCACCCCTGATGTCTTTACTCAAGTCGAGATTACTTTCAGTCAGATCAAACACAGACTGAACTATCTGACTTTCATCAAAACACTACAAAAAAACAAAGCAATTCTGCTTTTACAAGAAAACATATTGTCTGATTCTTTGTCCAGCATAATTTTTTATCAAAAGATAAATGTTTGCTTGAGAAAGACAGTATCACCACTAAGTGTCTTGCTTGATCTTGACTTAAACTTTGGCCACTAGAGCAGTAAGGTAGTGCTTATAGCAAATCATAAAGTGAACATTTTATATATGATAAGGCAATTTCTATCTCATAAATTCATCACAACAGTTCAAACATATTATTATTCGGTCTATTACCTCAGTACAATTCCAAATGGTTCTCGCCATCCTTTCTAGGGCAGGGAGATGTTTGTCACTTTGTTCATAATCAGGTGATATTCCCCATTTTGCATCTTGAGGTCAGAACTGCTACTTCTTACCCAACATCCTCAGTCAAAAAAAAAACATCATGGTAACCCAGCCTCCTCTAGAGGGTTATCAAAATTATCAGGCAAATCCATTCCAGAGGCAAGTTCTTATGTGCACTAAAGCAACATTTTATTATGTGAATGGAGTGTATCTGTGTAAATAGTGTAGCTTAAACCCCCACTTTCACTAGTGTTTATACTTGTCCTCTTGCTTCCTTCCCATTAATTCCCATAATTCTCTGCAGCCCTTTTTTGTTTAGGTACTGTTCAACTTTTGTTAATATATTTCATTATGAGTCTTAGTTCAGTAGTTGAATAAATTTTAGTATAATTACTTATGGATTATATTTAATAACTTAGTTATTATTTGATGTAATTAATTTTAAAAAGATATAATAACTTGTAGTGTGAACAATTTTATGTGGAAGGGGAGTTTTAAATGGAGGTCATTTTTTTGTATCACATGACTGATGATTTACTTATCTAAACTATGGACTTGAATGTATTTTTTTATTTGAGGAAGTCTCCCTATTAGGAGAGACGAAAAGCGCTTAATAAAACAGTTTTTTAGTTACCAACAGAGTGGTTTCCCAGCATATTCATTCAGTTTGTGTATTATCGGCTTTTTGGTTTATACATCTGTAATTCTGCCATAATTTATAGAGCTATTCTCTCTCTCTGGGCATCCTCCGAAAATAGGCAGTGTTCTCCTGGTCATCACAAACAAATTTTACCTCTATCTCCTCACTCTAAAAGTTATTTTGTTGATTCTAGCCTTACTGTGAATGACAGTATATATGGAACAATCATTCAATTGGCCTTAAACCAGATGCTTGAAAACCATACTGTTAAACGTGTGCCAAAAATATTTTCATTCTATGGTTGTATAATTGTGGTATCACTTGAATGTGTAATACTCAAATGCCTCACCCCATTTGTACAATAATCCATTGTTTCTCCATTAGATACTGTTAGTTTATTCTTTTATCACTGACACCTTACTGACTTAGTCATATTTATGTTTGTCTGTTAGGTTTTAATGCTCACACATTGCATTATTATACTTAATGTGTATTTAACCACTGTTATCTTTGTATGTTATTTTTTCCTTTTTTGTCATTGTTACATTTGTAATGTCATCATATATATACTATGTTCTGTCTGTAGTAATTATCTTTTGGAGTTTTTCTCATCTCAGAACTGCAATGAAAATGTGCTTTGCTCAGTTGAGCACTCAAAAAACACCACACAGGAAAGCTTCACCACACAGACCATAGGACTTCAAAGTTTTATTCTGGTCCCTCGGCCTTTCGCCTTCTTAGAATAAATTACACGTCAGACTTGGTCCAATTTATACACCCAGTGCTCCCATTAAACAATTAAACAATTAAGTGTTAAACATTAAGTATTAAAGTTACCCCAACTGCCAACAATTTATTACCAAAAGTTTTAAACAAAACATTTTATTAAAAAAGTTTTTTTTTTATTTTTAACCACTAAAAAAACATGACTTCAATATATTTGCACCAATTATGCATATATATGACATATATACCTCTATACACACATACACACACACACACACACATATATATATATATATATATATATATATATATATATATATATATATATGCACACATACACATAAATCCATAAATACATCCCTACAAGGTCAAATTAGCATCCAAATTCATTCTCTTGGGATATAGTGTCCTATAATTTAATATAATTGTACATTCCAATTTATTCAACTCTTCTTTAAAGCTACCTCCTCTACTCAAATGTGGTCGGGCTGATACACTAAAAAAGAAGCTGTTCCCCAACCCTCCATGTGCAGATAAAAAGTGACTTGCTACAGGGCTGTTTATATTTTTTCTCCTAATATCCCCCAAATGTTCCATTATTCTGAACTTCACCTTCCTCTTAGTTTGTCCAATATGCCATTTTGTTTTTGGACATCCACATCCAATTATATAAACAATCCCTTGAGAATTACAATCAAAAAACTCCGTGGCTCTGTAATTCCTACCATTAATTTTATGGTCAGTTAAATTTCTGATCAGATGCATACAGAACAATTTCTGCAAGCACGTGTCCCCACTCTGTCCCCTCTATTTGCAATCATCCCATCCCCATTCAGCAATTCCTTCAAACTGCTGTACCTTCCGTATCAATTTAGTATTCATACTCAATGAATGTAAATAAATACATACATGCATGTACATATTCAGATTCCAGTAAGTATGCAAATAATTGTAAATTTGTAGATCCTCCACTGAGACTGAGGAAATATAATTGAGTGGCAATTGGCTTATTGTTTTCTCTCTGAGGGAGAGGATAGGACTTTCATCATTAAACTAGGCTCTGGTGGAGCTAAGGCCTGCATGGAAGCAGTACGGTTAGGTCTTTATTGCACACTCAGGCACATAGTCATCTGAAAAGTAGGGCATAATGGAAAATTCATAAGTTCCAGCAGTGTAACAACAACTTGGGTCACCAGCTGTCACCTTAGCACAAGTAATGGGGACTGGATTGTCATAGGCAGTTGGGAATATTAGATGGTTGCAGGAAGCTGGGCATTGAGAATGAGTCTTCAGACTTGAAAGCTTTGCTGCTGGACATTAAATTGTTTTATTCTGGCCTTCTAGATTCCGAGTTTTGTGCTGTGGACTTGTTATTGTTTTACTTGGGAATCCACTTAGTTACTGGGAGAAGTTATTGTTGTTTGAAATATTTAATATAATATAATTGTTGTAGCAGTTAATTCAAGACAAGACACCTTGTATACACAACAAGATTGTTTCCCTTGGGTTACGTTGCTACAGCTTTCCAAATGGAACAGTGAAAGATTGTCAGATTTACAATAAACTATGTTATATTTACAATAAAGCTGGAATCAAAAATTTAAAAGTCCTTGTTAATCATAATTGAAGTAAACTGGAAATATTTAAAATTGGAAATTTGGTCATTGCATTCTGGTATACAGAGACACCCATTTATCAACATTGTTAAATATTTATGGGATGGAATTTCTGTAAAAATCATTAGATATATTGCTACTGTTATTTCTAGAAAGAAGAAGAAATTATGTCAGGACTTGCAGCAATATAAAAACCAACAGGCTTATGTTCTCAAAACTAAGGGAAACGTTCATAATGCTTTCTCTTACAGGCAAACTATAACCGATACTGATATGATCAGTCAAGCTGTTTCTTCCTTAGATAAATTTCCCTTGCCCGTTGTAGAAAGTAATAACATTGTTTCTAGTCCTAATACTGATAGTGGAGATGCTCCAACTAACAACGTTGTTTTAAATCAGACTGCTATGAATGATTTTTTTGTTCACAGACAGAGGAAACATTTGAGAGAACAGCAGAGCAATGAGAGGCTGAGCAAGAGGGCGAGGACAGAACAGGGGCAGGAAGTGATGTTAGATTATCATTATTTAGACTGTAACATATACTTTTCTATTTTCAGCTTTTCTGACAGCAATCTGAGTCTTCTAAAAATGGATTCTCCTTTTTACCTGCAGAAAAAGCAAATTTATCTAACAGTTTGCTTGATTTCAGGTTGTTTCTAAAGAAGATAAACCTTAAATACATTTTGAATGACATTTCTAGTACTGGTTTAAATGAAATGAATTTATTAAAGAAGAATAGTATTTACAATCCCACACTGCACATTACCTTTAATATCTCTTTGGAAGTATCTGATCACAATATTAGAGATTTATTGTCACAAAAGAACACCTTTAAATGGCACAATTTGTTTAAATCAGAAGCAGGAGCTCTTACTGAACTTGAGAATAACCATCAGGTTAGAATAATAAAGCCAGTGAGGGTACTATTGTTATAGTAATGGAACAAGTGACCTATGTGTCTAAAATGGAAATTTCTTTAAAGGACAGAGTGTTTTATCAAGAAATACTTTTATATGAAGTATATACGAAGCTCAACTTAATTTATGATTTTCTGTTTAAATTGTTACAAAAAATTATATTACTTTAAATGAATACAACTTTATGTTAGTAGAATAGCCTAGTTTGGGAAAACTTTTTCTATTTCCAAGATACATAAAGATCAACATATCCACCATTCATAGGTTCACAGGTTCATAGGTAGGTACTAGGCTATCTGCCCAAAGGCATTTATAAGCCTAGCCAGAATGTGTTGGCTTTCACCGCCCCCTTAGATTAGTTCCCTGTGCCTCTGTCCAGCAGAGCCACTGAAGTGATCCCTGGGGTAAACTTTCTGTTTCCCATCCACTCGTCAAGGTTTCTCTTGAAGAGTGTTAGTGAGGAGCTCTGCCTAATGTAGATTAGAATCTTGTTCCAAAGCATGGGAAGTCTCTGGGACAGGAATCTATTTATTGTTGTGGTGAGGTTTAGATCCCTAGAGCGTGTGGCTCGAGGGGATATGGTTTTCATTAGGTGGAGCATGTCCATCAATTTTGGGTTGGACATGGCCTTGTATGTCAGGCAGAGATCACCTCTGAGTAGGCGGTATGCAACCGAGTACAGCTGGAGTTTCTTCAGTCGAGCTGCATAGGGCATCTGTTTGAGCCAGTGATCCTCTTGGTGAAGTACTTCTGTGGTCTTTCCAGCTGTTGCAGGTGTCTTGTAAGGTACATCCCAAATGGGGCGTTGTACTCTATGATGGGTCTGATGAGTGATGAGTAGAGGGGCACAATGACCTCTTTTGATCTGGATGCTAACCCTTTTGTGATTAGGTGGGCCACACAGAAGGATTTTCTAACCACTTTGGTAATGTGATTATCAAAGGAGAGCTTACTATCTACTTGGGTCGCCAGATCCCTTATTATGTCTTCCATATTTAGGGGAATACCACCTATGTGGTAGTTTGTGGGTACTTTTTTTTTCCAAAGGGGATGACTATATACTTTTTGACATTTAGCTTGAGGCCATGATTTTGACACCAGGTATCTATCTCAGTGAGACCCTTTTGGAGGATGTCTGTGTCAGCCCGTGAGTCAATTATAGCCCCTAGTTTGCAGTTGTCTGCGAACTTGGTCAGCCATAGTCCTCCTGTGCTTTCCTGTACCTCTGAGAAGTATATGTCGAACAGGAGGGGTCCTAGGACTGAGCCCTGGGGAAGGCCACTTGTAACGGGTTTACAGTTGGACCTAGCACCCACAACTCTTACCATGTGGGTTCTGTCCATGAGCTAGTTGGCGACCTATCTTGTGACATAGGGGTTTATGTTCAGGCTGGTGAGCTTGTCTATAACACCAGAATGGGGAATGGTGTCAAAGGCCTTTGCAAGGTCTAGGTAGGCTGTGTGTACCACCTTTCCCTCATCAATAGCCTTGGTAACTGTCTCAAAGAAGTCTACCAGGTTTAGGAGGCATGACCTGCCCTTAACAAAGCTGATCTGGGTAGGGTCCAGTGTTTGGAGCTTCCCAATATCTCTGTTAATGAGTTCCATGATGATATGCTCCATAGCCTTGCAGACCAAGCTAGTCAGGCTTATAGGGTGATAGTTCCTGGGATCTGTTGTGGCTCCACCTTTGTGGAGTGGAATAACCATTGCTGTGCGCCACTCTATGGGTACATAGCCTGTGGAGAGGCTGAGTTTGAACAGTGTGTTTAGCTGAGGGGTTAGTTCATCTTTGAGCTCATGTAGGATGCAGCCTGGGACACTGACTGGTCCCATTGATGCTGTGTTTTTGGCTTTGGAGAGGGATGTTTTAACCAGAGTGTCTGTGATTTCAGGGGCTCTACATTCTTCTGGTATGGTTATGGGCCCTTTTGGGGGTGAGAGGGGGGTGAAGTTTGCACTGAACCTGTCTACCAGGATCTTGGTGATATTGGTTGGTTCAGTGTATTTTGTGCCATTCTGCACTAACTCCGAGCAGATCTGAGCATTGCCACTTAGATTCTTGACATAGCTAAAGAATGCCTTGTGGTTATCTTTGGAGTCCTTGGCAATTTTTCTTTCGAAGCTAGCCTTGGATGATTTTATGAGGGATTGTAGTTTCTTGCTGATACTGATCAGGGATGTCTTCCCTACTTGGGATTTTGCTCTTTTCTGTACTAGTTTTCTCCTTCTGTTGTATAGCATGTTTATGGCAGGGGTCCACCAGACTGGTTTCCTTTTCTTGGAGGAGTGAGTCTTGGTTTTGCTTGGGATAGCACAATCCATGCATTCTTGTAGGTAGCCATAGAATACATTAGTAAAGGATTTTGCAGCTTGGACAGCGTTATCCTTTAGCATGGGGGCTTTGAAACATTCCACATTGGTCTTAAGTAATGTGAACTTTGCTTTTGAAAAGTTTTTCATGGTGGTTTCCTTGACCGGGGGTGGGGGTGGAATGTGGATATCCAGAGTGATTTGTTTATGGTCAGATCTAACCAGCAAGGGGTTGACCTCCGGTGTGGAACACCAGTCGCCCATGTTGGTGATGACCAGGTCCAATATGTTGTCACCTCTGGTGGGAGTGTTGACCAGTTGATATATTGTTTCATCTAAAAATACAAAAACAGAAAACATATCACAGTTTATTGATTTTTGAGTTGAATCCTATAGTTCAGAAAACTAAATTTTATCTCAAGGATTCATGGTTATTTCTTAATGAACTTTTTAAGTATCAAGTTACTCAATTAGAGAATTTTTTTATTAACTTTAGACATAAAGTTATTGTATACCAACATTCCACACACAGAAGGGTTCGAGTTTACTAAACAGTTTTTTGCTAAGTATAACTTTATGGGTGCCTGAAAAATTAATACCATGTGTGATTTAATAGAAACAATACTAGAAAATAAATGTTTTCATTCAATGATAAGATATATCATCAGGAAAGAGGTGTGGTAATGGACTCCAAAATGGCCCCAGCCTACACCAACACTGTTCTTAATGTTTGAGAAATTGAATTTCATACTAAGTTGAAAGGGTTAAAAAAAACTGGACTTTATAAAAGATATATAGATGATATCTTTTTTATTTGGCAAAGCACCAAAGTGGAGCTGGATTGTTTTTTTTTTTTTTTTTTTGTTCAAACATTCAAATAGTGAAGAATTTTTAAAATGTTCTACTTCCAGTGTAGGTACCAAGGCACATTTCCTTGATGTAGAAGTATTTTTAGACAAAGATAATTTAAGATTTTAGTCTAATATTTTTTTGGAAAAGAACCTTTAGGAACAACGTTTTAGATTTCACTACTCAGCACCTTTTTTTATAAAAGCTAATGCAGTTAAGGGTCAATGTATTCATTTGTCTATGATAATTAGTGAAGATGAAGTTTTTACTAGAGAATGTTTGTTTTTGAAAAAGTTGTTTTTTGAGAGAAATTATTCAGAAAATTTGGTGGACAAGTTCATGTTAGAAATTAATGAGCTCAGATAAATCAAGTTTTTTTTCCTATATTTAGATATAGTTTTACGAATAAGCCTAGAGACAATAAAGATATGAGACTTAGTTTTCCACTTCCCATTAGTCAGGATATGTACAGTATTAAAGATGTTCTAGTCAATAACTGGTGTATAATACAAGGTAATAAGGAATTAGCCAATGTTTTAGGTGCTCCAAGTTTTTGTTATAAAAAGACTAAAACTCTTAAGTCTCTTTTTGAGCTTGGTAATAATTCCTTACCTCAGAGTTCTGAGTTATTTAAGAATGTTAAAATGGTATGTTTAAATGTGCATGTTGCACTGTTTGTAAATATATTCATGAGAGTAATAGTTTTTCATTCAAGCATTGTGATTATACAGTTACATTTCAAGGACATTTCAATTGTAACACCTCTAATGTCATTTATTTAAATTTTTGTGAATTCTGTTATGGTTCTTACATAGGTAAGACCACTGGGAAATTATCAGAATGTATTAAGGAACATTACTTAGCTATTAGGAATCTTGACTTCAAAAACATCTTAGCTAAACATAGTACAGATCGTTCTGGTTACACCACTTTTAAATTTATTGTGTTAGGACATATTTCTAATTTTAAAGGTTATGTTAATACATTCTTGGAAGTTAGAGAACTCAGATGGCAGTTATTTTTAAATGCTGACATCCTTCCAGGTTTAAATGATAATTTAAACATTGTGTGCCTTGAGATGGTGTCACTAGGAAGTGATGTAATTTTAAATTTTTTGGCAGGTTCTTTTGATTGGTGTTTAGTCTTTGAAATATGTTATCATTTGTAACATTTGCATCCTTTTCTGAAGACGTTCTAAGATTAAAATTGGAATGAAGGTGCTAATTTACATGTTTAGCTGTTGTCTTTCTCAACCATAGTCCGAGAAGTTTTGATTCTTAAGTAGTATTGATGTCATCCTTTGGCATTTTTTATTGTTTTATTCTATGTCAAGTCTGGTTATTTTCCCCAAGAGGCTACCAGCAGTTGTGAAAGACTTTCATCATTAGAGTAGGCTCTGTTGGAGCTAAGGCCTGCATGAAAGTAGTACGGTTAGGTCTTTATTGCACATTCAAGCACATAGTCAGCTGAAAACTTTTGTATGTCTGAACCAGGTTTCTTCAAATTTCTCTTTAAGCAAATGTGTATAGGAGAAAATGACCCTAAATAAAATACAGCATGCTTTTGGAATGATTTTAATCATGAGCTAGATGCTCTGTCATCATCTCCAGCTACAGAGGGACTGCAGCTGTGGTAATTCAGTTTTGTATAGGAAGTTCAGTTGGCAGAGGATCTGACTAAGCAATGAGAGTGACTGCTAAATGTAAGCTTGTCATTTTAAGGAGGGTGCAAAACATCTAGTCCTGCTTCAAGATACCACCGTGCAGCAGATGACTGGGGTTGTAGCAGAAATAGCCTGGTAGATGATACCTGTAGGCCTTCTAGGTATTGTGCAATACTACAGCTTTGGTTTAGTATTTGGAAGCACATGATTATCATCCAGCTTTGCAGGCCGTGCCTCAGCAGGGAATTCACTGGGCACTACAAGGAGCAGTTAGGGCATAGAAACACCTCAACCAGCCCATACACAACCTATTTCTGAAGGCAGGGTGGGGGAGGTAAGTATTCATGGGGAGGCAAACAGATCTAGGTGATCAGCTGGAGTGGCAGAAGGCAAAATATTATGTAGATAGTTGTGCACAATGAATACTGTTGCACAGAAAGTATTTGGATATGTTCAGCTTTAGTTTTTTTTTAAACTGGAACATGTTTATTTCTTTATTCATAAATTATTTACAGTATTCTTAAATTATTTACAGTACACAAAATTAGAAACTACAGTTTTTAAAACATGGTGAAGGCACTCAGTACAAGAGAAAATATGGGCGAGAGACAAATCATAGAAAAGCTATGAAGTATAAAATAACAGTTACAAGCCACTTGGGCAGTCAAATTTTAATGTGCACAATTCTAAGAAAATATGTTTTCTAATGAGGCTAACGGAGAAGAGAAGTGGAGAAATAAAGGCCTTAGTGCAGCAGCAGAAAGAATGCTAATGATAGGAAGAGAACTCAGACTCTTTTCATCTAGCTTAGCATTATATTAGATATAAATATATCAAAGCCAATGTTTGGGGTTCAGGCAGCAATCAGTACGCATGTTCCTTCACTAAGCAGTTACCTTAGAAAATTCTGTGATTGATTAAGGCTGACATTTATTTCCTTGTTTAATGTAGAACTGAATTGCACAATCACTGTCTGTGTTAGACATGTTTGATTTTGAAGTCAGGTCACTTTTCCCAACCCCAGAGATGTAACATGTTTTCATTTTCCTGTAACAAATTCATAACTAGTTTGAGTGATCCTTGTGAGTACCTGGCAAGGTTTGTCCTTTGTGAGCTGTATTAAAAATGGAGCTTTTTGGTCAGGAGATTTTCCCCTGACCAAATCTTAGTTAGCATAGTCTACAAGTCCAGAATGAAAAGCTTTAAGTGTTGGTCAGCTTCAAAAATTATGTTCACAACTATTCAAAGCAAGTTCCCATTCCTCCAAAGCACACCAACAGAAGCAGGCACTCACACACACAGACATAGACATGTACGTGCAAGCACACACACACACACACACACACACATTTTAGCCAACCTGGTAGACATATAGAAAAATCTGTGGAAACATAACCAGGTGGGAGCTAGTATTTGTAATGCAGTATGGGGGGTGCATATAGTAAATGAGTGGATCGGCTAAATGCGGCTGGGGTTAGGCAACATTTTGGCATGGTGTGGCTATCATTATGGCATGGTTACAGTATTTTATAAATGACTTGATGCTGCCTACATTACAGTTAAAGCAGAGTTGTATTGTACCGGTATGTGTGCATTCCGCACAAATGTTGTCAGAACTCCTGTGAATAATTTTTGTTATGCAGGTTTGAGTGGGATTTGGAAATATGAGTTTTGTCATACCCCTAGCATAACAGCTTTCAACATTGACCAAGTCTCCAACAAATACACTCAGACACACATACTCATTCACGGAGAGATACACAAACACACACACATACACACACACACACACACACACACACACACACACACACACACACACACACACACACACACACACACACACACACACACACACACACAAACACACACACACACTTATCAACTGCTGAGTAAATAAAACAACAAAATTGGCCATTGACATTTGCACTTTTCTTTTCACAGAATGTGAAATCATGGAGCAATACATATCTTCATTCTTAGATTAATTTGTTAGCCACCATCTTGTTTACTAAATGGTCTTGGCAATACATTCTTCTCATGAACTTTACTTTCTCACAAAATCCAAGTCAGAAACTTTACAGTTATATGTAGGCCATTATGCAGCATGCACTGAATTGTAATCTATTTTACCAGGATTTCCTGAAACATGGATACTTGGCTATTTATTTATTTATTTGTTTTGCTTGTTCATTTATTTATTTAGTTAGTTCTTCACATAGATAAACCTATAAGGCAGAAGTGTCTCTCTTCGTGGTGACACAAGGAAGACTTGTTCAAGTTACTTGCCTAGATTGGTAATTTACTTGTATATATGGAATAAATCAAACAGAGGAACCCGTTAAAGCCTGTTATTAACTCATAGCCTTACTCATCTGTGCCAGACTGCTACATGCCAGCATCATATATGCAAAGAAAATTCAAGAACTTGGCTATATATTTTTCTTTAAATGGAAATGTTAGACAATACCGAGTAAAAATAATAAAAAAGTATTACTTCTAATAATTGCAGTCATAAGGGAACTTCAGCTTAGACCACTGAAACATTGCCATTTCCACTACATAATACCATTGTGGAGACAAAATTTTGACATTTTATAGGAGGTTTGGAGACATATGTCATCTGGAAAACTTCAGAAAGTTTGAAGTCAAGTGATACATTATGGTATGCTTCAGTAATTCCAGAATGTTCAACAGACTGAATACCATTATACCAGCACAGTGGGGCATTGTTATTACTCTTTGCTAAGGTTGCATTTTCCTACAAAAACGAAGTTACCAAGTTTTAGTGTGGTGCAAATAAAATAGAGGATTATGATCAGGTCACACCGATTGCAACAAAGTTGTTAAATGTTCAAAATATGAATGTCAAGAAAGTCACCTTGAGACAGCAGCAAAGCAAAGCTTATAGCTTCTTAGGTTCATAGTTTTCTACTAGGCATTAGACCATTTAAGCCTTTTAAAGCCTAGCCACTGCAATACCATTGGTACACCCAGCTAAATTACTTACCCTGTCCATAAGGTATGAGGATCTAGGCCTGCAGTACATTTGTAGTTTCCCATCTGTTGTCCTGGTCAGATAGTGAGGGATGTGCCACAATTTACAGAAAGTAAGAGTTTGTTCTAGAGGGTGGGGGATTCTTTGGGAGAGATATCTGTTATACCAGCAAGTCCTGTTTTATAGATTTTGATCCCTTGATCTTGTATTTGTGTTACTACCCGTATTAATAACCAAGAAAAAGACAGTGAAAACTGAAAGAAAACTACTAACCAAGAAAATGTTTGGTTCTGAAACTATGTGGCAAATCCAAATCAACAAAAACACAACTAGCAATTGTAAAAATGTTTAATAAACTTTCATTTAGTGCTTTCATCTGTTAAAAGTAAAAACTGCAAGAAAAACCCAACCAAGCTAGAGTTTTCATTGTGTGATACCTTTAACCTCCTGTAGTGGAGGCCCATGGGATATGTGCAACTGACCCCTTAGGGACATCAAGTGTTTCAGCTACGTGACTGTTGAATGCCTATGACCTTTTGACATTTTAAGTCCCTATGGTTACATTCAGAAGCCATGTAGCTGAAGCACATGATCTCCCTAAGTCTAAACTTAGAACCATAATAAAATGCCTCCAAATGCCTTCAAAATGAAAATGTTTCTTCCCAAAAAACAGCTAAGTGATTTCACTCAAAACAAATTGATAACGGACTTTGATAAAGTTTGTTTGATAGCAAATATAGTTGTCTGGATCTATCAATAAGTGCTAGCTGTTCTAATGGTGTAGGGTATAATAATTATCAGGCCTGTAGAAATCTAAATAAGTGAGATATTGGCAAATTCCGTCTCTTTTTTTTTTTTAAACTGAAACAAAACTAGAGATGAGAATTATTTTCTAGCAGATAATCCCAGAAGATCAACCCTAATACTTCCACACCTGAAACAAACTGATTTGTTATTAGAAGTGCAAAACCAAACATATTAATTATATGAAGACTGAAAATCTATGCGGGCCAAAACTGGGTGAAGACTGATGGAAAATCATTCTCGGGCTTAGCAGAGTTGCCCAGAGAATTCTCCCATGAAACCTAGCTGGAAACATTGCAGTTGAATAACTTGTAGTAGGAGAATGCTCACGTTTAAGTGATTTTAACTGCCTTAGTAAGGTATTAGAGAGTAGACCTCAAAACCACTTTCCGATGATAAATACTTAGGCATTTTGCCTCAGCAAACCAAAGCTGATTCTTAAAATCTTCACCAAGTATATTCATATTTAAAACCTGCAAAATCTAAAATGAAAACTGCACAACATGATCTGATTCCAGATGATGTTTAGCTAGAGCATTAGCTGTATTCATGTTATCTTTTAAATGTTCAAGAATTCTGTTATGTAATATCCCTTATATTTTACCTACAAATATATATATATATATATATATATATATATATATATATATATATATATACACATATATATATATGTATCTGTAGCTACACTCAGACCACCTCTACTATAGCAGTCATAGACTATATCGTTAAAAATACCTTTTCCGTTTTTGGACATTTAAAAACATTTGTAACTTTAATATGTTTGTATACACTGCATTACAAGCATTTAGAAGTGCCTTTGCTTTGAGTAAATGGTGATTTACTGTAAACCAAAATATTTAACTATTCACTGGGATTGTATTTAACTATTCACTGGGATTGTTAGCACATCTGTTTTCAGTTTTTGGACATTTAAAAACATTTGTAACTTCAGTATGTTTGTATACACTGCATTACAGGCATTTAGAAGTGCCTTTGCTTTGAGTAAATGATGGTTTACTGCAAATAAAAATATTTAACTATTCACTGGGATTGTATTTAACTATTCACTGGGATTGTTAGCACATCTGTTCAAAGACTTGGGAAAATCACAGACGATTAGCAATGCAGATATTACTCAGCAAAATATTCCAGTTAAATTGCATTATTTGCAATGAAAGTACTATTTAAGTGATCTTAATACAAAACCTGTGTTTTGACTAAAGGATGACCCAAATATTGGTTTTAGCCCATTCAGTAAGATGTTCCAATTCCCCAAGTGCTGCAATCTTTGATACTTGAGAAACGAAAGTCAGTCTTACTACAAATAAAGATTTGTTCTACCATTTTACTACTACCCTTTTGGCGTATTCCTAAATGTGGACCCTAAGAATCAGGTGGGAGGTTGGTGTAATGGTTAAGGTGTTTACCTTACAGGCACAAGGTACATGGTTTGATTCTCACATCTGCTAATGGCTAGGCTTAAAATGGCCCTCAAGGGCAGTTAGCCTAGTACTAATCTATGAACCTATGAACCAATGTATCCCAGTGGAGAATAATCTGTTTGCTGCAGATCAGGATACTTCCAAGAATGTCTTGAATCTTTACCTCTAATTAGTGCTTAAAGTTACTGTTTTTACAAAAATGTATTAAAGTACCACTGGTCTGGATTTCCCTTTAGTTTACATGTCAGAATCCATGGGATATTATCTAATAATACTGTAGGGGAAGTTAACTGAGCTGCAAAATACTTGTTTTCTGCATATGTTATTACTTCATCAGTCATGGTATAAACATTATGTAAAGATGAGCAATAAAAAGTAAATTTGTAGAGCAAGCTGAACTATAATAATGGACTTATGTCAGACCCATTTGTTGGAAAAAATGTACTGCAAAACTTCTCACTCAGTGACAGCTTCCATCCTAGATTCTTGTTTGGTGACTCCTGCAATGAAAGAAAATGATTAATTCTATTCTCCACTCAAAAATATCATTCATTCTTCCATCTTTCACCACCTCCAATGATTGCCTCATATTGGACTATCAGATTCTTGTAGAAAGAGAAATGGTAACTAGTGTACTCATTTAAATTCTCCATAGCCCCCTCACCACAACCAAACAGCATCATGGCCTATGAAAGACCCTGAATTCTGAATGGTGAACTCTGTTATATAAAAGCCACAACACCTCTATACATACCCTCTGGCTTAGATAAATGAAACATTCCCTGGGAATCCATCTTTGAAAACTTCTGGTGTTCAGAATTTGTCAAGCTGGTTTCACAAAGACAGTAAACTTGGGTTTGTATTCCTTACACAACATAATTATCTTACATCTTCTGACTGGGTTGGAAAAGTTATTGACATTCCAACATTCCAGAACAACATTCCCATAATAAAAAAGATTCTCATTTAGTGAGCAATAGCTAGCTGTGTAAGTCACTTTGCATTACATTTGCTTGATGGCAGAAGGAGACAATAAGACCATCTAGTTTACCCTTTTTATGCTTTAACATTCTACTCACCCATCCATACCTTCCTCCCTTACCATTTTGTCATTGTCATATGCCTTCTTGAATATCTATGATGATTTCATTTTTCAGTGCCCATTCTTGTAGTCCATTCTATGACTCTACCATCCTCTCTGTGAAAAAGTAATTTCAGAGGTACAGGGAGCAGTTAGTTATTACACTCTGCTGCCCTGTCCTCACTCCTCCTCCTCCTCCCTCAGTCCTTCATATTTACAATGACCCCTTCACATCTCCCTGACATAGTGCACCAATACATGTTCCTCATATCTCTTCTGGTTTGAAGTGAGAAGAACTGCAGCTTCTCTAGTCCTGCGGCCATAGTCATTCCCTTCCATCCTGCATACCTTTATGATAGATTTTCTGTAAATTTCTTCCATCACTCATGTCCTTTTCCTTGTATATCCTTCATGTCTGCATGCAGTACACAAAGTATGGTCTGACCAAGGCCTTGTGGACTGGAAGCATTACGTGTTTGCTTCTGGAATATATCCCCCTGAAGGGATTCTTTTAGCTGCTATCTTTGGGCAGGGATGAAAATGCCCACACCCATGCAATTTTCCTTCTCTTTTGCCATCAGTTGTACTCTTCCTAGCTGATAACTTCACACCAATTTTGTTGTGGCCCAGGTGCCATACTTTGCAGTTGTTTGCACTGGTCCTCAAATGCCGTATTTAGAATCCACTTGTTTAGCCTTTCCAGATCCTTCACTAGAACTCTTCCTCCCATCCCTTGCTCCAAAAACTATCTTTGTATCATCAGCAAAGAAGTTGATTGTGTTCATATTTCCTCAAATATGTCTGAGACAAACATACTAAAAAGTACCAGACTTAGGACAGATCTCTCTGTGGTATGCCACTGCACAGCACACTTCCCTAATTCCTTGATATCCCTCTCACCATAACCCTCTGTGTCCTACCATTCAGGTATGCAATTATCCAGTTGTTCATCTTGGTCCTATCCAATGCCTCCAGTTTTCTTATCACCCTGTTATATAGATGTGAGTTTAAGGCCTTGCTGAAGGACAGTTAGACTACATCTACTGGTACTCCCCTGTCAACTTCCCCTGTAATACAGTTGTATAACTAAATCAGGTTTGACTGACAACTTCTTCTGACTGTTAACCCTTGTTGGTTGCTGTCCTGGAGATTGTCATCATCAAGAAATGCTGCGAGCCTTCCCCTCAGGATATACTCCTTTTTTAAAACATAGCAGTAAAAAATAATTTCAGATGGATTTAATGTGTCTCCTCAAAACTACACAGCATAAAATGAAACTCCTCAGCCGCAAGTGCACGAAAAACTTACAGATTGGGTGCACAAAATATCTAAACACATTTACTCAATCCTGTAAAGTTTTTGCACAAGTGTAGCACTTAAATAAACACCTAAAATGTTCTACTGGGGTCTGGGGTCAAACTTCCTTTCATTCCCATGCTGCCTTGATTTAATATCCTCACTCTGGTACACTTGAAATAAAGAAGAATCAGAGACTGGGACATAAAACTGTCGCAGTTTTTCTTTGACAGGCCTCAGCCGTGCATTTCAAAGAAAGACATGCATTTCAATAAGAAACACTTTGCTAATAGATTGGTTGAGAAAATATGTATGAGCAAGTACGGCATTAAGGAATAAAGCTCAATAAAAATTCGATGCAAGCTTTCCATTATTGAGCAACAGAAGGCCAACCACCTCAGAGAGCTTCCTAAGTAGATCAATCCCTTCCCCCTCCTTTCAAGACCTAGTTGTCAGTGAGTGTGTAAAGTCAACAAAACCAAGAATCTGTCACAAAACAAAATAAAAAATACAACAAAGTTATATCAACAAGTTGCAATTTGAAAAAAAAAATCACAGGCCTCTAGGCCTATGCACAACAGCTGCAAAATTCTCAAGGAGGGAGATTTCAGTTTTCTGATTTTTGGAAGATGACATGGGTAAAGGGCACCTAAATATTGTCAAGACCATTGCCAGAACATGACATCAAAGATCCATGGGAGTGATTTAGTAGCAAGTCCACCCTGAAGTATAATAAAGGAAACCATAATTAATAGCTGGTGGGTAGGCCTAAGGAACCAGTTCACACAACAATACTGAAAGAACTAGTCATTGGACCTCTGAAAGTATTGTGACTGGTTCCTTCAGCCTTTTACCAAGGTCATCCACTACAAGGACCCCTAAATTTCAGTAATATCTGCCTCCTGTACCACATCGTCTAATAATCGTAAGCAAGAGTAAAGGAAAGGAAAAGGTCAATACCACTGACTGCCATCTGCTGAAGCATGTACGAACTGGCTGTGCCGTATCCCTTTCACAGACTTTTCACCAGTGCCCTGCTTCCATATTTAAAGACTGGAGTCACTCTGGCAATCAAATTTACTAGGCTTAAACCCCTGTTCTTAACTCCACAGGGAGCTAAACATTACTTGACACCTCTAAAGGCCGGACCTAGATGCTGCAACTTTTGGCAACTATCAGATAAAAATTTCAGGCAGCTCACACCAACTCTGGGAATAAAACTAACACAAATAAGCCATAATGGGCTCCTGGAGTTGCTACAATTTGACTGACTTAGAATATCTGAAACCTGCAACCTGGGAAAAGATGGAGTGAGGAGGTGGATTGAGCATAATACAAGAAGGCTAGCAGAACAGCTCTAAATATGATGGGAGTTAGCAGACAGGATCAAGTATAGAAAAGGGGCTTCTTAGGTACATAGCAGAAAGGAGGAAGATATGGTCTGAACTGAACAGGCTCTGCAAAGATGGGAGTAAAATTACAGAAAGTTGTGAAAAAGCATGTATACAAAATGAATACTTAGCTTTAGTCTTCACAAAGGAAAGGAAGAGGAAGGTGCTATGCTGGGTGGACAGCAGGGCAGAATGTGGAGAACAATGGACAAACAACCAGATAGGGTTACCACCTTTGCAGAAGCAAGATTTTGAAGGACACACCACACCCACAACTAGTACATAGGATTGGGCTTCACTTTTTGCCAAAATAAAATGTCATTCTTGCAGAATTTGCATTATGCTTTTTAATATAATGCATAAGTCTATCTTATACAAAACAAATAAGTTCATAGGTTCATAGGTGTGTACTAGGCTAATGGCTCTGGAGCTTTTACAAGCCTAGCCCTTAGAAGTGCCCTGGCATCGTGCCACCCAATGCTAGTTCCCAGTGCCTTTATCAAGCAGACCCACTGGAGTGATTCCCGGGGTGAACTTTCTATTACCCATCCACTTATCAAGATTTCTCTTTTTCTCTTGAAGGGGGACAGTAAGGTGCTCTGCTTGACATGTATGGGAAGTCTATTCCAGAGCATGGGCAGTCTCTAAGTGAGGAACCTGTCCCTCCAGCATGTTCTGTTGATTGTGGTAATGAGGTTGAGGTCTCTGGAGCGTGTGGTGCGGAGGGATTGGGATTTCTTTAGATGTAGCATTTCTAACAGAGCTGGGTCAGACATGGCTTTGTAAGTCAAGCAGAGATCCCCTCGAAGATGATATGAGACAGAGAATAGAAATGTTTTATATAACTGTTAAAGGAAGCTAAGGAGATGTTTTTTCTCCTAATATCTCAGGACATTTGCTGTTTCTTATGCTTTTTTTCCATTGCAGGACACAACTGTTCAAATAACGGCTATCCTGCATAAAGAAGGATGGGTGAGAACCCCCATGCTAGGAAAGAGAGGGATGAAGTATCCAGGGAACTAGAAGCCATAAAGGCTGATACATTGTAATCTTCAGCAGATCAATGTTTAGTACAGAAATACATAAGGTCCACATAAATAAAGGTCTTGCTACCGGGCAGAATACATAAAATATAAATCTTTAATATAAGTCTGAAATCCAAATGCAAGGCTGTAAACAAACCAAAGTAATTCCAAAGATAAAATAAATAAAACAGTCAACAAAATCCAGCTGAAGCAGAAATGGACAAGCACTTTTGGTTATACCAGCCTTCTTCAGATCCTGATATTTCCTGTTCCTCAGAGGATAATTAAAGAGCTAATCACCAGTATGAGACATTTTTATCTCATTAACCTCTGCCTTCTCAATGCTGGTTTTAAAGGAACCAAGCCGTTAAGCACAGGTTCTTTATTGGCCTGTAAGTTGGCTATCCATCACATTTCCATATACTTAGTATAATTATTTATATCCCACCTCTTAGGCTTTCTACAGCTAATTGTATTACCATAAAACAAAATCTATGTGTTGGATTCACTTTAACATGCTGTGCTAATGCATTATGTCTATTTAGCAAGTGTATATCACTTAGGTGGTGGAGTATTCTTTCTTTAAATGCTTTATTGGTTTTACCAATCTAAAAGCAAGTGCACTGCTCACAGGTAGCTAAGTAAAAATGTTGTGACTAGTACAATTTGCATAGAACTCAAAAGTTCTGTTAGTAATTAGATGCTTAAAGGAACCAGTGCTATTAATGTAACCACAAGCCTTACATTTCCTGCAGGGATATGTTCGCATTCGTGTAATGCAGTCTTTGGATTTCTTTAAAGGGATAGCATCAGGTAAAAGTCTCTTCAAATTTTTTTTATTTTTAAAACAAAACCTGGGATAGTCACCAAGGTTCTTTTTTATATTGGGATCGGCTGTTAATATTTTCCAGTTGTTTCTAATGACTTGATATATTTCTTTGGCATCACTGCTGAAGGTTAAAGGAAATCTAATCCCTCTGTTATCTGTGGTTCCACTGTATGTCTTTTCAGACATAACTTCAAACTTCCAGAAAATCTATACTATTCTTATGAATCTTTGGAAGCCATTTTATAATAGGGACTATAGGCTTTTCTACTATCAGATATTCATAAAGTTCCTTATCAATTTTTTGTGTCAGTAACAGGCCATATACGTCTTTGACCTTACTAATCACTTTATTCACATCCCATTTCGATAATATTTTATAGGTCTGATCATCACTCAGCATCTCTTTCATCTTGTTACTATAGCCAGTGTTATCCAAAACAACAATGCCTCCTCCCTTTATCAGCTGGTCTAATGCTTATAGGTTCATAGGTTCATAGGTTTATACTAGGCTAACTGCCCTAGGGCATTTATAAGCCTAGCCCAAAGTTATGTGGCTTACGCCGCCCCTTATGTTAGAAATACTGTGCCCATTAGTTTGCTGTGCCTCTGTCCAGTAGTGACACAGAGATGATTCCCGGGATAAACCTATGATCTCCCATCCACCGGTCAAGATTTCTCTTGAACAGAGCCAGCGAGGTGCTCTGCCTCACATGAACCGGGATTTTATTCCACAGCATGGGGAGTCTCTGGGTGATAAATCTATCCCTCCAGCACGTCCTATTTATATCCGTGCTAAGGTTTAAGTCTCTTGCTCTAGTGGTTTTGGTGGATTTGGATTTTTTGAGGTGGAGCATGTCCATTAATTCCGGGTTGGTCATGGCCTTGTATGTCAGGCACAGGTCACCTCTGAGCAGACGGTATATAACTGAATAGAGTTGGAGTTTCTTCAGTCTGGCAGCATATGACAGGTTTTGGAGTCCCTTTATCCTTTTGGTGAGGAACTTTTGGGGTCTCTCCAATTGCTGCAGGTGACAGGTGAGATACATCCCGAATGGGGCATTGTACTCGATCATTGGTCTGATAAGTGAAGAGTACAGGGGAACAATGACCTCACTTGATCTGGATGTGAATCCCTTCATGATCAGGTGGGCAATGTAGAAGGTCTTTCGAACCACTTTAGCAACGTGAGCGTCAAACGAGAGGCCACTATCAACCTGGGTCCCCAGGTCCCTGATAACCTCTTCTGTGCTTAGTGGGTTGCCACCTATATGGTAGCTTGGGGTTACCTTGTTTTTCCCAAGGGTATGACTATACACTTTTATGCGTTTAACTTCAGGCCATGGCTCTGGCACCAGCTATCAGTTTCCGTGAGACCCCTCTGAAGGATGTCTGTGTCCGATGTACTATCCACTATGGCACCCAGTTTGCAGTCATCCGCAAACTTTGTCAGCCATAGTCCTCCTATGTTTGCCTGTACTTCTGAGAAGTAGATGCCAACAATAGGGGCCAAGGACTGAGCCCTGTGGGACTCCACTTGTAACCGCTTGAGTCTGACATGGCTCCAGCAACTCTAACCCTGTCGGTTCTGTCCTTTAGCCAGTTTGCAACCCATCTTGTGACATATGGGTTTACATTTAAGCTGGTAAGTTTCTCTATAATACCCGAGTGGGGTATTGTGTCGAAAGCTTTGCAAGGTCAAGGTAGGCTGTATGGACTGCCGTTCGCTCATCAATGGCCTTGGTGACTGTTTTGAAGAAGTCGACCAAGTTCAAAAGGCAAGATCTGCCCTTGACAAAGCCAAACTGGGTTGGGTCCAAGGTCTGCAAGTCCCCTATGTCCTTGTTTATGAGTTCCATTATGATCCTCTCCATAGCTTTGCAGACCAGGCTTGTTAAGCTTATGGGGCGTAATTACCAGGGTCCGTAGAGGCACCGCCTTTGTGGAGTGGGACCACAGTTGCCGTACGCCACTCTTTGGGCACATATCCTGTGGTGAGGCTAAGATTAAACAGCTGCCTTATGTGCGGGTTTAGTTCTTCATTGAGTTCATGTAGCACACAGCTGGGGACCCCATCCGGTCCCATTGATGCTGTGTTTTTAGCTTTAGAGAGAGCAGCTTTCACCTGCGCATTTGAGATGTCTTGGAGGCTACTCTCAGTTGGGATAGTTATCTCTCCTTTTGGGGGGGAGAGGGGGGTGAAGTTTCCGCTGAACCTGTCTGCCAGTATGTTGGCAATGTCTGTGGGTTCAGTGATTTTTGTATCATTTTGGACTAATTCTGAGCATATCTGGGAGTTTCCACCCAGGTTTCTGACATAGCTGAAGAAGGCCTTATGATTGTGTTTTGAATCTATGGCAATTTTTCTCTCAAAGTTGGCCTTGGATGATTTTATGAGGGATCGTAGTTTCTTGCTAGTGCTGATCAAAGATGCCTTCCTTTTGGGATTTTGCTCTATCATGTAATAGCTTTCTCCTCTTATTGTAAAGTTTGTTTATGGCTGGGGTCCACCAGACTGGACGTTTGCCCTTGGTGGAAAGAGTCTTGGTTTTATTTGGGATTGCCTGATCCATGCAGTCCTGAAGGTGTTCAAAGAAGGCATTTTTAAGGGCTTCAGCTTGGGTTGTGGTTTCCATTGGCTCGGGGGACTTGAAGGATACAACACCTGTCTTGAGAAGTGTGAAATTTGCTTTAGAGAAGTTCTTCACTGTGGTCTTTTTGTTTGGGGTGGGCGGGATGTGGATTTCCAGTGAGATTAGTTTATGATCTGATCTCACCAATGAGGGATATACTTCCGTTGTGGAGCATTTTGTCCCCATGTTCGTGATGATGAGATCTAGTATATTTTCTCCTCTTGTGGGGACGGTGACTAGTTGTTCCATGGCATTTGAATTTATGAACTCCAGGAACCTTTGGGCTAGAAAGTTTGGGCTTGAGTAATGTTCCCAGTCTATATTCGGGTAGTTGAAGTCACCCAATATGATGGTGTTTGGTGATACATTTATACCCTCCAGTGTCTTCAGGAAGGCTGTGTGGGTTTCCTGAGTTTGAGAGGGTGGCCTGTAGCATGCTACAAATTGTAGAGCAGTTTTGCCTATGGTTAATTGCACCTGGATGGTTTGCGATGCTTCGTGCGTAGCCACCAACCTGGAGGTGTGGGTATCCTTGATGAATATGGATACACCCCCTCCTTTTGTGGTGTGGTCCAGGTTTTGGAGCCAGAACGCATGATATGAGATGAAACCTGATAGTGCCGGGGTGCTCTCAGGAGCCTTGAACCAGGTTTCAGTCACAGCACAGACATCGATGTTCTCCATACTGAGAAGGGCCTCAAGTGCATGCATTTTGAGATTTAGACTTCTGGCATTGAGCAGCATTACCCTTAGTTTTTTCACGTTTTTGTTTTCTAGGGTGGTAGGTTTAGAATTTGAGCCTTGCCTAAAAAAGGCACTATGGGGGTGGCAAGAGCCTTAGCCAATATCCGGAATCCCAGTGGTGACAGGTGCAAGCCATCCCTTGCAAAGCAGCGTGGCTTGTCGAGCATGTCATCCCAGGCAGACAGGCACTGGATCCCCTTTGAATGACACCAGAAATTAAGCCAATTGTTAAAGCTGATCATCTTGTCACTATATTGTGGCATCATTCTTGGTGAAGGAAGGATACTGCTCAGGGTCAGGGTCATACCTGCCTGGGCTACATAATCAGAGAGCTCCTGTATGTCTCTTTTCATGTAGTCCAGGGAGGTACGTCTCAGGTCGTTCACACCAGCATGGACAATGACTGTGTCATACTTGTACTTGCCGTGGAGTGACCTGAGTGCTTGTGTGTTATGTGGCAGATTCTAGCGCCCGATAGGCAGCTTACCGTGACCTTCCCCTTGTTCAGCCTGGTGAGTGGGACGTCAGTGTGTCTGACTATGGAGTCACCTATGACAAGTATGTTTGGTGTTGTATTTGGCCTTAAGGGCAGTGACTGCTTTGCACACTGATTTTGTTGTTTATGTGTTGTTTGTGTGGTGTATTGAGTTTGCAGTTGCTTGGGTGTCTGCTTTGGAGGCCTCTGCTGTTTAGGTAAATTTTTACTCAGAGCCTCCGAGTATGTCTTAGTGTGTTTGTGTATTTGATTCAGTGGTGTGGTTGAGTTATGTGAGACTGGTATTGTGGTGTGTGTAGTTGCCTTCTCCACTTGCCTGGTCTTGCCAGTCCTGAGTTGAGAGAGCTCAGCCTCCAGTTTGGCTAAATAGCTGCATCTCGCAAGTGTTAGTGTTACGGGAGGAGGAGAGGGTTGTCCGTGTACATGAGGCAATTGTAACATTGTTTTCCCCTTCCCCAAAGGGAATTCCCCCAAAAAAATTTTCAAAAACCAAAACCCCTTTTTTTTTTTGGGCAAAAAGGAAGGACGGGGGGCCAAGGGGATTTTCTTTTTAAAACCCCTTTTTTCGGACAAAAAAAAAAAGGGCCCCCAAAAAAAAGGGGGGTTTTAAATGCAGTTCAGACGTCTGATGTCTTCTTAGATATTGATAATTCTCTCAGCATTACAGCTATTGATGTTTCAATCGTTTACATCTCTTTTATGATCATAATGAGCAGAAATTAATGAGGGCCCCATAGTCGCTGTATTCCTGGCTTCATCACCATTCATTTCTTCACATGTGTTTCATTTGGGATTATCATCTTTATTTCCTGAAAGAAGTTTGGGGGGGGAGTAAAGTTGGAGCTGAATTTATCAGCCAGGAGGTTTGCTATATCTTCTGGCTCAGTATAGGTGCCTACATTTACAATGAGCTCTGCACACAATTGTGTATTGCCTTTGAGGTTGCGGACATAGCTAAATAATGCTTTGTGGCTGTCCTTGGCCTTGGAGGCCAAACTTACCTCAAATCTGACTTTGGTAGACTTTATTTGTCCTCTGAGTTGTTTGTTTAGTTTGATGAGAGTGCTTTTATCCTGCTGGGTGCTGCACCTCCTAATTTTTGCCATGATTTTCTTCCTCCTGTTATACAGATGATTGATGATTTTGTGATTCCACCAGGGTGGCTTGTTTTGTGAGTTAGTTCTGCACTTCTTCCTGGTGGGTACAGCTACCTCTGTGCAGCTATTAACATGCTTGTACGTGGTTTCTATTAACAGTTCTGCATAGACAGAAGTGTTCTCAGAATTTATGAGGGCTTGAAATTTTGCCAGGTTCTTACTTAACAGTAGGAGGTTAGCCTTAGAATAGTTCTTGAATATTCCAGGTTAGCTGGGGGTCCAGGTTTTATTTTTACTTCAAAGGAGACCATTTTGTGGTCTGACCTTACCAGGGAAGGCATTACAGTAAGGGATGTGCAGCAGTCTCGCATATTAGTGAGGACCAGATCCAGTATGGTTGCACCCCTGGTTGGTTTATTGACTATCTGGTCCAGGGAGTTTGTGTTTACAGAATCCAGGAATCTCTTTGCATGTAACTTTGGTATCGTATAGGATTCCCAGTTAATAGTGGAGTAATTAAAGTCACCCATGAATATGGTGTTGGATTGGATGGTTAGTGTTTCTAATAAGATTAAATACATGGTATGAGTTTAGTGGGTCATAGAGGGGGACCTATACCTTGCAAGGAAGTGGTATTGGATTTTACCTATGGTGATTTGAACATGGAGCAGCTCAGGTGCATTGTCCTGTTTGACCAGCCGTAAAGTATATTTATTTTTGATGTAAAGCGATGTGAGCAGTGTACTTTCTTTTACACTGGTAAAACCAATGAAGCATTTAAAGAAAAAATACTTCATCACCTAAGCATTATATGCTTGCTAAATATACATAATGCATTAGCACAGCATGTTAAAGTGAATCCAACACATAGATTTTGTTTTATGGTAATACAATTAGCTGTAGAAAGCCTAAGAGATGGGGATATGAATAATTATACTGAGTATCTGAAAATGAGATGGATAGCTAGCTTATAAGCCAATAAAGGACCTGTGCTTAACGGCTTGGTTCCTTTAAAACTGGCATTGAGAAGGCAGAGGTTAATGAGATAAAAATGTCTTCTATTGGTGTTAGCTCTTTAAATATCCTCTGAGGAAGAGGAAATATCAGGATCTGAAGAAGGCTAGTAAAGCCAAAAGCGTTTGTCTGTTTCAGCTTCAGCTGGATTTGGTTGACTGTTTTATTTATTTTATCTTTGGAATTACCTTTGTATGTTTACAGCCTTGCATTTGGATTTTAGACTTATATTAAAAGATTTGTATTTTATGTATTCTGCCTGGAGGTAAGACCTTTATTTACATGGACATTTACTTTTTGGTAAGGCTTACTTTTAGTACTACCGGCATTATTTTGTTCTGATAAATATATAAGGTCTGGAAGGTAGCAAGTGTCATACCCCAGTTTACCTTCAAAACGCCAATCTCAGTATGTTCAGCATTGGAATACAGAAGTGTGAATGTGCGTAATTTCACATATGATAGAAAATCTCATTGACCCATGGTAGCATGGTGTGGAGGTGTATCAAATGTCAAATTACATTTATTGACATTTTAAAAGTTTCAGCGGTTTTGGTTTTTGAAGTTGTGGCTTTATATGTGATTGACGATATGAAGGTAAACCATCATATCCCTGGACATGGGGAATGCAATAAAAATCCAGAGAAAAGCAGGCCTGATAGTTTAATAGTTAGCAGAAAGTCATGGGAGAATCCTAGAAAGGGTAGTAATGCTTCTGATCTCTCATTAGTAACTGTATTTAGAGCACAACCTAGAGCTGTTTACTGAATTTCCTGTTTGCACTTATTTTTAAAATCGTTTTTTTCTCAAAACTTGCATTTTATCTGTCTTTGGCCTAGCACTCTTGTGTGGGGTCATTTACTGCACTGTTATAACTTGTTGATACTTATGAACCTCTGCTATCTCTGAAAAAACAAACAAAAAAATCTTGCTTTTTCCCCCACTTTTCTGAGATTTAAAAAAGTTCAGTTACAGGCTTGCTGTTCTTGAACTGTTTGTAAGTTTCTGTGAGGCCATTTTTTGCTTGGGCTAAAGGGAAGTCTCTCTGTTGATCAGTGGCAGTGAAAAACATTGAGCAGCCTGCCTGCCCCTGTGGGAGTGGTTACTGACTTGAAACTGTAGTTTTATTGGCCGTTGTGGCAATCAAATCCTTATCTTCCTCTTAAAATCTTTGTTTGTTTGTGCATGCGCAACAGCGGGGCCAATTGGTTTAAACTTTCCCGTCCCAAAGTCTTTTCCCAGATGCTCATCTCTCATTTAAACACCAATTCTATTCTAAGGCCCTTCACTGGTCCAATAAGTAATCCTACAAGTTAGCTATTAACCATAAGCACTACTTACTCTTATACTCTCTGATTACCCTGTCCTCTTTGGTCCGTCTTAATTCAGTTTCCTTAACTCTAGCATTAAAGTCAGTCAATGGTTCCTCTCCAGTCCAGCTGGTGAATCTGGAATTTTGAGGCTGTTACAACTGTCTCATGTACACGGAACCCCTCCTTCCAAAAGGTCAAATATATGTGAGAGAGCAACTATTTCCCGGCTGAGCTCTCTCATCTCAAAATGTGTAACCAGTCAGGAGGAGAAGGTAATCAACAAACAATCCAGTATACATAGTCCCCATCAAAAAAAAAAAAAAGCGGGGAAAAAATTAGAAAAACAGGAAAAATCTTAAACTAAAATGGCTCCTTCTTCTCTGCTTTTTTTTTAGGGGCCACCAAGCAAACCTAAAAACCCACAAAATGGTTTTAAAAGGGAAAAAAAGGGTTTTGGTGCCCCTTGGTTTTTAAACTACGTTTAATTAAACTTTGGGCCCGGGCTCTCTGAACCCAAAACAAAATTTTTTTTTCCCAAACAAATGGTAAAAATTTAAAATTAGTTCGGCGAACCTGTTTGAATTTTAAATTTTTGGTTGGGAAAGGAAGTTTTTTTTTTTTGTCGGGAAAAAACAGAGGTTCCGTATTCAATTAAACGGGGAAAAATTCCCCCAAAGGTGCAGGTCAAACAAAATTTCATTTTAAAAAAACCCTTTTTAGTGCAAAGGAAACGCAAACGCTTTTTGGGTTTAAATAACTCTTCAAAATCAAGTTTCACCCCAAATCTCAAGCTGGCCTATCAAAAAACAAAATTTTCCAAACCCTTATTTCCAAAATTTCCCCCCTTCTTTACCTTCCTCTTTTCTTACCCAGAACCCCCCTTTAAAGGCCCGAAATGGGTTTTAAAGATGAAGGTGGAATGCCCCTTCCAAATAAATTTAATTTTGGGGAAATTTTAAAACCCTTTTTTCAATGTCATTTAGAAACCTTTCTTTCCAAACGGGGTTTAAATTTTTTAACATTTTTAAAAATCAGGCTGGAGTCTATTTTAAAATTTTTTAAGGGGAAGGTCCCTCCCAAAAATTTAGTTTTAAGGGGCCCCACAGCCCAAACCAAATACCAATTATCATTTTTAAAAAAAATTTTAAAACCAAGAAAAAACCTCAGAGATAGAGGCTCTAAAAAACAAAACAATACCCAAAAAAATTTTGAAAAAAGCCACAGCCCTTAGGCTTAATTTAACACCCCCCAATTTTAATGGGGCAACTGTTTAGTCTCAAACTATGACGTGAAAACCAGCTAAAAAAGGGGTTTAATTTTTGTCCGTTTTTAGGATGCAAAAGGGGAATGACGTTTTTAAGAAATAAAATTAAAAAGGGTTTGGAAGATGTTTTTATCACCCCACGGGAATTCCCTTGAAAAGACATAAGGGACCTGATAAGGGAGGAAGTTTTTCCCCCTTTCACTTGAGCAAAGAAATTTCCCCTCATTAAGCCCAACGGAAAAAAAAAACCCCAATTTTAAAAAATTGGCGACAATTTTGTTTTAAAAAAAATATTTAAAGAGACTTGAGCATCTTTAAGAACCCGACCTTCCCAAATGGGCTTTTTTGGAAAGGTGCCCCCAATGCCTTTTAGGAAAGGGCTCTTTAAAAACCAAGACAGAATACAGGGATAGGGCCTTGAGGCAGTCTGCAAAGGACATATTACTTATACCCTGTATACTTTTAGTGAGGAACCTCTGTGAACGTTCCAGTTGTTGGATATGCCTGGTTAGGTACGTACCAAAGGGGGAATTGTACTCAGTGATAGGTCTGATGAATGCCGAATACAGTGGAACAATGACTTCCTTGGACTTAGATGCCATACTGTTGTTTATAAGTTGCGCAACACAGAATTATTTCTTCCCCACTGTAGACAAATGATGATTAAAGGCTAGATTACTATCTATGTGTGTCCCTATGTCCCTGACTACTGGGTCAGCTCTAAGGGGTGTGTTATCAATATGATAGTTACCAGGGATGGCTGACTTCCCAAAGGATATTATTATGCATTTCTTGGCATTTAGTTTTAGACCATGGCTCAGACACCAGTTGTTTGTCTGTGTCAGCCACTCCTGTAGAACATTTGTGTCAGTGTGAGAGCCAATGACAGCTCCAAATTTGCAATCATCTGCAAATTTAGTCAGCCACAGTCCACTGACATTGGCCTTGACTTCTGAAAAGTAAATGCCAAAAAGGGACTCTACTTGTGATTGGCCTCTTTGTAGAGGTGGACTCCCCAATTCTAACTTCCTGGGTCCAGTCTGTGAGCCAGTTGGCTATCCACCGGGTGACATAACTGGTTTGTACCTAACCTCCTGAGTTTGTCAACAGTGCCCGAGTGGGATATTGTATCAAATGACTTGGCCAGGTCAAGGTAGGCAGTGTGAACAATTTTGCCCTCATCCATTGCTTTGGTGACCTTCTCAAAGAAGTCCACCAGGATGAGTAGGCATGATCTGCCCTTGACGAATCCAAACTGAGTTGAGTCCAGTGTCTGGAGGTGTACTATATCTGTATTGATCATCTCCATGATAATTCTTTCCATGGCTTTACATGTAAGACTAGTGAGACTTATAGGTCTGTAGTTTCCAAGGTCTGTAGATGGCCCACCTTAGTCCAGAGGGATGACTTTTGCTTTTCTCCATTCATGAGGCATGAAGCCTGTTTGGAGGCTACAGTTAAATAGTAATTCCAGAGGCCCTGATAGATCATGTTTCATGCTATCTAGACGGCATCCTGGGATACTTTCTGGGCCCATTGATGCAGTGTTCTTAGTCTTAGAGAGAGCATTAAGGACCTGTTCTCTAGTGATAGTAGGAGGAGTTATATTTGATGATATTTCCTGAAAGAAGGTTGGGGGGGGGGAGTAAAGTTGGAGCTGAATTTATCAGCCAGGAGGTTTGCTATATCTTCTGGCTCAGTATAGGTGCCTACATTTACAATGAGCTCTGCACACAATTGTGTATTGCCTTTGAGGTTGCGGACATAGCTAAAGAATGCTTTGTGGTTGTCCTTGGCCTTGGAGGCCAAACTTACCTCAAATCTGACTTTGGTAGACTTTATTTGTCCTCTGAGTTGTTTGTTTAGTTTGATGAGAGTGCTTTTATCCTGCTGCGTGCTGCACCTCCTAATTTTTGCCATGATTTTCTTCCTCCTGTTATACAGATGATTGATGATTTTGTGATTCCACCAGGGCGGCTTGTTTTGTGAGTTAGTTCTGGGTACAGCTACTTCTATGCAGCTATTAGCATGCTTGTTTTCTATTAACAGTTCTGTATAGACAGAAGTGTTCTCAGAATTTATGAGGACTTGAAATTTTGCCAGGTTCTTACTTAATAGCAGGAGGTTAGCCTTAGAATAGTTCTTGAATATTCCAGGTTTAGCTGGGGGTCCAGGTTTTATTTTTACTTCAAAGGAGACCATTTTGTGGTCTGACCTTACCAGGGAAGGCATTACAGTAAGGGATGTGCAGCAGTCTCCCATATTAGTGAGGACCAGATCCCGTATGGTTGTACCCCTGGTTGGTTTATTGACTATCTGGTCCAGGGAGTTTGTGTTTACAGAATCCAGGAATCTCTTTGCATGTACCTTTGGTGTCGTATAGGATTCCCCGTTAATAGTGGGATAATTAAAGTCACCCATGAATATGGTGTTGGATTGGATGGTTAGTGTTTCTAATAAGATTAAATACATGGTATGAGTTTAGTGGGTCATAGAGGGGGACCTATACCTTGCAAGGAAGTGGTATTCGATTTTACCTATGGTGATTTGAACATGGAGCAGCTCAGGTGCATTGTCCTGTTTGACCAGCCATAAAGTATATTTATTTTTGCTGTAAAGTGATGTGAGCAGTGTACTTGCTTTTACACTGGTAAAACCAATGAAGCATTTAAAGAAAAAAATACTTCATCACCTAAGCATTATATGCTTGCTAAATAGACATAATGCATTAGCACAGCATGTTAAAGTGAATCCAACACATAGATTTCGTTTTATGGTAATACAATTAGCTGTAGAAAGCCTAAGAGATGGGGATATAAATAATTATACTGAGTATCTGAAAATGAGATGGATAGCTAGCTTATAAGCCAATAAAGGACCTGTGCTTAACGGCTTGGTTCCTTTAAAACTGGCATTGAGAAGGCAGAGGTTAATGAGATAAAAATGTCTCCTATTGGTAAGTAGCTCTTTAAATATCCTCTTAGGAAGAGGAAATATCAGGATCTGAAGAAGGCTAGTAAAGCCAAAAGCATTTGTCTGTTTCGGCTTCAGCTGGATTTCGTTGACTGTTTTATTTATTTTATCTTCGGAATTACCTTTGTATGTTTACAGCCTTGCATTTGGATTTTAGACTTATATTAAAAGATTTGTATTTTATGTATTCTTCCTGGAGGTAAGACCTTTATTTACATGGACATTTACTTTTTGGTAAGGCTTACTTTTAGTACTACCGGCATTATTTTGTTCTGATAAATATATAAGGTCAGGAAGGTAGCAAGTGTCATACCCTGGTTTACCTTCAAAACGCCAATCTCAGTATGTTCAACCCCGCATTCACGAATACAGAAGTGTGAATGTCCCAAACGTCGATTTCCACATATGCGAGCGAGAAAATCTCGCCCCCTTATTGACCCATGGTAGCACTGGTGTGGAGGTGTAGCACGGCCGGAAATGTCAAATTCGACATTTATTCGACATTTTAAAAGTTTCCGCGGTTTTGGTTTTGCGGAAACGGGTCGACGATGTGGCCGGTCGATCATATGTGATTGACGATATGAAGGTAAACCATCATACTCCTGGACATGGGGGAATGCAATAAAAATCCAGAGAAAAGCAGGCCTGATAGTTTAATAGTAGTCGCAGGGAAAGTCATGGAGAGAATCCTGAGGGGAAGGCTAGTAATGCTTCTAGATGATAATACTATTTAAGGCAGCAGCCTTTATGGGTTCATGTTATTTATTTATTTATTTATTTTAATTGAGTACTGGGAAAGTCTGACTGGGTGGCTGCCCATTTTCAGTGGAGGCCAGGGAGAAAAGCTTCAAAGTATTACAAAAACATTTTAAAAACAATAATTTTGCAATCTTCAAAAGCAATACCAAAACATCTGCAATTTAATTATACCAAATTAGACATAATGTGAAAACATTGGTTAAGAATAGATGCAACTTATATGATAAGAAATTTTAGCCAGTTTATAGAGAAATTAAAGGTAAGTTAGTATAATACAAGCAGGAATTGCAGTATGAAGTGAGAGAGCAAACAGGGTTACGGCATATTTAGAGAGTCAAGGGAGTGAAGTTGATTAAAATAAGGAAGTGAATGAAGAAGGGAAAGTAAGGAAGTGTAAGGTATGAATAGGTATTTGTTTATATTTAAGAATATAGTTTATCCTGGGTTGAGCAGAACAAAGCCATATTTTGGCTAGGATGTCTTTCAAATGGTTTTAAAGGACTGGCGGGAAGTATTGACCTGATGGCTATAGGTATAGAGTTCCAGGCCTTACCAACATGGTATGAGTACAGACCATGCCCTGCAGATTTGATAGGTTTGTGGACAGAGAGGAGCATTTGGTCATTGGATCATAATGACCAATTGGGAACATAGTTATGTAGAATGGTATTTAGTGCTGGGCTGGATAAGCAGATGGATTCTGGATAGTTTTATAGGTGGTAAAAAACTGTGTATATTTTAGTTTATGGGGTAGTTCTAACCAACTTAAGCTTTTTTTGTGCTATACTGTGGTGGGCTATGACAGGGGTATTTGCTGCAAATTTAGCCACTTTATTATAGCATTGTTCTTTTTTGATTTTTGTGATGCCTGAAGGTTAATAAGGATGGGTGTGCCATAAAGTGGTGGGAGGAGGTAAGTAGTGGCAAGTGTAGTTTTACTTGCACTGGTGAGAATGTTTTTGGCTTTGTAAAGCACCTCTAGTTTTTTGGTGAGTTTTCATGCAGTTTTGAATATGTAGATCAAATTTTAAGATTATCATCCCTAATAATTTGCTATGAGGAGCGACTTCAATGGTTGTATTATTAAAAGAGAAGGGGGTTTAAATTTAGTTTTTTCATAAGTCAGGGATTTGGGAAAAAGTAGTATTTTTTTTTTTTTGAGGTGAGCAGGAGTTGTGAGTTTGCAAAGGCATATTTTAGTGGCCATTAAAGTTTCCTGAGTAATTTTCTGGAGATGTGCCAAGTTGTCAGTAGTGTATATGAGTATGGCATCATCCGTGTGTTGTGTTAGGGAGGCCTGTTGTGTGGATGAGTGGAAGGTGTTAGTGAGAATGTTAAAGAAGAGAGGACTAAAGATAATGCCTTGTGGTACACTGGTGGTGACTGTAAAGTTTATTGTCTGATACCTGTTAGATAGGTAACTTTTGAACCATAGAAGGGTGGGCTGAAACAGACTTAGTCAAGACATTTGAAATAGAAGTTTGCTGTGACAAACTGTTGAAGGCTTTAGACAAGTCTACAAATAAGGAGGAGACTAATTTTGCCATTATCTGTAGCTTTATTGACAGTATCTATAAAGGTTCAAAGTAATATATGAGTGACAGAAGCCATGTTGTGTGGGGGATAAGAGTTCTTCCTGCATTTTTGAATACATTTTTCAAGTATTTTGGAGAGGGGGGATAAGATTGCTATAGGTCTAAATTTAGTAATGCCTGTTGAATTCCCTCCTTTGAATAGTCGGATGATATTTGATTTTTTTTCCAGAGAGAGGGAATGTGGGATTACTAGACTGACATATTTATAAGGACTGAGACAGGATAGGCAATGCTGTCAGCTGTTATTTTAAGGAACTCACTTGGAAGGTCATCAGCTGTAGTAGAGCATGGTTTGAGTTTGTTCAAGAGTAGCTTTATATAGGATGTGGGCACAGGTTTGAAAGTAAAAGTAAATATAGTTATATATAGCTGTTGGGCAGGGTTGGGACTGGATGCTTGGAAATCCTTGGTTAGGGATGCTATACTATCTATGAAATAAGCCAAAGGCCATCTAAATCCAGGCTAAATTATATGGCCTTTGGCTTACCAACTTCACTGATGTTTGCAAATTGGGTGCAATCATTGAGTCCCCCAGCGATGTTAGCATACTATAGGCAGGGCTAACACAGACAAATGACTGTGCCAAAGCTACAGTCTAATACCAAATGCAAAAAAGTGCATTATTATTCCCTTCAGCAAAGTAGAATTCTCTGCTAACTATAGTATTGACAACAGCCCCTAAGCTCAAACCCAGTGCAAGACCTAGGAACACAGGCAGATAGCAATCTGAGCTTCGACCATCAAGTTTCCTCTGTGGTAAGAAAAGTATTCTATGTTGTGCACCTCATAAGTAAGGCCATCGTATCCAGGTCTAAGGATGTTATAGCCTACTGCACTCGATCCTCATCAGACCACTAATGGAGTACAATGCTCCCTTTTGCATGTACCTCAACAGACACCTGCAGCAGCTGGAGAGACCACAGAAGTTCCTCACCAAGAAAATACAGGGCCTCCAAACCATGACGGATGTGAATAGACTAAAAGCCCTGTCACTGTACTCTGTATCATATAGGGTGCTGAGAGGAGACTTGTGCTTCACAAACACAACAGTAATGGCACAATAGTTACTCTCTAAAGATCTTAAGCTAGCCTGTGACATTAACAGAATATGCTGCAAAGACAAATATGTCTCCCGGAGACTGTTGCTCCTTTGAACAAACTTTCAATTAACTTGAAGCAGAGCTTCTCACTGACCCTATTCAAGAGCAACCTGGACAAATGGATGGGATACTGCAAATTCACACCAGAAGTGGCACCCATGTCCCTCATGGATAGGGTGAGTCAGTGTTGTCCATAGACTAGTTCTGCAAAATACGTTCACTTAATAAGGACAGATGGGGTAACTTGGGGATTAACATGGCTAGGCTTGTAAGGGCTCTAGGGCTGCTAGCCTAGTAACCTCCTATGAACCTATGAACCTATGAACCGGTAAGAGTTGAATTCTATTGCAGATTTGAGAGGTGAGTTACTGGGAGAGGGGTTAAGGCTGAATTTTGACCAGGATGTAAGATTTATTTAATGGCAGACCAGAATTTGTTAGGGTTATGTTTACTTTTGTTCTGAAAGTTGATACAGTATAGTTTTTTGTCTTCATGTATTCACTTTTTAGTACTGTTGCAGAGCATTCTGAAGGTTTCAAGATATTTTGGTGTTTTATATTTTTGACATGCTTTCCACGCTTTTTTCTGCCCTGCATTAGCATTCTGCTCTGGTCAGAAGGAGACGCCAATCAAACCGTATCCAGTTTTACAAATGAATCACAGAGTAAACTTGGCAGGGAATTACCTGTAGAAGTGGTTTACCTGGACTTGGACAAGGCCTTTGCCTCAGTTTCACCTAGGATACTGACAGGAAAACTGAAGCATCTAGGGGCAAGAGTGAGACTAATAAACTAGATTACCCAGTAGCTTAATGGCAGGACATATGTTGAGGGAAATAATGTACGGAATTAGGAATGTAACTGCTGGAGTACTACAGGTCTGTTCTGCTTCCAGTAATCTTCAATGTTTGTGTCTTAGACATATCTAAAGGAGCAGAAAACAACAGTACCACTTTACTGATGACACAAAATAGGTGCAGCAATGGAGGAAGGGGAGGAGTCTAATGAAGGATTTGGAAAGGCTGTCCAAGGGAGCAGAAAGTTGGCAGTTAAATGTGCAAATAAATGCAAAGTATTGTATCTGGGCCAAAACAACTCTAATATGAAGTACCAGCTGGGTGGAGTAGAATTGATAACAATAGAGGAGTAAAAGGATATGGTGGTGGTGATCACACTTGGGTTGAAGCATGGAGTAGAGTGGGTGGGCAGTGACAGTAGATAACCAAACACTGGGTTGTATCCTCAAGAGGGATAAATTCCAGAATCAAGTAAGTAATGCTTCCTCCTACAGGGTTCCTTGTCAGACCACACCTTCACTACTGTTTGCACTTTTGGTGGCCATATAAAATATAAAGAAAGGGACTTAAGGTCACTGGAAAGAATCCAAAAAAAAGCCCCTAAAAAGATCCATGTGATGGAAGTGAAAGGATATAGCAGTTATCACGGAGGATTAAGGCAATAATCTGTGAACAAGCTGCTTCCTGTGGTACAGGGTTTGTTTCTCTCAGCTTCCATTTGCGTACTGTGATTTTGAGTAAGTCACTTACCCAAACAGTGCTTTGGGACAATTTGGAAATTCAGTTAGGCTCCTCAACAGTCTCTGAGATTTCATGCCTAGTAGTTATGTATGAATCTTTGAACCAATGAACCATAAGCTTGAGTGATTAGAGCTCTTCTCACCTAACACCAAAAAAGCCAGGGAGACATGATACTGGTTCACAAGATCATTGTCATGGAAGAATGAAGGAGTCCTGTTCTGAACAGGAAGAACACAGGGGAAGGAAAGAACACAGGCGGTATATTGTAGGGGCTAGCTACTCCCTTAAGCTTTAAATTTCTTCTTTATAGGGTGGAATTCTAGACCCATGAAATGGACTACTGGAAATGGTGGAGAGGAAATCCACACAGAAATTCAAGATAGCATGGGATAAGTGGGGAAAGGGTAAGGGCTAAAGATAAAGGCATACAGGAGGTAAAAGGACAGACTAGGTGAGCTTATTGTCTATGTCTGCCATCAAACATATAATGTGATATAAAAGAAGAAGATCTTAGTAACGCTGAGGCAGGTAGGCCAGCAGTTAACAATGACAAGTAAAACACTAATTTCAAGATAGAATCATTGTTATAAGTGCTGATCAGAATCTGTAAGTATGTGAAATTAAACAAAATAAATCCCTCCCTTCCCATTGTATTCTTTGCCCACGTTTTCCCATCTACTCCACAGCCTATGACTTAGTCTGTGTGAGAGTGTTACAACAGAATGTAAGTGAAAGTCAGGCAAAGAAAGAGCCATAGCAAACTGTTGAGTTCCTACAGCTGTCAAGTGAGGACTGCCCCAGCTCATTGTTTTTTTTTAAACACTATTATTAAATTATCCATTAAGACATAGGCAAACATACATTAACAGAGAAGAAATCCAAATGTATTATTTTTCCATTTAAATACATTATTCATCATATATGTTTTCTTTACTTATTATTGTTATTAGTCCAACACTACACAAACTGCTGAATTCCTGCCTTCCCTTATACCTCACTCCTCCTGAACATTATTCTGCATATATTGTTCCCACAATTTTCATTTATTTCTCTATGATTTGCTCCTTCCCTTTTCTAAAGATCCCTCTTCCAGTTCTTTTATCTATTATTCAATACTTCACATACATTTGGTTTAGACTTTGATTTCCATGTTCTAGAAATTGCATTTTTGGCTGACAGCAGAATTAAACTTAATAAGACCTCACTATATCTAGGCAATTCAGATCCCGTGTTCCAGTTCAAAAGAATAATTTAATAGTTACAGTAATGTTCTCACTCAATTCCTCTGAAAGAGTACTCTGTAGGGAATTTTTAAAATCTGCCAACTCATTACACTCCCAAAACATATATACCCAGTTACCTGTTTCTTTCCCATCACACCTTCCTTCAAAATTTATTATGTACCTTAGGAAAAAAATGCTTTCGAGTCTGCTTGAGGTATAAAAATATGTACGCAAACACTTCCAAGCAAAGATCCTAAACCTTCTGGACTTTTCTGCATACTTGGGAGCCATACATATGTTCTCGCATCACTCTCTTTTAATTTTTTTTTCCCAGTTTCTGTTCCCAATCTTTTATAACCTTCTCTGACCGACTCTTATAGTTATGCAATACTTTATATGCCCTACTAATTATCCCTTTTAACAGCAGCTCCTGTTCTGGATTCAAATAAAAACTCTACCAGAGCAGGTCTTTCACTTATGATTTCCCTATCACTTTCTCTTTGCCTGTATTATGATATAAGTCCCTGGTAGGGAAGGCAGTCTCTAGCCTGCATCCCAGCTCATTCTTTGAAACAGCCTCTTGAAACCGTTTCCTGAAATTTTGTATTGATTCTGTTATCAAAACCAGAAAAATAGTCTTACTTGGACTTGTATCTTCCTTTTCTGATGACTCCATTGGGTAGCAGTAAAAGACCACATGTCTTGTAGATGATAGTTCTACATAGTTCTACATATGGTCATGTTGACCATCAGTGATCTCATTGTCTGGGGGCAAAGACATGATTAACAAATGGTTCTCATTCACATGTACAAGACCTGAAATTGTGAGTCTCAAAAGTATGAAGAATATTCAGTGATTATAAAAAATTGGCAGATTTTGCAAGTGGACTCTTCCCCCCTCTATGTCCTGTAATGGGAGTCTGTGTCACCAAACCCCACCAAACCCTTGCTATTGTTGTACTTAAATCTGAGATCACTGTATCTCCGAGCAGGGGGATGCTCCATGTGCCCACAATCTCAGTTTTATTATAGATTCCTCCACATTCATATTGGTTGTTCCATTGCTTTGAGCACTGCAGTTATGGTCCTCAAAATTTCAACAATATCCTCAGCTAAAATTCTGTATCATTAGCTCTTAAAAGGATTCCCTGGTATCCAGAGACAGCACAGGACGTTTTCCTTTGCTTTATGCTGCCACGATGGTGTAGATGAACAAATCCCTGACGTTGTAGCAGATGATCTGGACTTGATTAGTGGCCTGTGCACTGGAGGAGCTGGCAGGGGAAAGTGGGAGAGGAATGAATTTGTTTCAGCTTCTTTCCATTCCCTGGAGAGAGTGTTAGGGATATGTGTCTCAGAGGTGCATGCAACCTCAGTGGTCCCTGGCAGAGATTGGAGACAGTTTGGTAAATGTCTGCTTACAAGGATGGGCAGGGTTTGTATCACCTACTGAAGTGAGTAACACCACTTACCCTGCCAGCTGCATACCTACACCTTGAGCACTATCAGGGCATGCTCAAGGGAGGAATGGTTAGGAATTAAGGGAAAATATTTGCTAGCTCTGTTTTTGATGGCCATACCAGAGTTGAGTTCTTGCCTCACAGCAAGGAAAGGGAGGCCATGGCCTCAGCAATGCCTTGAATGGTAAGCAGGCCACAAGAGCTTAAAAAAACAAACACTTTTCTCCATAAATTATTATCTAAAAAGAAGTCAAGGGTGCTCGTCTCATTTTGTTTGTTTACATTTTGGAAAAAGTAAATGGTGAATCATTTTCAGGTTGCAGTGATTGGTCTCTTGGTAACAAAAGCCAGGTGTCAGTCTAGATCAAGTAGCAGTCAGGGGACAGTTGTTAAGGAGTTCCTCCCATATGGCAGTCTCTAATTAGTTGTGATAAGAAATGTTTTTTTGGAGTGATGTAGAAATCATTTTAGAAGCCCAGACATTAAAAAGCATGAGTTTTGATAATAACTGTAAAAAACAAACTGCAGAACTTATAAAACACAAAATGCAGGACCAGTCTCCATCACCGACAACCATTTAATAACGTATATATTAACTCTTTCATCCAAAATTTATTTGCAGTTTCCCATCCAGTCATTAGAATTACACTTAAATAGGGTCAGCGAGGGACTCTGCTTCACCTAAATTGGACGTTTATTCCAGAGGAGATGTAACCTCTATAAGACATATCTGTTTCTGTAGCAAGTCCTGTTGATATCACATACTAGGTTGAGTTCCCTAGAGCGAGTGCATCTTATACTAGTTGATTTATGAATGTGCTGCATTTCAGTTAGAGCAGGATCTGAGATTGCTTTATATGCAAGCAGAGGTCACCTCTGAGTAGTCTGTAAGACAGAGTATAGTGACAGTGATTTCAGTCTGTCAGCATATGACATATGCTGAAGACCCTGAATTTTCTTTGTAAGAAACCTTTGAGGTCTTTCTAGTTGCTGCAGGTGCCTGGTAAGGTACATACCAGAGGTAGGAATGTACTGTATTATTGGCCTGATGAGTGAGGAGTACAGGAAGGTTATAACCTCTTTTGTTTTGGATGCAATGCCCTTACTTATGAGGTGGGCAACGTAGAAAGCCTTGCTTATCACTGTGGAGATGTGGTGGTCAAAGAAATGGTTGCTGTCAGCCTGTGTGCCCAAATCTCTCACCATTGATTGTATACTTAGGGTATTGTTATTAATGTGGTGATCTGCATGGATGTTACCCTTGCCAAAGGGATGATAATGCATTTTTTTACATTGTTTTAGCCCATGACTTTGGCACCCATCATTTACCTGTGTAAGCCCCTGTTGTAGGATGTTGACATTATTTGGGGACACGATGACTGTACCCAGTTTGCAATCATCAGCAAACTTTGTCAGCCATAGGCCTTTTGTTTTAGCCTGTATGTCCAAGAAGTAGATTCCAAACAATAGGGGCCCCAGCAGAGATCCCCGTGGCACACCACTGGTTATGGGTCTGCTGGTGGAAGTAGAGTCACCTGTTTTGACTGTGTGCATTCTATCTGTGAGCCAGATTGCAACTCACCTAACAATATATGGGTTGATCTCCAGCTAGGTGAATTTATCAATGATGCCTTAGTGGAATAGTGTCAAAGGCCTTGACCAGGTCCAGGTAGGCTGTATGCATGGATTTGCCTTTGTCCAGGGCTTTGGTGACTGTCTCAAAGAAGCCCACCAAGTTCAAGAGGCAGGATCTCCCTTTAATGAAGCCATACTGGGTTGGTTCGGGCATTTGGAGGTCTCCTATAGCTTTGCCGACAAGGTCCATGATTATTCTTTCCATAGCCTTGCAGATCAGGCTGGTCAGGCTTATAGGTCTATAATTTCCAGGGTCTGCAGAGGTGCCTCCATTATGTATTGGGATGACTGTTGCTGTTTTCCATTCAGCAGGTACAAAATCAGTGCTTAGACTGTGGTTAAAAAGAGTACCCAGTGGTGCATCTAGTTCCTGTTTTAATCCATTTAGAATGTAGCCTGGGATATTATCAGGTCCCATAGAGGCTGTGTTTTTGGCTTTGGAGAGAGTGTTTATGACCTGCTCCTTGGAGATACTAGGTGGAGGGCAGGTGGTAGGGATGCTTTTGGGGATATATCTCGGGGAAAAGGGGAACAAGTTTTCACTGAACCTGTCAGCTATCAGGTTGGCTATTTCTGTGGGTTCAGTATATATGGTGCCATTAACAACCAGTTTTGTGCAGATCTGGCTTTTCCGTTAAGGTTTCTGACGTAGCTAAAGAAGACCTTATGATTATCTTTAGTGAAGGAGGCTAATTTTAATTCATAGTTAGCTTTAGAATGCCTTATGAGGTATCTTATTTGCTTGTTTAACCCAAGGAGGGCATACTTCCAATTTAGAGACTGTTCCTTCCTGCTCTTGGACAGCAATTTCTTTCTCTTATTATATAACCTGTTAATGGCAGATGTCCACCAGGCAGGCTTGTTCTTTCTAGAGAATCTTGTTTTGATTCTATCAGGTACGTCTGAGTCAATATATCTGTATAGATGCTTATAAAAGGCATTGGTGTAAATCCCAGTATAAGTGCCCATGCCATCAGTGAGGGCAGGGGCTATGAAGTTAGTAATGTTGTCACGCATTAGGTTGTAATTGGCTTTGGAGAAGTTTTTTTTAGTCTAGTTGCTATTGTTACTTCTAATGTGGCTGATTTATGATCAGACCTCACTAGGGAAGGCCGCACACATGGGGTGGTGCAAAGATCACTCATGTTAGTGAGCACCAGATCCAGAATGTTTGGGCCCCTTGTAGGGGTGTCAACCAACTGGTCCAGGGCACTGGAGTTGATGAAGTCCAAGAGCCTTTGGGTGAATGTGTTAGCACATGTATAATTTACCCAATCTATGGATGGGTAGTTAAAGTCATCTAAAACTAGGGTGTTTGGTTGTATTTTGTGCGATTCAAGTAGATCCAAGTATGCAGTGTGGGTATCCTGGGTCATGGAGGGTGTCCTGTAACTGGCAATAACTTGGAGAGGGGCTTTACCTACAGTCAATTGGACCTAGGTTAGTTCAAGGGAATAGTTTTGTTTAATTAATCTAGAGGTGTATTCATATTTGATGAATATTGATACTCCACCTCCTTTAGTTCTTGCACTTTCAGTTTGGGGTCTGAATGTATGGAAGGCATTATAACCCAGTATGACCGGCATGCTTTCCGCAGCCTTAAACCAAGTCTCTGTGACTGCACAGATGTTAGCATCTTCTAAGGTGAGGGCTGCTTTCAGTGAGTGAAGTTTTAGATTTAGACTCCTAGCATTTAGCAGCATAACCTTGAGGGTGCTTTTTGAAGATGTTTCTACATCGGGAATTTTGTTGTGACATTACCTAAAAAAAGGCACTATGGGGGAGGTAAAAGCCTTAGCCAGTAACCGAAATCCTAGAGTGATAGATGAAGATCATCTCTGGCAAAGCAGCATGCTCTATTTGCCATGTCATCCCAGGCTGACAGGTACTGGATCCCCTTAGAATGACACCAGAAACTAACCCAATTGTTGACGTCAATCATTTATTGTTTATATTGTGGTATCATCTTATGTGAAGGTAGTAGGCTGCTCAAGGCTACGGACATACCTGCCTGAGACACATATTCAGAGAGCTCAGTCATGTATCTCTTCATATAGTCCAGTGAGGTACATCTCAAGTCATTCACACAAACATGAACTATGACAAAGTCATAATGATACTTGTGGAGAGACTTGAGTATATGTGTAATCTGGCAGATCCTAGCAGCTGACAAACAGCTGACTGTAACCTTCTCCTTGTCCAGCCTGGTGAGTGGGACATCTATGTTTCTCACTATAGAATCACTTATGACAAAAAATTTGGTTTAGATGTGCTTTGCCTTAGGGGCTTGTTTGGTGAGACACTTGTGTTGTAATTTTATGTGTATTGAGTGTTGTAGGTACTGTATTAGATGTACTGTATCATGTTTGTGTTTTGGAGGTCTCTGGTGTTTAGGTAAATTTCTGGTGAGTACCTCTGCACATGATGATTTGTGTTGAGAGCATGGTTTGTGCAGGAGGTGTAGTATGTGGGCTGACAGTCTATTCAGTGTCACTGTTCTGTGAACTAGAGAACAAGGATTCCAAATTCTTAGTGTGTATATGCATCTCTCATGAATTGAGCTTGAGCGGTTTAGGAGTAGTGGGTTGTCAGCGTACATGAGGCAATTGCTACACTTCCTCAATATACCCATGTCAATCAGGCTGGCAGGAGAAATGGAGAACTGATCATCAGTAATACTAGGGGTAAATTTGCTTACTTTAATGAGTAAGGATGTGGTGTAATTGGGGGTTAATGCTGGGTCTATACTATTGGGGCTCTCAAGGGGTACAAGACTATTAGGGATTAGAAGATTTCAGTTAAAGTGGCAAATGCTGTAGAAAGCCCAGCTGAGGTGCTTTCTGAGCAACTAAGCACAATTTGAGGGACTCCTCAGTCAGAGCATGGGCAGCATCTAAGGGGAAAAAAATCTAATTTAGCTTTTGCGTCTATAATCACCAATGGTTAGCTCCACCGTGTAGTGCTGCATGAAGGTGCACTATGTGCAAACAGGTGCCTTAGATTGCTCAGATGACAATAGCAGAGCAGTGGCTGGTCGCCATATTCTGTGGAGCTATGTTAAAACAGACACAAACCCATGCAAATCTGACGCTTATGTAGCAAATGTGAGAACCCTTTTTTAAAACAAGTTAAACAATTTTCAAACAAGCTGGCTAATGGAAATGCTCATTAATGAGCTTTATTCCAACAATCTCCAACTCAGATGGGTCCTCTGCTACAAGGGTACAGTGAGCCCTCTTAATGTAAGATGGCTGGTTTCAGTGCTCAGATAATGCCAAACAGTCTAGATTCAGCAAGTTTGAATCTAGCCTATGCTATAAAATACACAAGTACTAGAAAACACATACTGCAAAAATAAAAAAACAGTCTCAAACAGCAAACAGTTGAAACAGTGAAACAGCAAAATAGTTAAAACAGCTAAAAAAAGTTAAAAAAGTAGGCGGCAATTCGGTAATACACAGTTTAAAAGTTAAGTACAGTGAATAGAAATACTTATTTTTCTGTAGATTTTAAAAGATGCCTTGAATTTTGTTTGGATTCACTCTAAAGGTCAGAGAGAGCACACCAGTCCTAGAGCAGCTCCTGTAAACTGAGCACAGGCTCTTACAAATGTGCTGCCTAAATACAAGCTAAGTTAAGCAATTTTCAAACAAGCAGGCCAGTGGAAATGCTCAATACTAAGCCTTATTCCAACACTGCCCAATTCAAATGAGTCCTTTGCTACAGTCGTCCGCAACAAGGGTGCAGGGGGCCCTCTTAATGTAAGTGTGATGGCCTCTCTACTCTGGACCAGTAATCAAGAAGTCTCAGTTTTCACCGCTAACAGCAGTGAGAGATGATCATAAGAACAGGAATGAATTTGCACAGTTTTTTAAGATGTAGCTCTCTGCAGCTCTCTGCATTAAGCACAATTTCCCCCAAGAGCACACAGGAAACACTCTCCAGACCTGGACTGGACTCTCTGTCTCTTGAGATCCCAAACAAGACTCCCTTTGGATCAGTGTGTCCTAGTTCCACGTAGTTGACACACCCACACCTAGTAATTTGATTTTCACACACACACACACACACACACACACACACACACACACACACACACACACACACACACACGCACACACACACACACACACAGACACACACGCACACACGCACACACGCACGCACACACACACACACACACACACACACACACACACACACACACACACACATATACACTCCTGGGAAAAGCTGGCACAGATTCACTAGCTGTGCCCCTTCTGCCCAGACTATAAGGTAACTATGCTGCCATCAGTCAGTCACTCTAACACTCCAAGGCTCTTACAAAGGTATCCAGTTATACTGAATAAAATCAATACTAATACAAATACTATAGTGTAACCAAAGCAGCAAGGCTTTTCAGAATGGCCAAGGTGTCACTAAAATAAGCACAAGTACTCTCAAGATGTTAAAAGTATTCTCTAAAAGTCCAGCCACAATAAAAGGTATAAAAATATTTAATAATAAATAATAAAATAGAAAACACAAGACTACTAAATATTTAAGTACAACAAACACAAGAGATTCAATCACAGGAGAAATACAAATAACATAGTTGGACAGATTCTAACAGATACAGAAAAACAATACTGAACTAATCTCTTCCTGACTGTCTAAAGAATAACTGTTCCCTGTCTAACTTAATTAGTACAGCAAGGCAAGATAGGATGCTGAGATGTTTACTTCCACAAGGCAAGGTGATGAGTTTCTAAGTAACTGAACTAACTGATACAGATCTTTTATATCAGGTTCCAAAGAAAACAAAACAAACTGCTGTGAGAGTTCCATTCTCTCAGTGCTGGTTATAGAATGACATCACATTTGATCACCTGACTCTAGTACAATACACACTCAGAGCTTCACTAAGATCTGTTGCAGTATCTGAAAGCTATAGAACAATTTCAAAATCGACTCTTCCCTTCCAGAATTCTTTACTTAAACATATACATTTAATCAGTTATAATAACACTGTTGATACATTTTTAACACAACCATCTGTACAAGTCAGTGTGATAGTCAAATGTCACAAAGTTATTTACAAAACTCCAGTTAACTATGTTGGCATATGTTACAAATGCACTGCTCTATTCTTCCTGGCACAGATGGCAATACCCCACATCATCACAGTAAGATGGCTGATTTTAGTGCTGAGATAATGCCAAACAAGCTAGATTCAGCAAATCTGAATCTAGCTTATGCATTAAAATGCACAAGTACTAGAAAATACAAAGTGCAGGAAAACAGTCTCAAACAGCAAACAGATGAAACAGTAAAACAGAAAACAGTTAAAACAGCTAAAAGCAGTTAAAAGGAGGCAGTGGTTCAGTAATACACAGTTTCAAGGTGCAGTACAGTGAATAAAAATACTTATTTTCTGTAAATTTTAAAGGATGCCTTGGATGTCATTTGGATTCCCTCCAGAGACCAGAGAGAGCACACCAATCCTAGAACAGCTCCTGTAAACTGAGCACAAGCCCTTGCAAATGTGCTGCCTAAATACAAGCTAACTTAAGCAATTTTCAAACAAGCTGGCTAATGGAAATGCTCATTAATGAGCCTTATTCCATCAATCTCCAAACTAGATGGGTCCTTTGCTACACTTTTCTGCCACAAGGATGCAGGGGGGCCCTTTTAATGCAAGATGGCTGGTTTTAGTGCTCAGATAATGCCAAACAATCTAGATTCAACAAATCTCAATGTAGCCTATGCTATAAAATACACAAGTACTAGAAAATACAAAGTGTAGGAAAAAAAGGGTCAAACAGCAAACAGTTGAAACAGTGAAATGGCAAAACAGTTAAAATGGCTAGAAAATAGTTAAAAATAGGCAGCAATTCAGTAACACATAGCTTAAAAATGTAGTACAGTAAACAAAAATGCTTATTTTTCTGTAGATTTTAAGGGATGCCTTGGATTTCATTTGGATTCACTCCAGAGATCAGAGAGAGCACACCAATACTAGAGCAGCTCCCGTAAAAGGAGCTAATGTGATCTAAAATACACTTTCAACTTTAACAGACAGGTAATTAAAGACATTTCATTTAACCCTGGAAAACTTCCTGCATTCAGCATTAATTGCCAAAACAGTTCTTTTTTTTCTCTAATATAAGATTCCAGCGTCCTCTCCTTGGGTTATTTATAATCTTTTCCAAAATACAAAACTTAAATTCATGGTTAGAACAATCCATAATTTGTTTGTACGGTGCATTTGTTGTTTCACTTTTTTGATTTCATATATATATGTTCATAATCCCTCTCTCTCAATCTCTGCTTAGTTTTCTTCTCATAAAATCTGGGGCATTGCTGGCATATGGCCACATATACTACATCTTTTGTATTACAATTATATCTACATGTAACTTTGAAACTATGGTTGTTAATAGTATATGTGTCCCCTAAATGCATACACTTGCAATATTTACAGGACCCACACTTAGACATGAGGTTTTTATTTCTATGATTACCTCTAATTGATTCAAAGATGTTCTTTAAACTTCTACTTCTTTTATAAACTATCTTAGGCCTATTTCCCACCTTGTCCCTTGTTTCCAGGTTGTCATTAACAATATTTCAATTTTTATTTATAACTCTCCTTATTAATTCACTATCTAAGGAATAAGTAGCAATCAAGGCGCTCATTTGACTGAAATTATTTTGAGGTGTCTTATCCTCAATTTCAGTATTGGCCCCATGGCTCATCTTATTAAATGTATTACTTACTAGTCTCACCCCTCAAAATTGGCACATAATAACCATTTCTTCTCTTATTAATAACTTCATCTATTGACTTGATAAGGGAGGGGGGTTCGAAATTTATAGAAAAACCAACATATTTTAACTCTTTCTTGCATTTTACTAGCTGTCATCCTAAAGTGCAAAACAAAGCGGTAGTTAAAAGAGAATTTGTCCAGGTGGCACATATGGTTTCCCTTTATGATGATTTTATACAAGAATGTGGAAAGTTGAAGAATATGTTTCTTAGTAGGCGTTATCCCAAAATGTTCACTGATAAGTCAATAGATGAAGTTATTAATAAGAGAAGAAATGGTTATTATGTGCCAATTTTTGAGGGTTGAGACTAGTAATAATACATTTAATAAGATGGGCCATGGGGCCAATATTGAATTCGTGGATAAGACACCTCAAAATAATTTCAATTAAATGAGCTCCCTCATTATTACTTATTCCTTGGATAGTGAATTAAAATAAATGCATTGTACAAACATATTATGGATTGTTCTGACCATGAATTTAAGTTTTGTATGTTGGAAAAATTTATAAATAACCCGAGGGGAGGACTCTGGAATCTTATATTAGAGAAAAAAGGACTGTTTTGGCAATTAAGGCTGAATGGAGGAAGTTTTACAGGATTAAATGAAATGTCTTTGATTACCTGTCTGTTAAAGTTGAAAGCATATTTTAGATAAATATTTTATGATGTGGGTCATTTTATTAAAATATTAAAATTTAAAAGGTTCATTAGTTGGATATGACTTGTTGAATTTGATGTTTTTAATTTAATATAATTGTTATTTTGAGAGTTTATATTTAAATGGGGAAGGTCTCTTTAATAAATTGTACTGCATGAATGGTTTGGTCATGTGATTGCAGCCTGGGATATTTAAATTGTGTGTGCTGGTTTGAAAAATGTATCTGAAGATGTCTTAATAAATACTGGACAAAAGTGCTAATAAATATGTTATTAAATGGTTGTCAGTGAAGGAGAGTGGTCCTGCATTTTGTGTTTTATGAGTTTTGATAGTACTTGCTGCCAAAAATGGCTTTGACACAGTGTTATTGTCTATTTAGAATTTTTAAAGAATATGGAATTCCCCTGGTCTTCATTAAGTGGACTAAGGTGTTATATGCTGTTCCAAGCGTTAGGCTATTTATGTTAATAAATTACTGTCAGATATATTTGTCTTTTATTGTGGAACCTCTGATAGGTGTCTTCTGTACATTTTAATTTATATAATGAGCTGTTGATGAGCCACGAATAACAAGCTACACAGATTCTTTGTATAACAGTAGGACAGACAAAAGTAAATTTATCTTTGTACACTTAATGTTCTTCTATACATTACAAACATACAGTATTGCTGTGACTTCTAGGTCACTACAAAATAAGCTACATGAGAATTAATTATATATTATGAAACTTATTCTTCCATTTAAATGTGAAATCAGTGAAATTTTGTTCCATGTAATATAAGGTACAAATATTTCATAAAGATTTTCTGCAGTTTGTTTAGTATGAAAATGCAAAACATTTTTGAATGTATCAGCCAAGACATGCATTGATAGGATAACCTTCAAATAGCTCCCTTGGGTTTGTTAAAATGAATGTATTACCAAGATTGCCATTTCCTTTGTGTGTGCTTAAACGTTATATTAGCATATATGTTATGTTAGCATAAGGAGAAAATATTTATTAGGCAATGAGCTTTACATCATGGGGTGGCTCTTCAAAAGTTGTTCAAACCAAAATCTAAAATGGGGGCTCAGCTGTCTGGCATGTTTCAATGTAAGATTCTGAGTTCCACCATATCAAGCCTTGGATTAAACTGGAATCTGAATAGCCATACTTAGAAATCCCTTTCTTTGAAAATCACAGTTTATTATTAGTTTCCAATAATATAAATCACATCAGCTAAGGAACGAACTGAACACAAAACTGATTATTTGCAAAGAGGAAGATTTAAATCTAAAATTGCAAAATGATACTTAAAATTGATAAAGTAAACAGTAATCCAACTTTTTTTTTGCCCCTGCAGGTTTAAATAATGGAATTAATTGGTTTAGCTGATTATTATGGATATGACATTCATATTAGTTAATATATTGCAGTAGAAAGGGTTTTGTGAATAAGGTTTGTAAAAAGAATGATTGGAGTGATTAGTCAAATGAGTAAATAATTGATAGGGTTATATAAGTGAAGGTGTTGACATTTTTGAGATTTCTTTTTGTCTCCCCAGAAGGTCTAAGCCAATGCATTATGGGAGATAAACCTATTTTTCACTTCCAGTGTGAGTTGATGTGGATTTTTGTTTTATCATTTATATTCGTATATGTCTAAATATTTGTACAGGCTTAGTTTCTTTGTTTATTAATATATATATATATATATATATATATATATATATATGTATATATATGTATATGTATATATATATATATATATATATATATATATATATATATGTATATATATATGTATATATATATATATATATATATATACATATATATATATATATATACACACATATATATATATACATTTAAATAGGTATAACCATGTAGAAAATTATTAACTCTATAAGAGCAAGGCTAAATATAGGGGAAAAATAACAGCACTATATCTAAATCATAACAGTTGAGAGGTAGGACTTTCATCCCAGAGGAAATTGTTGTGGCTCCCTTCCAGCCTAGCTATCTTGCAATGGTCAGGTTTTACCCCATTCTATTCAGGCGTTAGTCATCAGATCTTACAACTACTGATGGTGGTGTAACAGGAAATGCACAGTCCTTCTCAAAGAGTGGGTCATAATGAGTTCTTTTCTCATACTGAGAGCAGGCTACCAGGTACATTGATGACCATTTCAGCACCTTTACGCTTTTGTCTCAGGCCAGGCATGTCATGGTGATCACCCAGGACACACTGCCTCTGTGGTAATGAGGAGTGCAATGGTTCTGTTTAAGGGCATCACTTTATGTGCTTTGTGTTGGATATCCAGGAAGGCATTTTGCATTGATCAACCATCACAATCGATAAACACACGGA